>NC_060207.1:18381500-18699500 GCF_021130785.1 Homalodisca vitripennis | reverse complement strand
CTCTTTAGGGAGCCGAGAGTACTGACTTTACTCTCTTTCTATACTCTCAATACAACTTTCAAGGCCAAGAATAAGAACAAATGTTTTCAGATATTTGCCTTCTTATAATGGTGTCAGACTTATCAACAGTCTCTGATGATATTAATAAAAAAATTATAGAAAATTAAAAGCCCAGGTGAAAATAATTTCGGTGTCAAAGTTGTATTTTTTAGTATCAGTTGTAATTGTCTGTAGGTTTGCTTTTCACAGAAACACGTCAACCCACTCGCGTGTCCTATCAATATGCATCAAGTCTCGTCCCCTACACAGGAATATGTAATACTGACGACAGAGGCATAAATCCGATTAACAGCTGTAATTGTCTGCAGGTATGCTTGCCACAGAAACTCGTCGACCCACTCCTATCAATATGCTTCAAATCTCGTCCCCCTACGCAGGAATATGTAATACTGACGACAGAGGCATAAATCCGATTAACAGCTGTAATTGTCTGCAGGTATGCTTGCCACAGAAACTCGTCGACCCACTCCTATCAATATGCTTCATATCTCGTCCCCCTACGCAGGAATATGTAGTACTGACGACAGAAGCATAAATCCGATTAACAGCTGTAATTGTTTGCAGGTATGCTTGCCACAGAAACACGTCGACCCACTCGCGTGTCCTATCAATATGCATCAAATCTCGTCCCCCTACGCAGGAATATGTAATACTGACGACAGAGGCATGGATCCGATTAACAGCTGTAATTGTCTGCAGGTATGCTTGTCACAGAAAATAGTCGACCTACTAACGTTTCCTATCAATATGCATCAAACCTCGTCCCCTTACGTTGGAATATCTAATACTGAGGACAAAGGCATAAAACCAATAATTATCAGTTGTAATTGTCTGCAGGTATGTGTGTCACAGAATCACTTCAACCCATTCCTATCAATATGTATAAAATAACGTCCCCCTACTCAGGAGTTTGCAATATTTACGAACAAGGCACAAAATTGATTATTCACTGAAAATCCGGTTTTTAGCTTTAATTGTCTGCAGAAATGCTTGTCACAGTAACTTGGAAATATGCATGATACTACGATATCCTCCACAGGAACATGTAATACTGACGACAAAGGTACCAATTCGATATTTAGCTGTAGGTATGATTATTATTGAAACTCACCGCGTTACTGTTTTTAGACGTTATGTGGTGCGCTTACAATAAATAAATACACATAAATAACCTAAAAACTATGTTTGATCATGATACTCCTATTCTACACATCAGTGCGCGAAGGATTAAATTCGGAATTGTCTGCCTATATTTGTTAGGATTTGTCAATTAACAGGAGGTTACTCTACTAGACTACAGGGTGGAATAATCTAGATGCTATCCAGCAGTTCTGTAATTGAACTAATCCAAGTTATAGTTCTCTAGTTGTATATTGTTTAGAGTGTCAGGCCTTCGTCATAACCATTCTAAAATTGGCATGCTCTCTTGTTTTTACCGATCTTGTATTGTTACTTGGCAGTAAGATTTCCTGACGTAAAAATTAGTTGACAAGTTAAATATATGGTGAAACACTACATAGCCTACATAATAATTTGTCTACTCCCACAAGATATTATTTTAAAGTAATTTTCTTATAACAATACGAAACAAAAATTAGATATTGAGTATGATTATTAATGATATATATATATATATATATATATATATATATATATATATATATATATATATATTTTCTTTCTACGGCACTCAAATGATGGTTCCTGTATATTTGTATAATCGGATTTCTTTCTTTTTTTTGTCTGTTGTGCATTTTGAAAAATATAGATATTTTTAATATTCATTTTGTTGAATTTTATTTCCTCTTGGATATTTTTACTCATTTATTCTAACATACTTGATAAGATTTCCTAGTTTAAATGTTAATATTAATTTGCTGAGCTTTAGAGAAGCCTTTTACCCCAGGGACTAAAAAGAATTTCATCCCAGTCTGTCTGTCCGCACGATATCTTGAAAAACAGCTGACCTGTAGACTTTAAATGAAGGTTCATTTCTATATAAGGAACACTGAACTTTTTGATTCTGCATGTCACTGCATGGGATTGGGCTGAGAGTTAGTGAATATTTTATATTAGTTTTACGCCTAACAATGATGACAACGTGAAATAACTCAATGATAGCAGAATAAATAACTCAATACACCCATAGTACAGCGGAATTTGTAAAGTAACACAATACAACCCATAGTAAAGCGGAATTTTTAAACTAACTCAGTACACCCATAGTACAGCGGAATTTTTAAACTAACTCAATACAACCACAGTACAGCGAAATTTTTAAACTAACTCAACACAATCATAGTACAGCGGAATTTTTAAACTAACTCAATACACCCATAGTACAGCGGAATTTTTAAACTAACTCACTACACCCATAGTACAGCGGAATTTTTAAACTAACTCACTACACCCATAGTACAGTGGAATTTTTAAACTAACTCAATACACCCATAGTACAGCGGAATTTTTAAACTAACTCACTACACCCATAGTACAGTGGAATTTTTAAACTAACTCAATACACCCATAGTACAGCGGAATTTTTAAACTAACTCACTACACCCATAGTACAGCGGAATTTTTAAACTAACTCACTACACCCATAGTACAGTGGAATTTTTAAACTAACTCAATACACTCATAGTACAGCGGAATTTAAAAAAAATAACTCAATACAACCATAAGAGATTTAAACATGCGATATTAACACATGTAGCCTAACAATACTAACAGAAATAATCTTTTGCTAAGTTGATGTGTAAATATTTATTATTTAAACACTATGACTCCACTAATATGAATGTAATTTCAATAAACAAATCTTAAGAAAGATTTCATATGTAAAGTTGAAATTTTGCGTGAAACTTCATGTTTAAATAGAAAATAATTAGTTCTATACTCAACCATAGAATTTGTCTGAGCATCGTTCGTTTTATCGCTCAGTAAACTGCACGATTCCCCTAAGTTTGCCAGGGGTGTACAGATTTTTTCTCTATGATTGCCTATTGTTCTATCTGTAAATAATGAAATAACCTATGAACTTTAAATTTTTTATTGAACCTCAGCAAATTCTATATCGTGACACATGGTATGACGTACTTATATCTTGTAAGTATAAAATAAAGAACAGAAGACGACATCTATAAAATGATTAAACCAGCAAAAGGAGGATAGTGTATGATAATTAACTCACCAGGGACCAGTTAATCAGTAGGAGTATGAATTCATTATCCCGCGGAATCAAATCTGTGTTAATGACGTCATCAACTATTTCACACAATCAGGTGACGTAAGTGTGTACACTTCGGGACGGGAAGACCTATAATTGGGTTGGCACAGTTACGTTAACAGTGTCCTGAGGCAATCTGGTTGTCACTTCGACTTATTTCTTCATTTAAGTAAATGCAATAGACGAGAAAATTAGCGTCCATTCAGCGTGATATTGCTTAACGTAAAAATAATATTAACTACATACTGTAAAATATTTAAAAGAAAAATACAATTTTTGATAGTGTTAATTTAAATATGTCATGTTTAATATTTTTACGATATTTGAAAATAAAGCTTGTTGATAATATGTTTTATTACATAGGCGGGTATACAGTTAAACTTTTAATACTACTCAAGAAAAGATAAGTGACTACATAAGTTTTGTAGGAACCCTCCCTAATATATTTCTTATTTACCATGACACACTATAAAATTGGTATTCTGATAAATATGTAGGTAACATTTTTCCCCAACCTATGCATTAAACAGCACTAGCGTCGTTCTGTTCAAATAGTGCAAGTGGCAAAGATTTAAACAATGCAATAGAACAAAAGTAAGAATACACCGCAGTGGTTCGATTAGGAGCTGTAAAAGCCGTGATTATCTTTGAGACAAATCGACAACACGGGCTGGCAGCGGGCCAGTTTGGCCGCAACTCTGTGTCAAGAGTGCTCACATCCAGAGACAAACATGTCGACCAGTGCAGTAGTTTGATTAGGAGTAGTAAGAGGCAGATTATCTTTGAGATAAATCGTTATCACAGGCTGGCAGCGGGCCAGTTTGGGCGCAACTCTGTGTCAAGAGTGCTCACATCCAGAGACAAACATGTCGACCAGTGCAGTAGTTTGATTAGGAGTAGTAAGGGCCGTAATTATCTCGGAGACAAATGGACAACACGGGCTGGCAGAGGGCCAGTTTGGGAGAAACTCTGTGTCAAGAATGCTCACATCCAGCGACAAACATGTCGACCAGTGCAGTAGTTTGATAAGGAGTAGTAAGAGTCAGATTATCTTTGAAATAAATCGTTATCACAGGCTGGCAGCGGGCCAGTTTGGGCGCAACTCTGTGTCAAGAGTGCTCACATCCAGAGACAAACATGTCGACCAGTGCAGTAGTTTGATTAGGAGTAGTAAGGGCCGTAATTATCTCGGAGACAAATGGACAACACGGGCTGGCAGAGGGCCAGTTTGGGAGAAACTCTGTGTCAAGAATGCTCACATCCAGCGAAAAACATGTCGACCAGTGCAGTAGTTTGATTAGGAGTAGTAAGAGTCAGATTATCTTTGAAATAAATCGTTATCACAGGCTGGCAGCGGGCCAGTTTGGCCGCAACTCTGTGTCAAGAGTGCTCACATCCAGAGACAAACATGTCGACCAGTGCAGTAGTTTGATTAGGAGTGGTAAGGGCCGTAATTATCTCTGAGACAAATGGACAACACGGGCTGGCAGCGGGCCAGTTTGGCCGCAACTCTGTGTCAAGAGTGCTCATATCCAGAGACAAACATGTCGACCAGTACAGTAGTTTGATTAGGAGTAGTAAGGGCCGTAATTATCTCTGAGACAAATGGACAACACGGGCTGGCAGAGGGCCAGTTTGGCCGCAACTCTGTGTCAAGCGTGCTCATATCCAGAGACAAACATGTCGACCAGTACAGTAGTTTGATTAGGAGTAGTAAGGGCCGTAATTATCTCTGAGACAAATGGACAACACGGGCTGGCAGGGGGCCAGTTTGGCCGCAACTCTGTGTCAAGCGTGCTCATATCCAGAGACAAACATGTCGACCAGTACAGTAGTTTGATTAGGAGTAGTAAGGGCCGTAATTATCTCTGAGACAAATGGACAACATGGGCTGGCAGCGGGCCAGTTTGGCCGCAACTCTGTGTCAAGCGTGCTCATATCCAGAGACAAACATGTCGACCAGTACAGTAGTTTGATTAGGAGTAGTAAGGGCCGTAATTATCTCTGAGACAAATCGACAACACGGGCTGGCAGCGGGCCAGTTTGGCCGCAACTCTGTGTCAAGAGTGCTCATATCCAGAGACAAACATGTCGACCAGTACAGTAGTTTGATTAGGAGTAGTAAGGGCCGTAATTATCTCTGAGACAAATGGACAACACGGGCTGGCAGGGGGCCAGTTTGGCCGCAACTCTGTGTCAAGAGTGCTCACATCCAGAGACAAACATGTCGACCAGTACAGTAGTTTGATTAGGAGTAGTAAGGGCCGTAATTATCTCTGAGACAAATGGACAACACGGGCTGGCAGGGGGCCAGTTTGGCCGCAACTCTGTGTCAAGAGTGCTCACATCCAGAGACAAACATGTCGACCAGTACAGTAGTTTGATTAGGAGTAGTAAGGGCCGTAATTATCTCTGAGACAAATGGACAACACGGGCTGGCAGAGGGCCAGTTTGGCCGCAACTCTGTGTCAAGAGTGCTCACATCCAGAGACAAACATGTCGACCAGTGCAGTAGTTTGATTAGGAGTAGTAAGGGCCGTAATTATCTCTGAGACAAATGGACAACACGGGCTGGCAGCGGGCCAGTTTGGCCGCAACTCTGTGTCAAGCGTGCTCATATCCAGAGACAAACATGTCGACCAGTACAGTAGTTTGATTAGGAGTAGTAAGGGCCGTAATTATCTCTGAGACAAATGGACAACACGGGCTGGCAGAGGGCCAGTTTGGCCGCAACTCTGTGTCAAGCGTGCTCATATCCAGAGACAAACATGTCGACCAGTACAGTAGTTTGATTAGGAGTAGTAAGGGCCGTAATTATCTCTGAGACAAATGGACAACACGGGCTGGCAGGGGGCCAGTTTGGCCGCAACTCTGTGTCAAGCGTGCTCATATCCAGAGACAAACATGTCGACCAGTACAGTAGTTTGATTAGGAGTAGTAAGGGCCGTAATTATCTCCGAGACAAATGGACAACATGGGCTGGCAGCGGGCCAGTTTGGCCGCAACTCTGTGTCAAGCGTGCTCATATCCAGAGACAAACATGTCGACCAGTACAGTAGTTTGATTAGGAGTAGTAAGGGCCGTAATTATCTCTGAGACAAATGGACAACACGGGCTGGCAGGGGGCCAGTTTGGCCGCAACTCTGTGTCAAGAGTGCTCATATCCAGAGACAAACATGTCGACCAGTACAGTAGTTTGATTAGGAGTAGTAAGGGCCGTAATTATCTCTGAGACAAATGGACAACACGGGCTGGCAGGGGGCCAGTTTGGCCGCAACTCTGTGTCAAGAGTGCTCACATCCAGAGACAAACATGTCGACCAGTGCAGTAGTTTGATTAGGAGTAGTAAGGGCCGTAATTATCTCTGAGACAAATCGACAACACGGGCTGGCAGCGGGCCAGTTTGGCCGCAACTCTGTGTCAAGAGTGCTCACATCCAGAGACAAACATGTCGACCAGTGCAGTAGTTTGATTAGGAGTAGTAAGGGCCGTAATTATCTCTGAGACAAATGGACAACACGGGCTGGCAGAGGGCCAGTTTGGCCGCAACTCTGTGTCAAGAGTGCTCACATCCAGAGACAAACACATCGACCAGTGCATTAGTTTGATTAGGAGTAGTAAGGGCCGTGATTGTCTCTGAAAGAAATCGACAACACGGGATGGCAGCGGGCCAGTTTGGGAGAAACTCTGTGTCAAGAGTGCTCACATCCAGAGACAAACATGTCGACCAGTGCCGTAGTTTGATTAGGAGTAGTAAGGGCCGTAATTATCTCTGAGACAAATGGACAACACGGGCTGGCAGGGGGCCAGTTTGGCCGCAACTCTGTGTCAAGAGTGCTCATATCCAGAGACAAACACGTCGACCAGTACAGTAGTTTGATTAGGAGTAGTAAGGGCCGTAATTATCTCTGAGACAAATGGACAACACGGGCTGGCAGGGGGCCAGTTTGGCCGCAATTCTGTGTCAAGAGTGCTCACATCCAGAGACAAACATGTCGACCAGTACAGTAGTTTGATTAGGAGTAGTAAGGGCCGTAATTATCTCTGAGACAAATGGACAACACGGGCTGGCAGAGGGCCAGTTTGGCCGCAACTCTGTGTCAAGAGTGCTCACATCCAGAGACAAACACATCGACCAGTGCATTAGTTTGATTAGGAGTAGTAAGGGCCGTGATTGTCTCTGAAAGAAATCGACAACACGGGATGGCAGCGGGCCAGTTTGGGAGAAACTATGTGTCAAGAGTGCTCACATCCAGAGACAAACATGTCGAGCAGTGCCGTAGTTTGATTAGGAGTAGTAAGGGCCGTGATTATCTCTGAAACAAATCGACAACACGGGATGGCAGCGGGCCAGTTTGGGCGGAACTCTGTGTCAAGAGTGCTCACATCCAGAGACAAACATGTCGAGCAGTGCACTAGTTTGATTAGGAGTAGTAATAGTCAGATTATCTCTGAGACAAGTCGAAAACACGGGCTGGCAGCGGGCCAGTTTGTCCGCGACCTTGTTTCAACTGTGCAGACATACAGCGACTAACATTTCGCCCAGTGCGGGGGTTATGGGTGGTCGACTAATCATCGTCTCCGGCTATCATCTTGTCCTGACATGATAAATGTAATTAATTGATCTTCCCTTGTTTACAGTATGTTGTTGGCGATGCATAATTGGAAAGTATATTTTATTGTGTTGTGTTTCGCTTGCAGGATTGGACTGTATGAGTATCGAATACAAAATGCTAAACATATATAAAAAACTTAAAAGTATGACAATTTATCTGACTAAACTACATTTGACATCAACAAAATATTGTCGAACTGACTTTTCAACTCAACATTTTCTATTTTCATCTGTAGTTTAGCGTTCGGTAACTTCCTCTCCACAAGTTTTAGTTTCAAGTTTGTTGTGCAATGTACATGTTTAGCCTTACGCATTAGGTTATTTGTTAATTCTGTGTAAGAGGATAAGACTCATCATCATCGGAACATAGTGGTAGTGCTGTATTTTGTAAGATATAACGATGGAAAATGTTTTAAATTCCATTAGCATTTTACTTTAAAGTAATCAAGCCTTAAGAGCAAATTCTGTAGGTAGAAGTACATTTAATCACTGTAATTCTGAAATATTCCTAGCAAAAATCATAGTTTTCTTTCTGTTAGAGCACATTTAAGATAGTACGGTCAGTATACGTTTGAGAGAAAACTATTTTATTTTAAAGAAAATTGTGTCACAGACCTTTGAAACCTCATTTCTTTCCCTTTAAACCTGAAAACAACATAGCCCAAATATTATAAGAAATTTGTAAATTAACTACGAACAATGTGTTATACACAAAATTTATTCAGTCTTCAACACATTATTTTATATCCTTATGTTGATAAATTAACTAGTTGTTTTTGAAACTATATGGTCAGTTAATTACCTACTGATAAGACTATTTATTTGGCGATGTAATTAGTGAAAATTAAGTGTATTATATTTGCGGTAATCCAATAATAATTACATAATTAACTGACATTGAGGTAATTTGCCGGATGGATCCTATTATACGAAAGGATTAACAAAAACAGGTTCTCATTATACTTTAACTAATGTTAGATGTTAAACAGGCACTATTCTTACGTACTGTAGCTATAGATTTGTTGATGTCTATTAGTAAGGTAAATCTATCGAAGTATCATACTCTGTTTATATTGCTTCGATTATGTCCACACGTTAACACCTCAAATTTGTTTTGTACATTCTTTCACATCTACTGCATGTACTATGTGTTTGTTTTTACCTACTTGGAACTAATTCATTTAAATACATATATATATATATATATATATATATATATATATATATATATATATATATATATATATGTATATATTGTACTAAACTCCATAATTTTTATAAATACTTGTGGAATATAAAATATAAATTTAAATCTGTCGATAATATACACCTAGTAATAAAGAACAGTAAATTAATTTATCTTGATTTAAAGGTCCTAGGAACCTGATACATACGAGCTTATAAGTTCTCTTGGCCCAGGAAAGAATTATATTAATTTTGAAATCAAAAGGCCAAAGAAATATCTGTCTAACTGTCCCTCTGCCCGTTTGTGCGATTACTCTTGATATTAAGGTCCAAGAAACATGAAACACAGTGTATAGATTCTCTTGGTTCCAGAAAATACCTAATTGGCAAGAAACATGAAACACAGTGTATAGATTCTCTTGGTTCCAGAAAATACCTAATTGGTTTTTTATTCATTGTTCTTTTTTTCTACTTGGGGAAATAATTAAGAACCCACATAGCCTTATAAAACCGGGTCGTTGACCATCCATCTGTCCTTCTGTGTTATCGCTCTAGAGACTTGAGACCTTACGTTTAAGTTCTTTTTGAAAGAATCCTATTGCTTTGAGTGTCCAAAGGCCAAAGGAAAGTCTGCCTAACTGTCCTTCTGCCCATTTGTGCAATTCATCTGGACAGATTTCTTATAAGAAATGTTCTTCCATAAATTGAATCAGAAATACAAAAGTGAGACTCGTCGTAGTATATTGAAACAAAGTATATTGATTCTCTTGGTCTAAGGAAGAATCCTATTGTCATAAAAGGTTATAAAGACTCGAAATTTGGGAAGTAGGGTTTTCTTGGTCTTATAGTTGGTAAGAGCTTTATTGTTGGTAGGATTAGAGGGTCAAAGAATGATTTGATCTGAATGGCTACAACAGACCGTAAGGACTGTCGTGATTGTTTGGAGTCTCTCAATGGTCATATCTGACATCACGGTTACTTGAGAGCATCTTATCGTTATGGTAAAGATCAAGATGATACCAATCTGTTCAACACACTGATGCAACAATGTAGGAAGGAGAGTATGTGTTTCCTCGCTATTACCAACACTGATTCGTAATCAGACAGGAATATTTCACTGTCAATTAATGATGATCAATTAAGTTCACGACGTTACAGCCCTTCTTCTAACGAAATAAAATGAAGGGCTTTTGCCGCTCTTAGCTATCTTAAATTATTCAGATGTCCATATAAGGGTTTTTATAATCTTTATGAAGCTTACTATTTGCAATCGTGGTGCAAACGTATCAAATGATTGATGGTCTACCCATCTAAGTGATCACTTCTTATATATAAGGTCGTAGACACTTTAAACTTGGTACAGGTATCGTTTGATTCAAAAAACTACATTGAATCTCACCGCAAAACTTATATGAGCAGTCCGTCCTTCTGTCTAACTGTCTTGCGATAACTCCATGTTTCATTTCCAACTTTATATATATATATATATAAAACGGTTCAAATATGTTAACGGTTAACTACGATATATATTTCAACAAACGGTTCAAATTGTTAACGGTTAATCTACGCACATTTTAAGCTAACGATGTCTTACCTGCAAGACTTTCTCAAATATTTTTTAAAGGAGACTGTTATAAACTGTGTTAATAATAATTAATCAGAATGGGATTGTTGTAATGTTTTGCTTTTACAATGTGACTTAAGAGTTCAATACACTTGGCAATATAGAATGTAATAAAGAATGTTTAGTAGTCTATGTAGTTAACAACAAAATGCTAATAATAATATAAGAACTACTCGATATATGTGAAGCTACCGTGTGAAAAATGAAGCTATCACATAATTTCATCGCGCATACTGCCATTACCGCAACAAAGTAATATTAAAGTACTGCATATGGAGATCCATACACCGGGCTTCCAAGAAGCTAGATTACAGGACTACGCCACTAATCGTTAGAGTTTTAGTTTTAAACAGTAAATCTATACTTAATTACATTGCATAATTACGTAATCATTTCAAAGATTGACGTCTTTACTGTTAAAAAATAAATAAAATACTTTTATGGTCCTGGTCACTGTGTGTTTTAGTAACTCTTGGTCAGTTTAGATTAGAGTAGCATTTTAGAGCAAAATAATTATATGTTTAATAACTTCATCTCGTGTACTACCATTACTGTAACGAAATCGTATTAAAGTGCTTCATATTTAATGACACACAGCAATGTTACATTTTGTAGAACATTCTAAATCCAATTCATAAGTCTTCACTCTATTTGTTCTTGGGCATTAAATGACCCAAGCTATAATATAACCGATAGCACTTCAAAACCATCTTAAACTTCTTACGTCAGTAAAAAACTCAAGAATTAGTATCACTCAAAACAATGTTGGCTGATAAGCTTCAAGGGTACTCAATAAACTTTCCTCATTACCAAACCGATAGAGCGAAGTATCGAAGTACACTACAGAACGTAACGAGTCTTTGTAACTAACATCAGAACGAAATGATGTAACTACTCGTAATTCAATTGTAAGGGCAACTTTGATGCCCTTTGACCTTTTGAACCCATATAATTAGAGATCTTCCTTGGATCAATAGGAAACTATATATAAAAAAATGTTAGCCATATATCTATCAAGAGTTGTCGCATAGATGGAGAAAAGATTCTGTCAAAATAACAATTCAATGCTTGAAATGTGAAACATTTGTTATAAAATGGATGAATTCTTACGAATTTTGTAATTTTATAAGTCAAAAGACACACATTTATTCCCAAAAGTTAAAATGTATTTTATAGAACATAGATCCACTTTCAAACTAGATTATCTCTTTCCCGTAGTATATTGATGGAGTACTTAAATTCATATGAGACATTCAGAGCCTTCGTGAGAAACGTTATTGGATTTTTTAACTCCAAATATCTTGATGTAAAAATACTTGATGTAAGAATACTTGGTGTATTTGTTCTACAAAATATAATTAAATATTTAATATTAATTAAAATATAATGACATATATATAATTAAAATATAATATATATATATATATATAAATATATATATATATATATATATATATTATATATATATATATATATATATATATATAAAGGAGCAACAGCTCCTACAAATCACCATGAAAAACGCCTTGCAGTACAACCCCCACTTTCATTGCCAAACATTTTAGAACAGTTGGTAATTTAGAAATTTCGTTCAGAGTTAGTAATAGCCTGATCATGTATTGGATAGATTTCAAAATTACACCTCTCCTTACACAGACAAAGTGTATAAGAGTAGGTAGAAGATCTAGAATAGTATTGTCGCATAACGTCTCATTTAATAGACTTAGTAAAATATAGATAATTAATTGTGCTAATTAGAGGGTTCTAGTTCAATTATAATAAAACTTACGCTGCTTGAAGTCAGACATTTAATTTCTACACACAGTACTTCTTTTTTAAAGTAGTTAAAGTCAAATTAATGTTTTTTTTTAATGACTTCTTTATTTTTATCTATATTTCTGTCGAATTTACCCGCCATTGTAAATGGAAAAACAAATCCTTGAACAGTATCCAGTTCATTCACCCACCGTTGCAAATGGAAAGTACAAACCTTTGCACTATGTCCAGCCCATCCCCACAGCATTGTAAATGGAAAGGTAAAAACCGTCACAATGTGTACAGCTCAATCACCTGCCATTTTAATGGAATGTACAAACCGTCACACTGTGTCCAGGGTATCCGTTCACGGTTAGAACACATAATTGCATTGTAATGCTTTGATAGAAGAATGAGCAATTTATTCTGTCTAGCCTCCCACACTCGAAAAGAAGTCAGAATTGTAGTGTTCTGGCACCAATGTTCTCCTCAGACAAATGTATAAAGTTTGATTAAATTTAAAGAGTTGTTCTTCGGACAAACTGCTCCAATTTTATGCATCATATGCTTTGTTTATACGCTTCATAAAAACGAAGAGAAGCAGATAAGAGCATTGATGTAAAATATACGAATAAAGGAATTAAACGTTTAAAATGGATACAAATATAATAAACAACACTGTATTTTAGCTTTTGTCTATTAATTTAATATTCTAACGTGTATTATAAGGATTTATGAACTACATTTCGTGCGTGTACTAAGTAAAATACAGAAAAGTTTAGATTTTCCAACCCAAAACTTAGTTACTGTCGAGATTATAGAATTGAATTACAAAGTTTTGACAGTGTTTCTTGGACTTAAAAGTTTGTTTGAATCTTCTTTGTTAGTTTCTGCTAGACATTTCTGAGATTATAATTTGGCATACTCGATTTGTGATAAATTCAAACAAAAGTAATACAGTTTATTGTAAAAATTATGAATGAAATATTTTCTTGGTTTTTGTACCTAAGTTTTTAATCCAAATAAAAGAGAAAATTAATTTTAATTCAAATTTAAACTCATAATTTGACATAAATAAAAAAAATACACATATAAAACAAACTATTACTTTGAAAGGGTTATTTATCCTGAAGAGAAAATAAAAATGGTAAAACTAAAGGTTTTATTCCATAATTGACAGTAATTGTTAGACTCGGTAGTATTTAGACAGATAAATTTATTTAGGATAATATTTTAGTGCATATAAATTGATTACTCCTCTTTATAAAACTCCTTTCCGAATTATGAAAGAAGATTGACCACTACAAAAGAGATTTTTCATATATTTTTCTATTAATACCACTGAGAACAGCTTTAATTAGATACTAAATTTTTTACATTAGGTTGATTTTTCTTAGCTGGACTATAATCATTTTAAAAGCTTAGTTGTTACACAGAAATGTGTACAATAACAAATAATATGCATATTTGTATCGATTCCCAGTTTATTAATGTAGAATGTCTTCTGTGCATGCTGTCTATTTATCACTCATGATAAGCATTTAATCGCAATTCGCGTTCCTTTTGTACATTATATATTTTGTGATTAATAGTTTAAAAATATACTAGTTTAATACTCTTAATCTCGTATTTATTTGTGATGAAGATATAAAAATATCTTATATGATCTCGAATTCTATAAATTTCAAACAGAACAGTAAAATCAATAAATAATAATGTACGCAATGTTTACAATCAACTTTATCCCACTAGTTGGTGTATTTAAAACATATTAAATATTTTAAAACCATAACACCACTGTACTGATGCAAAGTTTACTTTGAACATGTGACTAAGAGTGTGACTATTTATTCATAAATGTTTTTCTTAAACTTTAGAGGCCAGTGGGGTGGAGCCCGGTAAATTAATTATAATTTAAACATTAATAACAAAAATAATCTTCTTAATTTTTGTTGTACATGTACAATTTTAGCTCGATCGTGTAATGAAAAGTGGTTTAATTAAAAGTGTTTTGCGTACAGACAGAGAGATTTTGGAAGCTAATTTCCATTAGCTTCCAGTCCTTCCGGATTGGAAAAAATACAAATGCCTCCGGCATATTAATACTTTGTGTTCTACCTACCAAGTCATCACCAATACGATGCCTTAGGTTAAACCTTTCTAAACTGTCAGGGTAGAGATTAATCGATGGTTTTACATTATGCAGTTCACTCAACTCATACCTTAAACAAGTTTTCAGTATACTTTTATATTCTTTAATAAAATTATAGTTTTGCGATTGATGAACTGAGAAGTAAACATGAGTTTTCCATACAATTGCCATTGTTCTGATATAAGAAATCGTTAACCCTCTATTTCGAGTTTTAACATGGCTTTTGAGTAGCTTAAATATAAGTAAAATATTGCACATGATTGTAGGGATTGGGAAGAAGCTAACACAATTGAGAGCTAATTTTCTTTAAAAGAGAATTAATCGAGGCTTCATACATTAAATTTAGTTAGCTGACCAACCGACCACACGTTATTAGGTTACTTGGGTTTCCGATTAAAAATGAACTAGCAAGAAAATATATAGTATCAAAGAGTTAGAGATAAACTTATTCGGGGTATCTTTATGGTTGTGGGAAATTAATCCAGAATAAACCAATGATAAATGGCGTACCACAGTTTTCTATTTTACCTTGTGTCTGCCGTAACGATAGTAATTTATTATTGGCCTCTGGTCAGTATTTAGTGATTGGTCGTTCAGTGCAATCTTGTAGTGACCTTTATTATATAGCTTTGTTTTAATAATTATTAGTGTTTTGTTGTTCTGGGTCCAACTTTCAGCGGCAGTGTATATGGAGTTGGTGTGGAGCAGGTTTGTTGTGATTCCTGAGTTATGCGTTATACGCCGTTTTAGTATGAATGGTTATTTTTACTTAGATTGTAGTTACGTGTAAGGTTAATTTTCCATCTGAGGAAGAGATCAGATCGCAAAGCTTGAAACGCAGGGTTGCTTATTCTTGTATCACTAATGATAGTAAATGTCTTGAGAACGCCTGTTTCCTGCACTCTCCATATATTTAACACTGCAACGTGCAACATCATCAATATCAGACTTGATGATGTCACTAACAAATCATTTCACACTTTCAATCTCATAAGATAAAGGAAGCTGTAGGCGTTCTCTCGTTATGGTATGGGGTTCAATTAATGTTATATGACCTCGAGCGCACAGTCATCCGTGACTAAGTCAGTACCGTCGCTCTTCACTAACTGTCACCCCAAGCATTATGGTAACCATCATCAGATTGTGTTACACTGCCGTACTTAAAATAATATCTATTTATTCGGTCGCTATAACAACCCTATCAGTGCATAGCGTATCATTTTAGTGTACCAACGGACTCTCACTGTTCTTATCAGAGGCTGAGAGCCTTTATATACGGTTGTCTGGCCACAACTCCTTAATAAAAACGGTGTACGTCTGCAGAGCTCATCAAATAGCGAACTCAAGGGGTTAGAAAAATGTAATTTTTGTTCGTCTGCATAATATTTCGAAAAACAAATGAGATAAAGACTTTAAATTTTGGATACAACTTCATTTCTATGATAGTACACGTCACTCGAAGGAATTCGATGAGTATATCGAAGAAATTTCATGTATCATATTGTATCATATCAAGAACGAATGGAGCTATGAACTTATATTTGGTATATTTTGATTAGCTACCACTAAGTGTTCTCGAAATATTCCTCGTGTCTTTTTTACTCTCTGCTTGTGTGTCTTTTTTCCGTTATATATCTCCAGAAGAAATTGAGCTATAGAATTACAACTTTGCATATAACGTTATATGTACTTAGTCAACGTCGTGTTTGATGTCACTCTGTGAAATTCGGGTGATCCTTTACTAGCCGCAAGATATCTCAAGAACAAATTCATATGTAAACTTTAAACTTTGAATTAAACTTTATTTCAGCATGGGAAAGAATGAGTTCGATGAACGTGCGTGTCTTTACTCGTACATGCGATTGAACTGATAGCCATTAAAGTCCATCTCTCAGATTTCCTTTTCTGTCTGAATGCCTGTGTCTGTATGTCTGTAGGATGTAACGGAATGGAATGAGCTATAGACTTTAAATTTTGTATGCAAATTCAGCGAAGCCTGTTACGTGAACCTTATAAATACATTTAGCGATATTTTGTTTGGATGCGAAACAGCAGCAGCAGTTCGAAATTCATTCTAATTAATTCTTCATATCTACAAGAACCAATATAGTTTAAGACTGAAATAAACGACTGTAGATGGCTTCAAGAGGAAAGATGGTTTTTCAAAAATTTAAAATTTCTTTTAATGTTATCTACAACGATTTAAGCTATTATATAATATTATATAATGCTTATAGTTTACAACATTTTAATACTTTTTCTGTGATAGGGATTTGACAGTTCTATTGATTTTTCGAAACAAAAATCCAAAGCTGCAATATATTTTCACAAATCCCTTCATAATACATTTTTCCAGTACGACGTTTTTGTTGGTAAGCAAACTCAAAGAACATAATTAGGACCATATAAAATTTCAAGTCATGTAAAACCTCTCTAAACTGTAAAATTGTTTAGTAAGCAAAAAAGTGTGCAGGTGGAAAGCTATTGTTAAAATGTTGGTGTTTTATTGTTGTCTGTAAATGTTGATTTTAAATATGATTTACTGTCATATTTAGCTAAGTTAAAAATTAAAACTATGATAACATTTTACTCCTTAACATTTTATCTGTTAAGAGTATTCGATTGTCTTAATTGTGTGATCCAGTTTCCGAGATATGGATATTGCAGTTTGGTTGTAAAGAAAACACCGAGACATATCTGTTGACATAAAAATTAAACGTTATTGTTTTTAAAAAACTTGAATTATGTATGTATAATGCATAAATACGCAAGCTAACTTTTAATGTAACTCCCGTTATTGTACTCTACTAGTTTGTTTGTGGTTAACTTTTAAACTCGGGTATCCAAACTTTTTGATCCGAGAGTAAGGTAACACCTTTAGAATGAAAGGGAGGGCGCTAAAGTCTGTAAGTGCCTGTTTCCTCACAAGTCTTGTCTTATAAATATGTTAATGTCAGCCAACATTTCAAACCCAAATTCTAACTGAAGGAGTCATTGTATATGTTTTCGCTCATGGAGGCGTAATTTCGGATTAATTATGTAGCACTTCATATTGAGAAAAATTGTCATGTTCGTGTAGTAAAATTAAACCTTCAGTAATAACTTACCAATTACCCAATTGGCGCATTTTTGTGCCAATAGCGCAGTCTAGCGGGTATAGCTGCTGCATGGATTGGAGAACGCTGAGCGATCCTGTCCTTGCAAGCAGTCCGCTTGTCCGGCCATTGGTGGTGGTTGGAAAGCTACCTTTAAGCCTTTGACTTCCAGGTTGTGTTAGAGAAAGCTTATTAGTTATAAGTTTTTTTTACATTTAATTACTTGGAATCCACGTATTTACGAAACCGGCGGAGCACAATGGCTATAAAAGTTGTTTTCGTGGAAATCTTTCCTACATCTTATAAGCATAGGGGCTTTAAGCAATATGTTTATGGTTTATAATGCTTTGATAAGCAAGGTTGTATAATGAGCGTTTAAAACAAAGGAGGAAAAGCCCCTCACTGCTATGTATCCTTAAAATGTAGCAAATACTTTTAATAAAATTTAAATTTTCCACAATATCAAACTAATAATAATTTGGGATAGTTATTTTTCTGCAACTGTTGTGGTATCTATTGACCTCTAATCTTATATATTCCAGTTAGCTCTAGGAGATGGAGTCTGTCTCCAAGTTAAGTTCTAAATTGATCAGGAGTCTCCAAAGACTAGTTGGTACATAATCGAAACTTAATGGTTCAGAAGATACACTTCATGAAGTATAAAGCCTCCGAATTCCCTTGGATCTCTATGAAAATCTACATGTTTTTTGTGGTATATTATCCAAGAAACCTTGCACTATGTACAACAGTATGAGGGTAAAGCAACACAGTTGATATAACTAAGCAAGGCTATGTAAGACTTATTGAGCCATTGGGGCTAGGAAATAAATTAAAATAATTTTATTAATATACTGGTAATGTAAAGAAAATAAATGAAAGTCTTGTTAAAAGACACTGTCTGATACAGTAAGTTATCAAGAAATCAATTTAGAATTCTTTATGATCTATACAATGCATAAAATATGTTAAATATATTTGTCTTTTAAAATAAGCATTAATTTTATCACGGTAAATGGACATTATATTTATATTTATTGCTTAGAATAAGACGTACACCTTATCATTTTATGGATGAACAAACATAATAATAAAGAAGGTATAGCTAGTTAATTTGCTTGTTGAAATAACATCGTGCTTATATTACACCAAATGTAAACCAAACTAAAGTTTTATAAGTACTTTTAGAATTTTAGATAATTTCAAAACATATTTCATAAAAGTTTTTTTTTATTTTTGTTAATTCGTGACAGACAGTTGCTTAAAAATACAATGGCGTTTAGTAGGAATAGTACTGTACTGGATTTGGTGTAACTATAGCAACTTATACATAAATATATAAGATTTTATTGTGTGAATAAATAGTTGAGGTGTGAAAAGCGATACAGGAGCAATGACAGGGCCGCCTGCCGTGCGGACACCGGAGTGTTGAGGCCACCCACGACGCGGGCTCTACCGCTCGACACTCTCATGGTAATCAGGCTATTTGTCATCAGTGACAACTCCAGTTCCATGGCTGTGCTATAACTCACATCCTTTCATTCACATCCTGAGTTCCTAGTCGTTAGAACCTATAGTATATCCCTGTTGTGACTCCCTGCGGACACCGGAGTGTTGAGGCCCCCCACGACGCGAGCTCTACCGCTCGACACTCTCATGGTAATCAGGCTATTTGTCATCAGTGACAACTCCAGTTCCATGGCTTTTCTATAACTCACATCCTTTCATTCACATCCTGAGTTCCTGGTCGTTAGGACCTATAGTATATCCCTGTTGTGCGGACACCGGAGTGTTGAGGCCACCCACGACGCGAGCTCTACCGCTCGACACTCTCATGGTAATCAGGCTTTTTGTCATCAGTGACAACTCCAGTTCCATGGCTGTGCTATAACTCACATCCTTTTATTCACATCCTGAGTTCCTGGTCGTTAAGACCTATAGTATATTCCTGTTGTGAGGACACCGGAGTGTTGAGGCCATCCACGACGCGAGCTCTACCGCTCGACACTCTCATGGTAATCAGGCTTTTTTGTCATCAGTGACAACTCCAGTTCCATGGCTTTTCTATAACTCACATCCTTTTATTCACATCCTAAATTCCTGGTCGTTAAGTACCTATAGTATATCCCTGTTGTGCGGACACCGGAGTGTTGAGGCCCCCCACGACGCGAGCTCTACCGCTCGACACTCTCATGGTAATCAGGCTATTTGTCATCAGTGACAACTCCAGTTCCATGGCTGTGCTATAACTCACATCCTTTCATTCACATCCTGAGTTCCTAATCGTTAAAGACCTATAGTATATTCCTGTTGTGAGGACACCGGAGTGTTGAGGCCATCCACGACGCGAGCTCTACCGCTCGACACTCTCATGGTAATCAGGCTATTTGTCATCAGTGACAACTCCAGTTCCATGGCTGTGCTATAACTCAGATCCTTATATTCACATCCTGAGTTCCTGTTCGTTATGACCTATAGTATATCCCTGTTGTGACTCGTGTTTTCATCACATTTCTCCTGTTTTCTCAGCGTAGCGACTTGCTCGTCTACCACACAAGGGTTTACACAATTTAAACTGAAAAAATGAAATCTATAGGGCCTCTTCCCATACATAGAGAATATGTTTGGCTGAGCATCATCGTTGCTGGACCATTGATTAAACAATAACTACTTGTAATTTTAACCTTTTCAAGTATGTCCACAATCTCATTTTCAGTGGAGAGAGTTGGAGGAAATTAATTCAAAAATTGTAGCTATTCACTTGCAGTCTATCAATCACACTTTTATTGGCTGATCGTAAGCAAAGCTTATCAGTCAGGGGGGGGGGCTGGAAAGTTTCAATTACATCATCTGTCCGCAAGATGTCTCGAAAATAAACTGTATTGTGTACTGGGAAATTTGATTGCAGCTTAATTTTTATATTTTGAACACTCAGGTCAACGGTATTCTTGGTCTTGGGATTTGGCTGAGCGCTAGCAAACATTTGTACATTGGTCTAATAACTATGATTGCAGCGAGATAATAGAAGAATAAATAAATTTGTAAGCATACAGAATACAAACATATGAGATTTCAACATGTGACAATTAGGTTGAAAATGTGTAATAGAGTTGAAATTAATGTACAAAATTAGAGATTTGATTTCAGCGCCCAATTTCGTTTAACCTAATTTTATACGTAATTTTCGTAACCTCCCTAGCTCACCAAAACTTTGATTTTATTATTTAAATACAGTTATGAAACCTAACCTAATGAACAAAAATGTGAAAGTATCATGTTGTAAGATATTTAGAGTAATATTTCATGTGAAAACTGTGAATTTACAGGAAACCTCAATTCTATATATGATTGGATGGTTTCAATGACGGGTGATGTCCAACCATGGAGTTTGGCTGACCGTCATTAAAGCCTATTACTCAGTAGGCTGATACAATTTTAACCTTATCTGCAGAGTAAATGTAAACATTTCCTTTCCAGATATTTTCCTGTCTGCATAGCTGGCCACAAGACATTTCGAGATTGAAATAATCTATAGACATTTATCAAGCAACCTCAGCGAAACTTGTTACGTGCCACGTGGTGTGGCGTACTCCTTCCTGGTAGTATTGAGGGATAACAGTTTCAAGTTATAAGTATTATTCTAAACTTAAAAAGATAAACTTTCGCACATTATGTAGTTCTGTAAACATGTCACGTCTGGTTTTCCTCGAAAATGCATATTTTCTCGTGATTCATATTATTTAGTGTTTTTTATTTGATTACTCTCTTTGTGAAGTTTGATACTTGCCAACAAATATATATATATATATATATATATATATATGTGTGTGTGTGTGTGTGTGTGTGTGTGTGTGTGTGTGTGTGTGTGTGTGTGTGTTTTGTATAATTTTTCAAATATTGGATAACTATTTGAATTAGTAAACTTAAAGTTTTTAACATAGGACAGTTTACTATTGGACTTTTCTTTAACTAAGATACAGAAATAGGTTTTAGAGAGTCACATAAACATAAAATAATAAATCTACTTTTGTTATATTTGAGTAGTGATACAATTTGATATCAATCTGTACAAATATCAAGAGCCAATAATAATTTTGATCATTTGCGTTTCAATTTTAATTATAAAATTTCAGTATGCTCTACTACGGGTTAGCGTGTTCATATACAGAAACCAGAGCAACACACAAATTAGTACAAATTGCCAATATACTGAAACCCTTAATTAAATTTATATGATTTGCCAACTCGTTCAGATTACACTAAATGCAATCGTGACAGATTTGGCTGTAATCAATATATCAATCAGGTAGTTTAATTGAGACAAACATACATTTAATTTCACCAAGTAACATGTGCACTGTAGGCCCGTTCCTTTGTCACTTCATACATTGTTTTTTTGAAAAAAATATCCATTTATATTGCAAATAAGTATTTATTTCTGTAGTAAAAAGTCATGTATTTAGAAATACTCCAATACCTGGCTACTATTTCACTAAATACCCCCTAGTTTCCCGCCGCTGTCTTACTCATGTCTCGCAGTTTAAAAGGCGTTATTAGTGATGTCCCATTGTCTGGGT
The DNA here is from genome assembly GCF_021130785.1 of Homalodisca vitripennis. NCBI lineage: Eukaryota > Metazoa > Arthropoda > Insecta > Hemiptera > Cicadellidae > Homalodisca > Homalodisca vitripennis. Next base: position 18,677,211 of record NC_060207.1, on the reverse strand, counting down.
GGCCTTTGTGTAACGTCGACTGGAACTCAATAAGGGCATATCTCGCATCGCCATGTCAAAGGCCGCTCCATCTTCCAGCAAAGAGAGAGAACATTGAAGTGCAGTAATAACTATGAATACTGGAACATATTTTGAACAATAGTGGCTGTTGCTGAACTGAAATATATAGAAGTCATAATTTAAGCGTGTTTTATTCTTGCACATTTTAATTTTCTGTGTTGATTAACGGTTATCACTGTTCTTTGTGATCACTAGGGTAATCTAAAACAGTTGTATTGACTGAGTATACTAGATTTCGCATGTAGTAGTTTACTAAGGAAGTTTAAAAAACACAGGATTTACAACAGCATCAAAAGTTTAATGAAAAGGCGATTAATGGTTTGAATTGTAAACAATCATTATTGCATTTATGTAATCCGGGCTGAGAATTTCACCGAACCGGGAAAATTTTATTTCTGTCTGTCTGTCTGTCTGTACGATTCCTAGTGAACGAACCGAATTGTAAACTTGAAATTTTGGCAACACCAAGTTCAATGAGGAAGAATGTCACCCTACGGGATTTTCCGGAGAGTTAGCCAAGATCTTACCATGAGTGACGCGAAAGAATTGAAAAATAAATACACTTAGAAAAAATTAGTACATTAATATGTAAAATAAATGTAATAGTACAATACATTTTATATATAGCCTGATTGCCCTTAATATATCTCATGAAGATTTTATTTGTAGACTTTAGTACCACGAGACTTCATCTCCATATAGACCAGAATGAGTTAATTAATTAATTGTCTGTTATGGAATGAGTCGGTCGGTGGGTGTTATGTTACGGTCTCTATACAACTGTGAAATTTGGCTGAGCGTTATTGAAGCTTATAACTTAGAACTTAGTAGGCTGGTACAAGTTTTCTTTGTCTGCCGGGGGATTTTAAGATTATTTTTTTGTAGATTTTATATATTGAATAGATTACTTCACTGCTGAGGTAATTTTTACGAAAATGGGTTGATGATCAGTAAGACAGATGATAGAGGAAGACAGAATTCTTGTCCATCTTCCTGTTTCTTATGTATTTAGTTTTACATCTCCAGAACACAGATTTGGCATATGCGGTAAGTCAGGTAAAAACATGAATTTGTTTAAACTAAATTTAACGTGAGTATATATTTTTGTAAGAGGTTATTAAAACTTGGCAAATATGATGCATTTTTGAAATACTTGTACAGTTCAAACAAGATATTCACATTCATTCCTAAAAGGAATTTATAACCGAGACTCGTCAATATTAAATTATCTTAATATTAACATTGACCTCATCTTATTTTCTCCATAGTATGACTCGAACATGTTGATTATGTCAACCTTGACATTATACAAGCTATTACACATATCTTAGTAAACACTCTTGAAGTGTCATGATGTCTTTGTAAAATCCCATAGCATTTTTATGGTGGTTTTTCAGATTTCAATACGTAATATTAAAACTATAAGGCAATAGATTGGAGTGAATTTGCATACTGAGTTCAAACCGGTACTTTCTCAACTATATGAATATCCTAACGCCACACCAAAAAACGTAATCCCAAACACACTCGTTCTAAAATCTCTTTAGACGTAAGACATAGCTCTAGGATTTAAGCACTATAGCATTAATTGTGATTCTGAAGTCCAGGATTTCTTCCTCTACTCAAAACTAGAGCGGAAGAGATTTTTTGAAAAGGTAATGTAGAAGCTTTTATAGTAATGGAGGAAGTCTACAATACTCGCACTCAGAATCTGGTTAGAAAATTTCTGTTTTAAAAATACTTTCAACATTAAAAATTGAAAGAGATTGGAATATACTGTCATGATTTCTAAAATACGATTTATCGTACTCATTTCCAACTGATAAGTTTGAAATTTGACAAATTGAGAACAGGAAAGTTTTTTTCTTCCTTAGAGTGTTGAATCAGTAATAGAATTAATTAATGGCCTGATTGATTATACTGCCATGATTTCTAAAACACGATTTATCGTACACAGTACTAACAATTTTTTATTTTTATAAATTTCAGGTAAGGAGTGTGTTTTATAAGAGGAATTTATATATTTTTCTATTGTACCAATAATAGAATTGACTATAGCAAAATAATAAAATTAAAATATATTTCGTAGAGTTTCATTCTAACTTAGTTTACTTTTAGTTGTAACATCGATTGGGTTCCAAATCTAAGACTGATTGTATTAGTCAAAATTCTTGTATCATGTTTGGTAAAGTATGTACTTACAATACTTATGAGTTAAGTGACTCTTAATAGTTTTACCTTAATAACTTGCCTTAAAATAATCTCATAACAAGGTCGCAAAACCAAAAAGTGTCTTTCAAAATTCTTTTAACACTGTATACTGCAAGAGACTGCACAAATAAAACACATTGACAAACATATATATTTTTAGTAGACACTAGACTTTGATCCATATGTAAAAGAGAACTACTTAGAATTTATTTCAGTCCTCCAAACATCGCTTTGCAATCGTAAGATCTTTTGCAGCGAATCTGACATTATTAAGATTCTGACAAAGCGATTGACGCCTTTGACGTCGGTGCTTGATATTCGTGACGTAGCTGTAAAGTGGTCGCATGCATACTGATTAACATGACATGGCTATCCCACCCGGTAAGTGCTTTTACTTTGACATGAATCAATTATCGAACAATGTAATATAAGCCTACTGGTAATGTCACTTGCATGTTTGTAGGTAAATCCTGCTAATTATAGGATGTAATAACTACAAATTGTCTTCATCAACTTTAAGTTCAGATTTTTTTAAAGCAACTTTACAAATAAGTGTACTGAACTTATAGTGGTTGTATATTTGGCCGAGATATTTAAACAACGCTGGCTGTTTGATTTGAGTTATATTTCACAGAAATCTGTGTATTGCTACCTCCTTCATAATATAATATGGGTAATTATTTGGTAATAATGCACCGAAAATGATCTCCTGATTTCAAGAACCACGTCCGATCACTCGTACATATACACTGTGCTGAATATTATATTTTTTTAACAAATGTATGAACAATAAACGTAAAATTTTGGTATTTTTATAAACAATTATGTCGTTAAGTAATTTTTAAATCCATCAAATACGCTGTTTTTTAATTTAAAGAATCTCTAACTATGTAACATTACTATATGTGTCGCGATTATTAAATCATCTTAGCAAACTGCACGGAGTTTCTATAAACAAATAATTATATCAAGATCGTTGTCGGGGTCAGTTGGAACACAATGGACAGAGACCAGCCAAAAACCATTCATACACAATTACTTAATACGGCTTGGACTGTTATAAAAATCGCTGAAAACGTCTAGGAGCAGGTTTTAAGCCAAGAATTAACATGGGATGGATAACATATAACTTATTTTGCGTAGCAAATACTATCTAAGACCCAAGAATTTTACCCTTTTAGCTGAATATGGTTACCACTTTCTCTATGAACCAACCACCATAGTTATAAATAGTTCGTACATAGATCGATTCAGGGGTTTATTAAAACTGTTTAAGGTCCAAACTCGGTTCCACCAGCGTGCTCAAAGTGTGTTCACCGGCTAGTCTAGGTTAGCATTTATTCAATTCACTGCCCAAGTTTCACCATTGAATTTGGCTTCATTAAATTAATGATTCTAATAATATCGGTGTGTAAATAATGAGAAGCAACGCCTTCATACATGCGATAAATGTTTTATAGAGCTGAACTTCATGATATAAAATAGGCCTTCAAGGTGATATTATGGAATATTAATAAAACAGATTTAAGAGCTTTTATTTAATTGTATTAATTTATACACTATCTGAAGAAATTATACTCGTACTTATCGACATATTTAATGAACTTATTTCAATACTAACATAGTGTTTTCTGCCAGAATGATGTTTTCTCTTACAAACACAGCGTAGAAAATGTTTACTCTAGAAGATTTTAGGCAACCAATAAACGATTTAGAAGGCGAGACATTAGAAACTTTTCATGATCATAAGAATTCAGGTGACACTTTCCTGTATGGGTATACAAAACGTATGGTGTAGTCAGTAGCTGAACGTCTAATCACGGAAACCTGAAGGAAATAGTCAGTTAAAATTAATATGTTGTCTGGGAAAAAAATCCACTTAAAAGTATGTCAAATGGTGTAAAGAATGCTACGTTTATTGTCGGTCAAAATTACAAACGTTATAATTACTGCAAAGATAATATAATATACAAGTATTAAGATTTTGTGAACTGTTACTTGACGAGTTTTGCAAAAATCTGTACGGAGCTAAGGATACAAAGTTTAGTTTGTATTGAATAAGAAGTAAAAAAAAAAAACCTCGAACTGAATGCTGTAAGAGTTAATAGTTACACGAGTTAGCAGAATATGTATTTCTGTCTCTTGTGCGATTGAATATTGCTTTATGTGGGAGGAAACATCAAACACATGGGCAGGGCACGTGCTGTTCAGTAGACAATACACAATGATATCTACACAGCAGTGGCAACTGGCAATGCAATGCAATATACCAACTATGTCTAAGGTGACATTACTTCACTTAACCTTGTTGGTTAAGGATATGTGTGTTAAAATTAGATTTTTGTTTATTTTAAATTGGTAACTAATATCTCAGGTGTTAAGAATAAACCTTCATTGATTGCTGTTTCTTATCTACATCTCTAACCTGAATTTTTTTGAAATAATTTCCGGGTTATTTCTACAAAAATGTCTACATCTTTAAATACTTCTTTTTTAAATATCTACGTAGAATCCCGCTATCCAGTTAAACAAACGTTTAAAATTACATTGTTTTTGAGTTTACAACAAAGTAATCACAGAACTTTATCTTATTTATTTCTGTACTGTGATAAATTATCAAAAATGTTATTTGCTAAATCTGTAGTTCTCAGTTACATAATGTAATTAGATAGTGGTATAGTACGCATGGAACGCTGAATAATTTATCATTCTCTTCCATAATATTTTAGTTGTTGGTTTTATTATTTCTCAGTAATTGTAAGAGATTTTAGTTTTTGTGTACTCTGTTTTAATTTTACAAAAACATTATATTTTAAACTAGGGAGTTTCTTTTAAATTCCGAATGTTTTAGAAGATACCGACGAAGTTTTCCAACCTTAATATACTCGTGTTTCAAAACAAATAATACGCTAAGCTTTGGAGACATATTCAGTCTGAAAAATGGAAAGCAAAGCATATTCTGTAATAAAAATATAATCTAACACTCCCCGTCTAAAAATATTCTTTGATCACTATTTTATTATACCGTGAGCAAATTAGATTATCTTAAGTGTTCCTACATGCTGTACATGTCATTAAATGTGTTGACTGCCTCATTAGCGGATCGCTTAGCAGAGGCCCGCGAACCAATGGGGGTTCGCTCACTGCCACTTGGGATTCAAGGCTTAGAGAATGTCCAGCTAGTGTGCGCAATCCTTTGGATCATGCAAAACGATCTGTAGTAACTGACGGATGTTAGAGGTACCACGTACTGGAATTTAGCATCGGTTTTCATCTAATCAATGTTTTTAAAACCTACCTCTCACTTAACTGTGTCGACTCTATTCCAGGGAATTTTTGTAATAACTCATCTACTGCCTCCTTCAAGGGTATCAGTGACCTCCTAGAACATTAGACATTTTTCGCAGAAATTCTGTCAAGAAGATCAGCAATCTACAGTGTGTGGGTGCATGCAATACAACTGAAGAAGAGGAAGATAAGGAGAGAAGATGAGGAAGTTCCTTATCTGTTTAAAGATTTGGCAACTTGTTTTATGGCAAGCCTCAAGGATAACTACTCTTACATTTCTATATTAAAAGCCATATATACTTGGCATTACAACTGACAAGAAAAATTAATTGTGGTGTATTTCGGCATCAAGGAATTGTGAATTGCTTTCGTCAATTGTGATCTGACAGCAACCATGGTAGGTCATCGATGCTTGACGAAATTATTGAAGTGCTCCTACACTGGCCAAAATTGTGTAAACAATTGAACACCTCCAACATATGCTACCGCTAATCACTTGCAGAAATGTGGAACTAGTAATTCAGAAACGCAAGACCATTTCTCAATCCCCTAAACAGTGAACTGATCAAGGCCGATATCATAGGCCAGGAAACATATAGTCTATAATATACTGTTAACAATTTATCATACGTTAAGTACTTTGTACATTTTAATTTGCTATCGGATTTTTTTCAAATTGCTTATTTATTAGTGACATTATTAGCAGTAAAATTATGACCTAATTCATTCTGATTTATGTTATTACAATTTAATTTTGATTTATGCACATTTCTTTACTTAAACAGTTATACATTAATCAAAGAAATTAATTGAAGAAATGGCTAAACGGTCTACTGGCACGGCACTTAAATATATCATGATTTGTATGGACCGCAAGTCTTCAGATACCTGGCACGGCACTTAAATATATCATGATTTGTATGGACCGCAAGTCTTCAGATACCTTTAATAACCGAAAGCTGGGAGCCTCTTTAATCCGGATGTTACCTGCTCACAGTTTCTGAAAGTCTTGAGGATTAGATTCCCTACAGATCGTGGTCCCTAAAAACCTTCTGACTGGGATACATACGCCTGGGATTCCCCTAACGTAGGAAATTATAGGATTGAATACCCTAGAGCAGCTTTCAGTGATTGGAAAACCTCAGAGGCTGATTTGTTCAACAGCTTTTAATGGCTGAGAATTTCCATAAACGGAATATTCCAGATTCAAGCAATTGCCGTAGGCCAAATGTTTTCAGATAATGCGAATCCCCATTGACGTTAAGTGCAAAGACCCTGAAATTTTCCAGACGCTAGAAGCTCAAGCGAAAGGGAAATCCCATAAGTCTAAAACTTCTGCAGTATCAAATCTTCCGAAGTTATAAAACATCCAAAGACTAGAAGCTTATTAGTATATAAATCTTGAACACGTTGACTTAAAGACGAGAGTACACTTGTAGAGATGATGTCAGTATACAAATTGATAACGTAGTGCGCTGTAACTAAGTTGTTTAACCCAGTAAGTGACTATTTCTAAGTCAAACAGACATATTTTTAGACCAGTTCATATCAGAGTTAAACAGTAAATTATAAAGTCCTCAGTAGCATATCGTTGCGTTGCTGGCAACCTCACATGCATAGTTGAGACATTGAGCTAGTATTAAACTTAGCAACAGACTTTTGTACTTTATATTATTGTCCTTGTGTTTTATAAAAGTCCTCCTTACTATATTTAATTTTCTTGATGTTTGTGATGTTCCTTTACATTTGGCATAACATGAGTTCGGTGTCACACATTTTCTTTAATCTCATTAATCCCCAAAATAACATTAAAATCTGCAATATTTGACCAAAAATAAAAGAAAGTGTGTGCTTTCCAAATTGTAGAGTTTTAGTATATTTCTGAAAGATTAAGTACCTGATTGTTTTATTACACGATTTAACCGCGGCTAAGTTAGTATAAAATTAATTAAAAATCACATGCTACGAGTATATTAAAAAATTCAAACTGATAATGTATCTGAATGTGATACAAACACATTTGACAGTTAAATATCATATACATAATATATAAGTGGTAACACACTCACCCGGCAAGTGAGATATTCGGGTTCGAGTCCCGGCGGAACAAGTGGATTTTGTGATTCCATGTTTATTGAAATTAAATTCGGCTATTGCCATTCATACAAATTTAAATAATGTAAATAAAAGTCGCTTGACAGGTATTTGGTTTTCCGATATTATGTTAGTTTGGTTATTTAAACACATGGTGGCAGAAACGGCCAAATACAAAACAATTGAATCGTAAAAAGTAAGAACTCTGTGGTGTAGTGGTAACACACTCACCCGGCTAGTGAGAGATCCCGGTTCGAGTCCCGGCGGAGCAAGTACTTTTTGTAAAAATTGAGTTTATTAAAATAAATTTCGGCTATTGCCATTTATACAAATTTAATAAATGTATATATATAAATTTATTAAGTATATATATATATATATATATAATATATATATATAAAAATATACAATATATATGTGTGTGTATGTGGGTGTTTTATTGTATGAATATTACATATCTGAATCATTAAAATTTAAATTGCTCCTTCTTTGGCAACCTCATTAACATTATGCCTTGCTTCACTTAGTTATTATCAGTGCCGGTCATACCAGTATGAACTATAAGTTACTGTTATTTTTACAAATTTAATTTTACCATAACAATATTCAATAATGATCGTTTAATTCTAAAAGAGACTTTACCTTGTTTGTACATCTGCTTAATGACTGCCTGCCAACGGCCTCTCTCCATCGTGACGTTTCAGGGCCACAGGAAATTGAGACTGCTCACAAAAGAATTATCCGCCTCAGTTCCTCAGTCAATTCAAATAAGGCGAAGCTTTAGCGAGAGAAAACGTGGTTCCTTTCTAGTAAACGAGTTTCCTAAAGAAAGGGTCAGCAAGTACAATTACGGAACAGGACAAGTAAACGTCTCGGTCGAAGTGAGACGACTTTGACTGTGAAAGTGAAGACATTTTACTGAGTAAAGCTAAATAATTATTATAAAATTCCTTAGAAAAACTTTCCTTAGAAGACTCAGTAATAAAACTATGTTCACCTTCATTATGTAAGGTTGAGTGTACTAAAAGTAGTTTCAAAAGTTCTTAATAATGGTTCTCTGCTATCTTTAATTTTTGCGGCCACACATACTATAAGAAAACATCTGTAAATAGTGAAGAAAATATTCGATTTTAAACTTAGAAGAGTGGATTTAAAATGTTTAAATGTGATATAAACATATAAAAACTTACTGTTTAAGCATTCTGTTAAAAAGCACACGTATGGGCGAATTATAATGAACAATTTCTTAGAACAAGCCCTTTTACCTTTTTTTTACCCGTGAATGATTTAAACGCACAAGTAGACGGATTATCTAATACAATCTTTGATGACATTATTAGCGAACTTTCTAAAGAAAGCCACAAGTTAACCTTACATTGTTTAATTTGCTAGGCAGTAGTTATTCTATTTTCATAGTTGGATATTTCATTCAAATTTTTATCGGTTGCCTTTTGGTAGTAGAAGTTTTACAAAACTACCAAACAAGGGCCAAGAAATTGATGTCCGTCTCTGCCGAGGTATTATGATATTCTAAGAGACAGTATATTCTCGATGCTTCAATTGAAGGTTGTGACTTAGGGTTGCTGAAACATCCGATATACTTAAATCCCAACATGATATCCACTTGGTAAATATATGTGCCGGATAGTTTGTTTCAGTTGACTAGCATTAAATAGAAACAGCTTACAAAAGTATCAGCCCTACTAATATGACTCTCCCGCTTGGATTATTAAATAATTAGGGTTATAAATAAAATACTACATCAGAACTGGGTTCATAAAAAACCCCTTATGAAATACACTTGGGTATGAAATATACATGGGTATATGAGATGCATTTTTAATATTAATTACCAATTCAAGTCCAGGAGTAGGTCTACTCTAGACCAAATTGTAGTTAAATGTTATTATCAAAAAAACTCAAAAGCAACACAAGAAATTAGTGTTGTCACATGTGTTTTATTTTAAGTTCTATTATGTTGGAATACTTCTGGTCCCAAAATAATTCACTTACAGTTAATGAGTCAATTATGAATAAAATTTACAACTGTAAATCTAGTAAAGTGTAAAGTATTACGCAATATCATCCCAATTAAATATTAGCCAATCAGACCCCTTTAGCTGCCAATATTCTGAAATAATTAACTAGTAAACACTAAAACAACAAGCGGTCGATAGCTGCATTGTCTAAGACGTCGGACTTGTAAGCTATAGACAGCACAGGTTAAAATCTTGTCTGTAACTCTAAAATCTTTTAACAGTGTTGTCGACATTGCACTGTATCTACTCTTCTTATTCTGTGCGATAAGATCCTTGCACAGTCCAGTGTTCCATGAGTACGGGCAGAATAGGGCTTAAAAGGGCTTAATCTGTCTCTTAAAAATTAAAACAAAATTAAAAAATAAGAAAACCCGTGGCAACAATCAACAGCTACATAATCAAATGATAATTGTAGGATGAAACATCAGGAGTTAGTGCAGTAAATAATGTATTACATTAAATAGTGCATAGTAAATTCATTGCATTATGCAGTATTTAATATTTTATTATGCCAAAGCATTTAAATCTCTATTTGTATTTTTCATTTCTCTAGGGCTTATTACAACTGCACTGTTTGACTAATGAATAGTACCATATGTAGAATCTGGAAGTGATATTCCAGTTTGTAAATAATAACCAATTCGCCACTCTTGAAATCAATAATGAAATGTATGTTTTACTATTCCATAACGTACACTTCCTTTGTCTAATCCTGATGTAATGGACTTCGTCCCCTCTACAGTAACTTAATCTGGGAAGTTGTTATTGTTATAATTGGTATGGCAAAATGTAGCTAGCTGGTAGGTTTCAGCCTTTGACGTGGCTTCGGCGATATTAAGCAAGTTGTATTAAACTCAGTGAACTTTGTTGTGGTTGCTACCAATACTGATATACCTGTGTAACGCAGACCGCCGTGACCCGTGGGCTTGCCATTTACTTTTATAATCCTACAATCCATTACGATTTTGCGAATAAATAAGTTTAAAACTTTCGGCACCATCTACTGGAAATTAACGTGAAACCGGACTTTGCTAGAAACTGAGTGGGACTTGCCTGTTTTCTCTTCAAAATACGGTGACGTTTGTCATCCAGTACAAGTTAAATTCGTTTTTCAATGTTGTATATAGTGTCTCCTTGAGGTTGTTTTGTAAGGAAGGGAAAAAACATTAAAACATTCACCATTAACGGACAAATTACTATTTAGACCACCTAACGTATTATTTTAGGTGCCTAAAATTTTAAATAATATGTTTCTAAAATCCATAAATTCACATTGGAGACAGTTGTCCTTAGCTGTAACTCATGTTGTATTTGTAAAATTATTTATAACCTGACCCATCCATAGTATTATTGATTAAATTTTTCTACAGATATATGTTTTTCCAACATAAATACAAACATCAAATGTCAAATTCCTTGTAGAATGGCCAGCCATCTGAAGCTGAAACAACAAACGAGCAACCATTTCAATATAGTTTATTATATGAAGTTTGATCCGAGCAACAATGACATTAACCGAAGCTGAAACAATACACGAGCACTATGAGCAATATCGCTTTTACAGTCAGTTTGATCCAAGCAACAGGGATATTAACCGAAAATTGAACAACATATGAGCAATCATGATCATTATAGATTATTATACGCAGTTTGATCTGAGCAACAATGACATTAACCGAAGCTGAAACAATACACGAGCATTATGAGCAATATCGCTTTTACAGTCAGTTTGATCCAAGCAACAGAGATATTAACTGAAGATTGAACAACATATGAGCAATCATGATCATTATAGATTATTATACGCAGTTTGATCTGAGCAACAATGACATTAACCGAAGCTGAAACAATACACGAGCATTATGAGCAATATCGCTTTTACAGTCAGTTTGATCCAAGCAACAGGGATATTAACCGAAAATTGAACAACATATGAGCAATCATGATCATTATAGATTATTATACGCAGTTTGATCTGAGCAACAATGACATTAACCGAAGCTGAAACAATACACGAGCATTATGAGCAATATCGCTTTTACAGTCAGTTTGATCCAAGCAACAGGGATATTAACCGAAAATTGAACAACATATGAGCAATCATGATCATTATAGATTATTATACGCAGTTTGATCTGAGCAACAATGACATTAACCGAAGCTGAAACAATACACGAGCATTATGAGCAATATCGCTTTTACAGTCAGTTTGATCCAAGCAACAGAGATATTAACTGAAGATTGAACAACATATGAGCAATCATGATCATTATAGATTATTATATGCAGTTTGATCTGAGCAACAGTCATATTAACCGAAGCTGAAACAACAAACAAGCAAACATTTCAATATTGCTTATTATATGCAGTTTAATCCGAGCAACAATGACATTAACCGAAGCTGAAACAACAAAGGAGCAACGATTTCTATATCGCTTATTTTATGCAGTTTGAAACGAGAAACAATGATATTAATCGAAGCTGAAACAACAAACGAGCAACCATTTCAATATCGCTTATTATACGCAGTTTGAAAAGAGTAACAATGATATTAACCGAAGCTTAAACAACTAACGACCAAATTATTTTAAATTAGTACGGGTAGTTTCGGTTTAGGATCTTTCGACAGAACATTGCTGATCTCAGCCGTCCAAAATATATCTATAATTTAAATAACACTATAATTGAAGCAATGTTTTGTTATTTATTATACCATCCACTAAAGCCTGAACTAAGAAAGTGTACAATAGTTATACTTGATAATACTGCCAAGCTTACGTACGTATTTACTTACTGAACATTGTTGTTACTTGTTTGTATTGAAACAATAACATACTGGTAGTAGTGAATAATCTCAAATGGTACCGCCACCTGATTATTTAGCTCCATGAATTAGGCAATGAAAACAATATCTTGTGGACTACTTAAGTTTTATTCATGCAGTGCTGTAAAAACCCATGTACTTCCTAAAAATGTACTAAAATATTTTGGTATAGAATATTGCATTAACGTAAAATTAATTTTTTTAACTGCAACTTAAAATACACTATTATTATAACTTCATAGTTGTTGTACCTGTTTAATGCAAAGCAGATATATGTATTGGATAGTAATTGTATACGTAATGTTCATTAAGTGGGCGTGTTTTTTGGTGGGATTGGAAAATCAACAAAAGTTCTTCATAGACTTGAGTTTATGGCAGGATCAAACAAACGTTAAGAAGAGAGAATTCTTTAATTAAAGGTCTTGTATAATTTAACAGCCTGTCTTAATATCCTTCCCGTCCATTGTTAAGTGGTTTAATTTATTCTCCCTCAGTAAATGCTGTGAATCAATTAAGCACCCCACAAGGATTAAATATCTTAAAAGGTTCTTTGAAAGATTTGTGAGTAATTTAGTTTTTAAATATTAAGAAATTTCGCCCGTCTAAACAGTACTTTCCGAAAGTAGGGTTATTATTTTGTAAACGATAAAACACTTTAATGTTATATTTCTTATTAAATATATTGTCGTATAACATTGCAAGCCAATAATCAATTTATATTTATAAATAAACAAATACTAATAAAATTAGAAAAATGAACAAATCCAATGTAAGTGTGATAGTAGTAATAAATATATTTTTGCTATTTTATAAAAAAACTAAAACTGGCACAAAGAAAGAAAATCGAGAAGTATACCACTTGTCGAAGATTACCATTAATTATTATGTATTCATTTAACTAAAATACACACTTTATATAACATTATTTATACTCGTACATTAACCTCTCTGAGTTATCTTCTTGATCATTAGTTTGGGAAATTTAATATAAATCGCAGTTACTGATTAAAGATATATATTTTACGTATTGTACTTGGTATCTGCGCTTAAGGAAAGTCTGGTTGGGTAAATACATAAGCCACTGCAATTATTATACTTACTTTATTAGTGCTACAACTGAAGTCAATCACTCGAACAGCTGTAAGAATTTAATTAGTCTCACCGTCTGTTACAACGATATTTCGAAAACAAACTAACCCGTATATTATTTGGCACGAATCTTTATTTCCATACAAGCAATGTCAAATTCGATGATAGCGCACGTGATTGGATTTGGCAGAGCGTTAGCGAACAGTTTTACGTTGGTCTTATAACTAATAATAATGTCAAGAAAATTGAAAAATAAAGATTTCATGTTTGTTACTGACGATGAGGGGTTTGAAAGATAACAGGATTTCGGTTTATGAATATGTTATACCATCGTTATATGCACAATAGATACTCAGTGCCATTTAAGCCAAGTGAGCAGAGTTTAATGTCTATATACATTTGCAAATCTGTATATGGACATCTCTGTGCATAAATGGTGTCTTATATATTCATTGTCCTTTACGGCAAGTGAGCAGAGTTTAATGTCTATATACATTTGCAAATCTGTATATGGACATCTCTGTGCATAAATGGTGTCTTATATATTCATTGTCCTTTACGGCAAGTGAGCAGAGTTTAATGTCTATATACATTTGCAAATCTGTATATGGACATCTCTGTGCATAAATGGTGTCTTATATATTCATTGTCCTTTACGGCAAGTGAGCAGAGTTTAATGTCTATATACATTTGCAAATCTGTATATGGACATCTCTGTGCATAAATGGTGTCTTATATATTCATTGTCCTTTACGGCAAGTGAGCAGAGTTTAATGTCTATATACATTTGCAAATATGTATATGGACATCTCTGTGCATAAATGATGTCTTATATATTCATTGTCCTTTACGGCAAGTGAGCAGAGTTTAATGTCTATATACATTTGCAAATCTGTACATGGACATCTCTGTGCATAAATGGTGTCTTATATATTCATTGTCCTTTACGGCAAGTGAGCAGAGTTTAATGACTGTATTCATTTTCTAAACAACAATTTGTCACATCTTATAAATACATGTACAAATCTGTATATAGACAATGTCTGTGTATAAATTGTGGTGGTTTTGTGTATTTTTCTACGTATGGACTAGTAAAAACACTATTACAAAACGCACAAATGCAATGACTTGTACCAATAAATTAAAAATTTATCTTCTGACCTATCGTTCCTTATTTTTTCTGTATTAGACTCATAATAGATTTACAATATATAATGTTATGAAATTGCATTATTATGAAAGGAAGTATAATCATATGTACTGTATAAAACTACATTTTAAACCATTTAGACTACTTTAAAAAATTTTGAGTATTGCTTTATTATTCTTGAATTCTATTAACTAATAATTTAACTATACTAAAAGCAAATAAGATTTAAAAACGTATTTATTTTATTAAAAAATGGGGTATACTTTTAAATATCAGAGGTCTTACAACCACGTACCCTTTGAGTTTATTAAAATGGAAGACATTTTACTATCTAAGAGTGTGCTTTAAAATTTGCTTTAAACACTCTATAAGAATATTTGCAATTTAAAAATATGGATACCCTCTACTGAAGCTGGTTATAACAAGTTAGAAGTACACCATACCACGTAAAACTGCCTTCACCGAGGTTGCAAATAAAATTCTATTGCACATTTCACTTTCAAAATATCCTGCGAACAGATAGAAAGACGTAAAAGATTTGTATATCCCACCGGCAGAAAACATAGAAATTCTATCAGTTTACTGATTAACAGGCTTCACTAACGCTCAGCCAAATTTAATTGTTAGATATGCAAAAACGTATAAATCATTCTACATTATATATATGCATAAATGAAGTTTTATGCAAAAATTAAAAGTATACAGATAATCTATCATGGGATATCTTGCTACAAGATATATTCATATTTTATCCGTAGAGTTAGGTTTCAAAGCATTGTTTAAACAATACAAGTACTAAGGAAGTAGGTATAGGTTATTAAAACGCAAGAGTGCACAGGAATCAAATCTTTTCACTCATTTTAAACATTGACTTTGCACTGTACTATTTTTTTCTTTTATAATTCATTAAAAAGTCACATGTCAAAATCTCATATGGTTGTACTCAGTTTGTTTACATATTTATTTATTCTCGTTCCCATTATAACCAATGAAAAATTATTAACACAATAAAATTTCGATATATAATTAATTTAATCTCAATACAAGTATAATGCCCCATTGACAAGAAATTAACAGTTCATACGAAAATATTTACAGTTTCTGTTAAAAAAACACGTAATATTATAAACTTTATTATAAGTACTTATACTATACGAGTGTTGTATCATACTTCTTTTAAACTTAGTTTTTTGGTAATTTTTGGATTATAATGTCATTAAAAATTATATGCTATTTATATATTATGTAGTTCAAAAACACTATGTCAGGTATATTCCTCAGAATTAAAACTCGTTTAGTAATATTGAGCATATTTTTCACTCATATCTTAACAAAAGTCAGCTTTACAGAAATAATGGGTGTTTTAAGATTGTGAAAAGAAATAATTTTAATTTAACACGTAACTTATATTCACTATAATGTGAACATATCAAACATTATAAAATCTTTAAAGTTTGGATATTTTTCTCCTTATATATTGTAACTATTTTGAAAATCCAAAAGTGTAATCTCAATAAAAAGAATATTTTGTAATTTTTTGATTCAACGATTTTTTAAATTACACCTAATACTGCAGTGAATGTTAAGCTAGATTTCATGTATGGCTGTCTTTTTGAAAAGTTAAAATAAACATTTGTTATTATTATTAGATGTAAATTTGTGCTAAGGGGGGCGGGACAAACACTACGGGTTTTCTTTTAATTTAGAGCTTACTGCAAAATAACCTCTAAAATTTTCTACTTAAATCAATGTAAAATATTAACGTATACATAAATTAATGCTATTCTAATTTAAATTAAATATCCATTAAATAATAAATATATAATATTACATACTCGTACATAGTACTAAAACATATATCTCGTATAGTATGTAATAGATATATTTTACATAGCTTCCGTAACTCACCACAAAGCAACCGCCCGGATGTTTAGACCACTGTAAGTTAGCGGTTTCGCTTATGCTCAGCCATAATTGGTATTAGAAATAGTGTAATATAGTCAGTCGGAAATTCATAACCACATAATGATTTTTTAATTTATCGTACTCATATACAGATTTTGATAAAATAAAGTATAAGTAAAGTTAAATAAAGTAATAACTAATAATATTATAATTGTTCGCGACAAGGAAAGGTTATACATTTAATCACTTTATAGCGACAAACAGAGTTTAGAAGGATTACGTTTTGTTCATTTAAATATTGACTTTAACTGAATATTCGATTTCATAAAAGGTTCCTTTTAAGAAAAGGGATTCCTTTGTATTTCTTTAAACGTACTTCCATCGGCAAGATTCTGCTGCTGTAATCACTGAAGTATTGTTGTCGCAGACGTGACTGCTGCCGGAGTTGAACTCAGCTGAACTCTTACCTCGTTCTTTCCATCTTCTGCGTCAATGAGTCCAGATAACTGTGCTCTGAGAATCACGGTGTCTCGAAAAAACAACAATCAGTGACATTTCCAACTCACTTGCCACTTAAGATATTCTCTTCTAGACTGCAGAACAGAAAGGGTTTATCCAAGTCTTGTAATATCATTGGAGTAAAAGAGTCTTAGAGATTTCAAAATGGGTTTGAAATTACAATTAGGCCTATGTTTTCATTAAGGAATACACTTACGTAATTAAAAATATTTATTCAATCGGGTGTATTTCATTATTTTATATATGCAAAAAATGCGTAAACGTTCAATATTATAAGGAAATAAAACATCCTCTGTTTTCCACACATAACGTAGTTATGGTGGAAAATGGTGAATCACACATAAGAATACCTCTCCACCTGGATTACAATTTATTTTTATATTTTGTAGTCTAAGTGTCTCTAACGATATAAAGAGTTAGTTTTGAGCTTCTTCGGTGTCGGCTGTATCTCTTCAGATGAACATTCCAAGATTCCAAGAAGTCAGGTCTGTGATAGTTTAAGATTCCAGATGAAAGAGGAAAGTGAACTGGAGCTGAACTCAAAAATTACAAAATATCCTTTGTTATTATTTCAAAAGAAAAATGTTTTATTAATGAGGAAGCGAAAGAAAATTGTGACCTTATAAAAAAGCCCAGTTTTACAAAGTAAAGCAAATAATTTCCCCTAAGGAAGTAACTGATCGTTAGCCACGCTAGATTTGGTGGTAGACAAATGGAAGATTAAGTAGAGGATTTTTAGTATTTATCAATATACCAAACTATAAATTCGTTCCCAAGTCGTTTTTTTGTTCTTTTATAACTTAAATAACTGTGAGGCATATGAATAGAAGGTATATCAGCGCCAGCTAACAGGGTAGAGAACAATGTATTACATTAAAGCCAAATATTTTTAATTTTCCATCTCATTGGCCTTTTCTTACAGGATGTTTAAGATATGACCCATGACAAAATACAAATCATTTGACATTTTTAATCCTTTAGTCACCCACGCATTGTGGCTTCCCCCAAAAAGCAACACTGCTTCTGACGGTTTCTTTTCTTAGCGAAAACTTACCATTAATTTTATGCGAAAATCCCGCAATATAAAGGGCTATTTTAAGGTGAATATTCGTTCTCTCTTCATTAAATTGTTTTGTTCAGTCGTGTAGTTTTTACATGTTTTGTAATTTATGTATTACCGTAAAGGGATACAATAATAAATAAACGTGCGATTGACTGACAAAGGTTTAAATAAGTGCATTTTGTGAGTTTCCATCCTCCGGCTCTTAAATGAGAACGAGTTTGTGAACATAGTGTACCACTTTCTAATTAAAAGCGGTTATTGTGTAAACAGCAGTAAAAGAACGTTTGTTTTGCGATTTGTTAATTTAACAGTTAGAATTCCCTTAATTAACATGTAATTAAGACTACTAGTTTGGTGAGCAACCTCATGATTTTTTTATAAAAAGGAAAAGCCAATTTCTTTTAAACCTCATTCTGTCCATCCTCACGGCTCACTCGCATGTGCAAGGATCTTATAAAACAGAATAAGGGGGAGGGTCGATACATTACAAGGTCGATGGTAGTGATAAAAATTACGGCGTCTTAAACCGCATAGAAGCTACACTCTTTTACTCACTTGATTTATATCTTTATTATCAACTATTATTTTATTTAATATATCAACTTGTATAAAAATTTGAAACATGGAACAAATACTGTATTCAAAACGTTTACAGCAAAAAAAAGATTGTAAATGTTATTGGTATGTCTCCATGATGGATATAGTTGGCTTACAGTCCTATAGTCTTCACAGTTAGCCTTCTTCCATCAAGAACCAGCCTTCTTAACATTCTTTACATAAGAGATATCAGTAATGACCTTTTTAGTCTACTTACGCATACCTAGGCGAACTTTTTTTCGGGTGGGGGGAGATTTTTTACGTAACACACGTTAAGTATTTGTGTACAAAAATAGACAATGATAGGATCCAATATTAACTACTAACAAATCTATATACTTATATGTTCACGGCATATACTTACAAAATCATAGCGTAAAATACGGGTTTATTGAAACTAAAATACTGCATTATATTTATTTAAATTTATACTTCATCATGAAAGTGCGCAACAAAGTATTTAAACATTTTAACAGATATTTATTGATTTATCGTATTTTCTTGGTTTCCCTTGTTACTTTACGTGGCATGTTATTATGACGTTGGTTTTCAGAAATGAATCCTACATACACGTAGAGATCCATTCAATATTTTAGAATGTTCAACAGACTTTAGCGAATCACCTTTAGAGAAATATATGGTAAGTATATATCTGTAATATGTATACAAAACTTTCAGGTAATTAATTTTTTAGATCTATTTTTTCCTCTAATGTTGAAACTTTTTGTAAGAAAACTGTAATAACTATTTAACTTCATTTTCTGACCTTCTCTAGTACAGAAGTTGTGCCATGTTAGAAAGAGGATCATATATTATAAAAATAAACATTCAAAATTAGTTGAATTATAATTTATTTCTTCTTTATTTCATATAAATATAATTCTTAGACTTAATGCACGTATTCTCTTACGGAGATGTTAGACTCTATTCACTGTGCATTGATGTTTAAATATTGCTATCAAATTGGTGTTCCCACATAACTTACCTGAATTTACACTAATCCATTTCCCAGATACAACGTTTTAAGATCGTACATGTAGTGTATAATTGTGAAATGGCGATGTATAGAGCGAGCTCGTGTGTTTACACTTTTAAAGAGGCAAGTCGACTAATTGGATTGTTAGGGTTAACGTTAACAGTGTCCTGAGTCAATCTTGTTATCGGTTGCCCAGAGTAAACTTCAACCGAGTAACAATCGAGCTCCAAGGAGGAAATTGGCTGGCATTCTCCTCTTTGACCATTCAAGTAGTAAACGCTATAGTTCACTGGACGCCAACTAGTTTATATACTTTCAACGCATAGCAAAAAACTTTATTAAGCAGCTGATAAATATCATGAATATGCTATTATTAACAACTTACTGTGAAATTTGTGTAAACGGGTTTTGATCAAATACATTATTAAGATTTAACCAACGAATATATATTTTTCAGCTTCAATTACATTACAAGCAAAGAGAAAATAATAAATAAAAACAAAGAATAAATGAAAGAAATATATGTAAGTAATTATTGTTATGAACAAAATTATATCACATGACGTTGCTGATATACCTGTAGGTGGGAAGTGTTCATAAACTGTGGATTCTGAATTTAGCTTCAGTTCACCTTCCTCTTTGTGCAGCGTCTGCAATTTGACGCTGTCACAGACTTTACTACTGGAAACTTGAGTCATGTTCGTCTGGAGAGACTTAAAAATGTTGGCGACGAAGAATCTCTAAATGAGTTTTCTGAGACACCTAGACTTCAAAATATAATGTAATCTAGGTGAATAGGTATTCCCATTGTCCCATCTATTGTGTGCACTAAAAGTTTAGACACGACCTCTAAGCATGATGGAGCAACCAAGTTTTCCACACATAACGTAGCTATGGTGGAAAGGATTGAAACAACGTGTATGTCGAGTTTAGCTCGAGTTCACTGATGTGGAAAGGATGTATGGAGTTTATTTTCATCTTTTGGCCTAATTTGGATTCCAGGAGTCAGTTGTGATGGCGTCAGATTGCAGACGCTGCACTAAGAGGAAGATGAAGTAAAACTTAACTCATCATTCACGAACGTTCATAATTACTAACCTCATGGGGCGATAATCGGTTAAATTATAGTCTAAGACATCGGACTGTGGATCTGAGTTATAAATAAGGCACGGGTTCAAATCCTGTCTGTGACCGTTGGACTTTTCATCAGTACCATTGATCTTGTACTGTACCGATTCTTCTTTATATGCTGTTTGAAGAAGTCCTTGCGCAGGCCAATAGCCCATGAGTACGTGCAGAATTGGAGTGGACTAAAAAGAGGATTTGGATGCCCTCTCTTGCACGTCTCCAAAACTGCAAATAAATGTTTCCACTGAGTTCATAAACATTGACGGTTTATTAAAATAGTTTTATTAATAACAAAAATAATAATAACAGAGAGCTTATTGACTAGCTTTAGAGAAGCTTATCACTCGTGGGGCTGGGAAATTTAATTTTTGTCTGACAGTATATGCGCACGATATCTCGAAAATAAACTGACCTACAGTTTATTGAAATTGAAATTATTTGAAATTGAAATTGAAATTTATTGAAATTGAAATTACCTACCTTGTCTTGAAAATGAGCACGAACCTTCATTTCTATATGAGGAACGCTGAATTTTTTTGTGGTGCATGTCACTCTATAGAATTTGGCTGAGAATTAATGAACATTTTTATACTGGACTTTTTGGTAACATTATGGCAACGAGAAAATAGGAAAATAAATAAATTTGTTAAACTTTTTTTGTTCTCTTTTAAGCCTCAGCTACAGCTATGTAGGCTTCGATGTGCAATGGTTTATTTTCAAAGTACACACACTTCGTGTTTATACATTATTGGCCCTCCCCGGGATTTGAACCCGTGATCTCTCAGTTAGAGAGCCGAGACTATAACCATTAGTCTACGGATGAGGACATAAACAAACTTGTAAGAGATTCAATCATGACATGTGACATGTGATTAATATGTCACAACATATTAAAAGTAAAATAATGTACAGTACTGTCTTATCTTACCAGTCGTAGCTAGATCGCAGAAGCCCTCTCTACTACTTGTGTGTCTGTCTGTTTGCCAGGCATCTCAAGGATGAAATAAACTATACATTTGAAAATTTGTACGTAGTCTTTAGCGAAGCATTTTACGACAAATACTGCTGAATCTTCCTACCTTGTTGATAACATTAAATATATATTAATTCATTCTACCAGTAGATAGTTGAGTGTTCATTAAGTATTTATTCAGCACCAAGTATAAACTGGATGTACTGTGTCTGTTATTTCAGTGTCTCTACTAATTAACGCAACTAAACTATCTGGATCTGCCATCTTGCTTACAACTGGGTAGTCGTGGGCAGACTTCATAACTGACTGGAAGTTTGCAAATAAGTATTGTGTTTTTTTTTCAATTTAGGCATTTAGAATTCTTAATATTAGAAAAGGCTCTTAAGTAAACAACGTCAGGGTTAGTGCAAATATAGAAAAACATATATGTACGAATAATAAACCCTGAAAGCCGAGACTCTTTCACCTGAAGGTCTCTTCAGGTGAAGGACTTTTCTAGGACACTGAGATCTGAGAATTTCACCACTCATGATGAAGGGGGCGGTTGTACTAAGGAGCCCGCTACGTAAAAATTTAGATTCCTCAGTAGTCCACTGAATCCATTTTTCAGGGGGAGGGGGATTAGCCCCACTTTATAGCCAATGATTACCAGTCCTGTATACTTGATACATCCATAATATAACCGATGACGATGATTTTAGTACTATAATTTGGATGCCCTCGCTATAGGTCAAGGTGCAAGAAGGTGGTCCAGAGTAAAAGCTCTTACCAAGGCAATTGGTGTCAGAAATCAGAAGCTCTTTCTACTTGGGAGAGACACTTTCCCTATTTAAGGTTGCACAACTTCCTGGCGTGAGAGCTATTCTGCTTGGAAACAGATTGTTGGCATGGCCACCAAAAAAATAAGATAAAATGTTTTCCTGAAGCCTACACAAGCAGAGTTACCTCAATCTCATTTCTGCAATTGTCATTTTGAAGCTCATCCGATAACATGAAATTAATTTTACAATAAACAACAGACAAATAGATTAAACTGGGCTATTGGTTTCAGGATGAATTAGAAGTCGAAGTGATTTTAACTTTGAACACGCGACCTATGCATTTATAGGTATTTAATATGTCACACACACACCTCGTTTTTGTGAATATTAACTAAGTAAATGTCAATAAAGGTTACTTCATATTGCCGTTTTCCTAGAAAAAGTTGCCATAGGACCATTATATTAAACCTTGATTATCAGATGTATAAAACTGTTTGAACACATAGAGTGTCTACATTTACTAATTAGGTATTCTAATTGCACTGTTACGAGTAATACCTGTTACTTAGTTTACAGAAACACTGTTCATGTACAGCAGGTGAGTTTGCTTATATCTTTGTCACATTATATTTAACTAAGGTGGTGACATGGAAGTGACAATATTTGTACAGTGGTGTAGCCAGTGACAAGGCTTTGCAGTGGTTTCATAAAGCAAACTGGCAACCAGCAGGAGAGAAGTGTTCGTTGTTAAGGGAACTTTCATTCTGGTTAGGAATTTTAAAGTAATATTTGTATATATAGTAAAACCAATACAAAAATACATTCCTCTAATTAATTTAAAATCTTATGTAAAAGGTATTTGTTTATTAATATATTCTTTTTTATCTGTTAATTAAGAGTAGTGCCACATTGAGAGTAAGTAAGAGTTAAAAGTAAGTTGTCTATTGTTGTAATTGAGCCTACATAGTTGCTGCCACTTATTTATGTGTCTGGCTTAAAGCATGCAATGTACAAATCGATAGCTAATACGAGAAAAATATAGAATTGCAATTTTTCACCAAGACAATAGGTATCGTGTAACTCTTTTATTTATAACAATGGTGAATACAAAATAGAATTGAAATATTATTTCTGTGCCAAGTTTCAATCAGAATAAATGCTGCATTGAACTATGAACTATAGGAATATAGATAATGTTCTTAGTAAACAATAACTACAATTTATAAAATATATTAATTAACTCAAGTGGGATATAACTATAATTTAACTTAAAAAAGTTGTTCTAGATGGTAAAAAACTTTGAAAGATAGTTAATAATTCGAGATAAGGGTATAAATTAAATTTAAACTGTTATTAAAAAGGTTTATTAATGTTTTAATTATACATGCGTAATATTCTTATCATGCTATACCTTACCAAAGTAAAACTAATAACTATAGATAACAGTAATAATCATAAGTATCAGAACAAAGTACATTACGACAAAAAGACATGATCGATTTGAATTTCATCTTTTTTCTTGGCTATTAGGAAATTGTTCGAGTTCATACCTTATCAAAACAATTCTAATACATTTATTTAAAATCTTGTGATACTTCGTCCTAGTTCTGAACAGCCATCCTTAGTTAAGAAATGTTCATCTGAAACTCCGCTCAAATACAAAAATTATAGAAAATATTTTTCGTCTCGTAATCCTAAGAATCGATATTGTTCCAGGTTTAAAGTTACTACGTAAAAATAAATAAAGAAGTAGTAATTTTTGTCTTTTAGATAATTTGAGTATCAAGCACAGAACCGTGTATCACATTACTGCAGGCTGGTCTGAGATGATTATTTGTTATCGTGCTAAAAGCCTTGCCCAATCAGGAATTCGAACCCATGTCCCTGGGGTAATAAGCCTAAACACTCAGCCTCTAACGATGGAATTTATTTATTTGAGACTTTCATTTACCAGTTGACTAATGACTTAAACCTGCTGACTATGTTTAACTGTAGTGATATTCGTTTCGCAAGCATATGTTGAAAGTAAATAATTGTTGAGTAAAAGTAAAAGTAAGTAAAAGTTGAGAACATAAACATTAGCAAATTTAACATATTATACATGTTAATTTCTCGGCTAAATCTACAGAACAATAAAAAATAATTAAAAATATCTACCATTACTTGTTAAGAAAGATATTAACGAGTTTTTGGATAAAAAATCTTTTTGTTTACTTTTTTCACATCAAAAACAGCATAGAAATTTACTAAATGCCTTCATACCAAAATGCAAAATATATTAAATAAAAATATATTTATTAAAAATAAAAAAATATGCATATTTACTTTTAGAAAATAGTACCGACATGTGCTGTATGATGGAACACTAAAAATTTGGTAAACTGAAATTATTACTTCAACAGATGAGTTTTATAGCGTCAAAAAATTCATTTAGGGAAAATTAACAACGCCGTAGAGATAAATTAACATTTCCTATTTTCTAGTTTATCACTATAGAAAATTCATTGTAAATATAAAATATGGATGCTATGACATTCACTGTACATTAACACCTAATCTCGCGGCGAGGGATTTCAGCACTTCGGGAGCTAATACAGCTATTGCATAAAATTTACTATCTGAAAAACTACTTTTTAACGTGAAATAAAACATAAATTTGTCTTGTTAAAGAAAATTAAATTTAGATTTAATATTTAACAAAATTTGTAGCAATTTATTGCAGTTATCAGAGTTATTGAGTTAATAATACGTTGATCATGACTAGACAGATATTAGGTACGGATATTAAAAATAACATATATTGCAGTTAATAATATAGTAATAGGGATAGGGGAACTCTAATGCACAATAATCGCGTGTACTACTACTCCATGTTATTGTGGACATTAACATATACACTGGCAATGAACATGACCTCGTTACGGCAATGGTTCGCTTTGTGAATAAAACACCGCCATAGTTCTGTTCACAGTTACAAATATAAAATGCAGCAGACCATACTTTGCTCGTTACGTCACGCGCCACGGTGTGTACCAACTTAAATGTGACATGTAACGCTTTTTTATTCTAGGAAAGCGATATTTAACTTGGTTATAATTTAACATATTTCATTCTTTTTTATGATAATCCATTACCCTAATAAAACAGCTTTGGGAAACTGAAATAACCACGTATATGAAACATACGTAAGGCATATATATGAAAGCCTTTTTTTTCGTAATAACACAAGGCACGCGTACGCCACACTTAACAGGCTTAGCTAAGTAACATATAGAATTTGAAGTCTATGAATTTTTTACTATCGAGATTTCGCGTGAACAGGCAGACAGAAATACATCATACAGAAAAAGTGTTTAGCTTTCCATGGTAGACAAAATTGTGTGAGCTTACCGAGTTAGGCTGCAATGACCCTCGGCCAAATTTTATTGTTGGACATAAATCATCATAGAACTCATTCTTTTTTTATTTAGAAATGAACTTTCATGCAAAATTTGAAGTCTGAATATGGTATTCCTTGAGATAGCCTGGCACATAGTAAATTACCATTCATTGAGTTAACTTTCAAAGTAGTGTTCAGATAATTAAAGTTCCGCTGAGCTAGGGTGGACACTACAACACAAGAGTCACCAAATTTTTAGGTTACCTTTTCAATCTATTACTTTATTTCTTTTTACTGTATAATTAAGCTACGTTGACAATATGCAAGACTTCAATCTTATACTCAGATTCTTTCAACATTTATTTATTCCATTACTTTCTCGTTGTGACCTTGGTTTTCCATACAACCAATGTAAAAATATTTGCTAACGCTCGGCAAAATCCCATGAAGGTACCTGTACCACTATCAGTGTTGTCTATATGTGAATTGAAGACTCACACAAATTTTCAAGTATGTAGGTCAGTTTCTTTTCTATAAATCTTTCAAATAGAAAGACAGACATACAGAAATGACATTTTTCCAGCCACACGAGTGATAGGTTTCGATAACGCTCAGCCATTTAAGTTTTGTTGTAGTTGGAGCGAGGAAGCGAATTATGCACACTCTGAGAAGTTATAGTTTTTCCTGTTAGTTCACCTTGAACCCACCTGGGTGTGAGTAATGTCTTTGGTATATATCAAAGAACAGGTCTTCTGTGAATTACTCTCCTATTCATATCCATATTCATGGGGCAATCCACTGATCAAAGTTCTTTGATACGGACTCACGTCTTTGATAATAACCTGCTTGCCCTGAGGTACGTCACTGGTCGTTCTACCGACTGAACATCTCCGTAATCAATTGAACATGTTCATTCTTCCTACGAGTGACATTACATTACATTACATTAAAGGCGGGGTTTTAAATGTTTTACAGCGACTGATCGGAAACCATGAAAAGGTGGGTAGAAATTCTATCAATCTTTGGGAGGAAATCTAGAAGCCTCGACACATGACGTATACACATTGCTAAGCGTGTCCACAAGCCCTACAGCGGCCAATTAGGTAACGAGTCAACACCTGGCGTTGCCTAGGCAACTATAGACAAACACCGATACTCTCGCCATTCCGTTATAGGACTACAGCACAGAAATATATAATACCACCGGAAGTAAGATGCATAAGGGTAATGCCTACTCATTATTACGTGATATTTAATGTATGGGGAAATAATAAACCAAAAAGGGATTTGACAAAAGAAACTTAAGTCAGTTCAAGCAGTTTATTTGTTGCAACGTAATATCTTGTAAATATTACACAAGACATGCAATATTACTATAATTGTAGAGGTGTTTTCTTGTTAAATTTGTGAATGTACTGTTTTGTTAAAATTAGATGAGTTCGCTTTTGAAATTGAAATATATTATTTATCTTCAAAATAGTTTTCATATTTATTGAAATAATGGTATATGTCATCTAATCCGCTGAAAAAAATCTTGTGACCTTATCGTATTTTATTGTATATTATTCTCTATTTCCAACTGAAATCTCCAATTTTATAAGTTTCTTTTCCAAAAAACAACATGGGCTTAAGGTAGTAACAAACCCTTTTAGATTATTACTACTATACGTTAAACTATATGCTTCACATATGTACAAGCTTAATAAAATGAAGTTCGTTTGCAGAAGCAGTATTCAAGAACTAAAGGCTGCTACTGTTGTGAATAACCCTAAAAGTAAAACAGGTATTACAGGGAATAAGAGAAAATAAACATATACATAAGTAACAGACCTACTATCGATATAGCTATATAAAATCAACAGAATAAAGAAATATATTACAAAATGCAAGGGAATATATACATTAGACCCTATAATTAGATAAATAAAAGACAGGATAGAAGAAGATTTAAACACATATGTGTTTAAATAACCAAACTAACATATGATCGGAAGACCAAACACCTGTGAAATGACTTTTATTTACATTAAATTTGTATAAATGGCAATAGCCTTATTTAATTTCAATAAACATTGAATCACAAAAAGTACTTGCTCCGCCGGGACTCGAACCCGGATCTCTCACTTACCGGGTGTAAGTGCTACCATTACACCACAGAGCCCTCACTTTTTACGATTCAATTATATTGTATTTGGCCGTATCTGTCACATATGCGTTTAAATAACCAAACTAACATATGATCGGAAGACCAAACACCTGTCAAATGACTTTTATTTACATTAAATTTGTATAAATGGCAATAGCCTTATTTAATTTCAATAAACATTG
Organism: Homalodisca vitripennis; assembly: GCF_021130785.1. NCBI lineage: Eukaryota > Metazoa > Arthropoda > Insecta > Hemiptera > Cicadellidae > Homalodisca > Homalodisca vitripennis. The sequence continues at coordinate 18,648,827 of NC_060207.1, read as the reverse complement.
AATCACAAAAAGTACTTGTTCCGCCGGGACTCGAACCATATATATATATATATATATATATATATATATATATATATATATATATATATATATATATATATATATATATATATATAAATGAGAATAAAATAAAAAGTAGATAAATAAATCTACAATAAATCAGTAACTTTTACTTTCCTATGCTCAAGAAAATTATGAATAAAAAGCCATGCATTTTACCATTGTACAAACCTGAGCACAGTAGATTTGAGTGGCCCTTTAAAGGCACAACCTGAAACTTCAAAATACTACAGAAAACAACTAATCTGATTTTCACACAAGCTGTTCTCGTCAAAAGAAATACAGGTGTAACAAAACGGCAACTATAGAACTTAAATTATTACTCATATAAGAAATAAAATATTAGTTGATTAACTTTATGGTTGCCTTAAGACAGAAAACGTCTACATTAATTAATTTGCGTATACACTTTTTCACGAGATTATGTAGCATAGCAAAATTATTTAAAATTAATATTTGTTGCTACGACAGACTAACTTTTAACCAGACAACGGACAATAGGTTATACATAAAAAAAAACCATTGTAAACAAATACTATGGTTAGTAAATATAGCTAATTCATATTGTATTAGTAGAAGGACGGGGAATTGCAACGCTTCGTAAATTGCAACATTTCTTGTCACAAAACGAAATAAGTAGTGAATAATCATGACAGGTATAAAATCGTAAATAATGGAATAATGAAGTGCTTTATACTGTACATAAAGTTTATATAATGAAGAAAACATGAGAAAATATATAGAATTTTCCGGCATATGTTAATTAATTCAGGAATGTGATCCTAAATGGTTTGATTCGAATGCGGTTTAGTTTATACAATACTGCATACAATAAAACGGACAAGTATTCCAGACCTGGGTTATGCCAGGCATGAGGGCTCCAGGCGTCACATTTTTGAGAATTGCATAAAGTGTACGAATCATAATGAATGCTTGAATAGTTATCGAAACCGAAATAAATTATCATATGGATGCTTAAAAACAAATTACAGTTTTTCTAGAGGTTGCAACCCCATTTAAACCCTTGTGGGTCATTGATATTAATGAAAATGAGTTTCTTTTACTTAGTTGATAATAAATGTGTGTGCAAAATTTCATCTCTCTAGGACGCTGAAAAGTTGACGTTGAAAAGCAAACATGTACTTCTTTTAAGGGTTCAAACCACGAAGCACGTAGGTGTCAAATGCCATTTCTATTGGACATTGAGAAAATGAAAAAACAAAAGGGTTACCCCACTATTTTAAACTCAAATGGTGGGTAATATTGTAGAAAATCTTTGATTTTTATGTTGAGAGTAGAAGTGGTGTGTGTGTGTGTGTGTGTGTGTGTGTGTGTGTGTGTGTGTGTGTGTGTGTGTGTGTGTGTGTGTGTGTGTGTGTGTGTGTGTCTGTCTGTGTCATATTTAATCTTTATAGGACATCGAGAAGTTTAGAAACGAAATATAGTTGCGATAGATGTTGCGAACCCATTTCAACTCCTGTAGATGCTTGACATTCAAGAAAATGAGTTCTTTTTTTATCTAGGTGGTAAGGAACGTTGTGCCAAAATTTCAACATTGTGGAAGTTGGATAATTAGTGATGAAAGAGTGAGTGAGGCCTTTCTGTTTTACACATAGAGATAGTTGCATGTATTTGTTTCTTTCAGCAACATGTTTTGATTTATTATAAAAAAATATTCAAATTAAAAGTTCTTTTCTTGACAAAACCCATGTTTGGATATTAAAGAATATGTGAACGTTTAATGCTTTATTTTCATAATTTAACATATTTATGGTTATAGATATTTTAGGTCTAATGATAGACAACATACATAAAGTACATAAAGTGTATATTGTTATTCGGGGATAACAACTACAATATCCCAAATCTACATACTTTGTAACACTATTGTCGTCATCCGAATGTAGCTCTTCGAGAATAGGGTAGTTTATTAATCTTTTATATATAATTGGCATGGTTCTGGAATATAATGTAACGGCTTATTAATATGATTTTTACTTTTATCTAGAATTTTCAGATGAATAAGAAATTTTGTTGCATGTTAGAGTGTTAAATTTTCTCTGTCAATAATATTGTTACTGTTAGTCACATAAAAAAAATTTAATGTTTGTAGAAAAAAATCCTTAAACAGATTTTTTTGATGATCCTGATAAATATTTCTTTGACTCATATTTTATTGTAATATCGAGCTCAAATTGGTTTAAAACCAAAATTGTATGTTGTTATTACCTTTAATGTAAAGTTGATGGCGGTGACACGCTAACTTGGTCAGAAAAGAGAGTCTGGTTTGTATCTCATTTAAAATTTCGAAGCATTTTTATGGCAGAAACTATAGTTAAATTATACTATAAAATAACATCATGCTCGACATACAACACTTATACCTGATTAGCTTACAATTAGTTTAATATAAATTGCTTTTGAGTAATATGTTGAAAAAGTGACTCCTTACTTTTTTGATTCCTTAGATGACTTATTTGAACATTTTGTCAGAAGAACTTAACACACATAAGTCAATATAGTTTTCTTTAACAAAGAAAGAGGTATTCTGAAATGAAACCACTGAAGCGCGAAACGAACTGATCAAACAGACGGCGTTCTCAAAGCAATATTGGCCGTGCTGGCATGGCAGGCCTCTCCTGTCTTAACTTATTTATTGCTTTAAATCATCAGACAATTTTGTAATTTAATTGTAGATCATTATATTTATAAAAGCTAATATGCTGGGTATATTTCATTAATATCAACTCATTGTAATTAACCTTACACTAATACTGTTAGAAACATTTGAAATATATTCAACAAAGATCGTGATTCTCCGAATTGTAAAACCATCTTTTTTTCTCCATATATATCGAGAACCATATATATATGGTTCGTGTCCCGGCGGAGCAAGTACTTTTTGTGATTCAATGTTTATTGAAATAAATAAGGCTATTGCCATTTATACAAATTTAATGTAAATAAAAGTCATTTGACAGGTGTTTGGTCTTCCGATCATATGTTAGTTTGGTTATTTAAACGCATATGTGACAGATTACAATATAATTGAATCGTAAAAAGTGCTCTGTGGTGTATGGTAGCACATTCACACGGCAAGTGAGAGATGGGTTCGAGTCCCGACGGAGCAAGTACTTTTTGTGATTCAATGTTTATTGAAATTAAATAGTCATTTATACAAATTTAATGTTAATAAAAGTCATTTGACAGGTGTTTGGTCTTCCGATCATATTTTAGTTTGGTTATTTAAACGCATATGTGACAGATACGGCCAAATACAATATAATTAAATCGTAAAAAAGTGAGGGCTCTGTGGTGTAATAGTAGCACATTCACCCGGTAAGTGAGAGATCCGGGTTCAAGTCCCGGCGGAGCAAGTACTTTTTGTGATTCAATGTTTATTGAAATTAAATAAGGTTCTTGCCATTTATACAAATTTAATGTTAAATAAAAGTCATTTGACAGGTGTTTTGGTCTTCCGATCATATGTTAGTTTGGTTCTTTAAACGCATATGTGACAGATACGGCCAAATACAATATAATTGAATCGTAAAAAGTGAGGGCTCTGTGGTGTAATGGTAGCACATTCACCCGGCAAGTGAGAGATCCGGGTTCGAGTCCTCTTTTATTTAGTATACATATATTAATCCAGAGATTTGGTTGGAAAATAAAATTATTGGTTTCAATAATTCTATGTAGTAAATGTAATTGTATGTGCACAGGTAATGTGAATTCTATTATGTACATGTGAGGGAAGTGTTTCCTGGAATGTAATATAAAAATATACTATTTTTAAAATGTGTTACATAATAAATAAAACAGTACTGTAGCAATGTTTTATGATTAAACACAAGTGTTACTTTTGTAAGTAGTCAAGCATTTCAAAATAAATTTCAAAGTAATATAACGAAAATGCGGTATTTTAAACCTCTTATATTTTATACTTTAAAAGTAATATTTCCTAAAGAATGACACACTAGGTGGCAAATACTAGTTACAAGATATCTCTCTCCAAAGAAAAGCTAGTGTTAGGGAAATTAAAATGGAAATAAAAGGAGGAAAGCGTGAATTGTTATATTATTGTTTGCGTATCTAATTTTACCAGGAGATGAGTTGGTGTCGTATTTATAATTTATTGTCTCATGATTATGAGTATTTATTCATAGTAGCATGTACTTCTACAAAGTTAGTCGCCTTAATAATAATTTTTCCTACATACCATTAAAATTGTTATGTATACATTTATGCGTAGTCAACATTTAAATAATACTCTTTTTAATTGTTTTATATATTTTATATAAAATTATTACTTGCTATAATACATATTGTCAGAAACAATAAACAAATCAATTATCGTGTAAGTCAACTCAATTTTAATGTTATAGTAACACATGCTTTTTATGTTTGTATCTCTTCTTGTATTGTATGTTTACACAGAGTGTAACAAAACTCTTTACACGAACTTTAGGATATTTTTTCATGGACCAAGAAGTAAGTGCAACCAATGGTTAATCTTTTTTTGTTTACAGTCTGTATGTGTATTCGTTATTTTATCTTTTATTTCATAGAGATTAAAAAACTAAAACTTGCAGAGCAATTAATTTTCGTGCAGTCTGAAAAAAGATTAAATATCTTTTGACAGCTAAATCATAAAAATCCTTTAGTGAATAACGTAGATATATGTTTTTAACTCGTGTAATGCATCAATAATTACTTAAGGGGTTTTAAACTATTAAAATACTGCCGTGCATTACAAAAATTAATAACTCATATTTACTGACCGATGATTATGATATAGATGTAAAATTTTATCATTCCTTGCAAAGTTTCATAATCTTATTACCGGCCGCATGAAATGTATTGTCACAACATAATGTAAATGTTTACCTTAAATTAAGTGAGACTGCAACAAAAATAATAGTATCAAATTTGAGTTCATTTATCTTTGCTGGATTCTTAAATGTAAAAAAAAACTAAAATAACACATACAGACATATGGTATACTAAAAGAGATAGATAATTAGCTGTGTTTACTTGTTAGCACCTCTTGGGCCATGAAACGATATCATAAAGTTTGGGTTTGCCAACGGCGTAGTGTTGCGGGTACAACGGTTATCGCAAGATAACCGGATCAAGCAACACAGAGCGTGGCTGCTGCTTGGATGGGTCCCCGCAGAGCGATCCTTTCATTGCAAGCAGCCAGTCTGTCCGGTCGTTGGTGGTGGTTCGGAAGTCACCTTTAGCCGTTGGTCCCCAGGTTAAGTGTTAGAGAGGGCTTCTTAGCCCTAACTTCGCCTGCTTAAAATAATGCATCTTTACTTTACTTTAGAGAGAGTTTTGTTACAACCTGTGCATAATAGTTTGTATTAAAATGAGACTGGACATGTAAAATCAGCTGAGCTCGGAAACATGCCAGCCATTTATTAGCTTCGCATTGGCTCTACACATCACACCGCTCGTAGCGTGGTAGGCAGACGCCACTGCCTCAGCGATCTCACTCATTTGTGACGTTAGACTAGTCTCGAGATGTAAGGTTGCGTCTGTACTCTCCGAGGTGTGAGCAATTTACCCCCTCGTTACCGTCGCGGTTACGTTTGTACACAGCTTCGCGCCGCTTTACACAATGACATCAATGGGCTGGTAACCTCAACTGTTACATGCAGCAATCAGCTGACTATTAATCAGCATTTAAACAGCAATAATAAATCCATTAGTTTATTGTAATCCGGCGATGGCCCTCAGTAAAAAGCCTTTACTCCTTGGTTATTATTTCTCGTAGGGAAATAAAGTTTGTATTAAAACGTTTGTGTAAAAGTAACCCGTATTTCACTGTTGTTAAAAAAATTTAGCACAATATCCTGTTTTTTAGTCATTATATTTTAAAATATTGTACAGCCGCCATTTTAAAACCTGATGTTTATCTCTTTTCCAAACAAGTCTTCAATACAATAATCATTTTCAAAACTGGAAATTCAATACCTTTATTAAATCTAAAGCTTTCATGTTTTCCTACGAAAAACACAGACGAAAAACGAGTTGATAAAAATTTGAATTTTTTTTGAAAACGACTATTTTAGTGTACAAACAAAAGTGTTGGTCAAAAAGGTAAAATAAAATATGTGTTAGTATCTTGAAATTCGGTTAGGTTAGTAATGTTTACGTAAAACCTTACTAATTTGCAGTTTGTAGTTTGGAACTTCTAGAATACGGTATATTTTAAACCCCAGCACTTTTTAAACGTAATATGATACATTATTTAGGTTTTAAGGATCCATTATATTTTATCCATGCTTGTGAATCTAACATTGATATAAAACAAAGTTCTCCATATGATTAATTATTCTGAAATAGGACTGTACCGTCTGTAACGGTTATTCTGCCTGACAGTTGTAGTCTAGCAGCTCGTGCCTGCTACCCCCCCCCCCTCCACATAAACCCCTCCTTTGTTAGTGAAACACGTCAGCCGCCACTAATCCAAAATGGTAATCAGTAGAGTCACGGCTCACCGCACTTCTGCTCCGCTGACTGCGGTGGATTACCGCTGACTCATTGTTCAGCTTGTTGGTGCACGCCTCCTCGATAATCTTAATGACAATTCCTTAAACCTCTTGATTCATCAAGCATCGGCGGTTTAAAAGGTAGAAGAGTGGATTGTAGAGGGTGCTTGCTAAAGTTGGTCCCAGATGTTGCAACTAAGTCTTCTATTTACCAAAGTCAAACATTACTAGTAGCTATTAGCAACAGTTATTGCTGCTCATCAGTAAAATCAATAAACAATAATACACTTAATATTTCCCTCAGCTTTTATTCACATTCGTCAAAACTTATGTTATAAAATTACATCAATTATGAATTGGCAAAGAATGAAGTGAAGAATTGGAAAATATAAACTGAGTTTAGAGTGTTAATAAAACGGAAACTAACTACGCGTATCCGGGTTACAGATCAGTTTGTATGGTTCTACTCGCATTACAATTGAGAACCTTAATAATATTTCTTAGTTGATAAAACCAATTCGATCGGTCAGGTAGACTGCCGTCATAACACGAATTGTGTACACATGGCCTACACGTGCTTACTAATTGATGGTGACCGGTGCTAAAACATGCTCGTTCACGAGCAATACTGTCATCTATTGGATAATGTCGGTTCCGTCAACAACAAAACTCCTTTTACTAATTCCAATTTATATGAAAGGTTTAACTGTACGACCTTAGCTCGATGTTCCAATCCACATCACTAAATATTCAAAGCCAGTTTAGTCCTCCGGAACACCAAGTGGGTGAAACAGTTTTCGCTCAGACGCTAATAGACAAAATACGTGTTTTTCGATCGGGTTGTAGGACAGGATTCGATAGCAAACACTAATAAACAAGTTATCACTAACTGCCCTCAATTTGTCAAATTCGTAACGTCAAAAGAGAGTTTCTCCGATCGGGTTTTAGGAGAGGTTTCGATAACGAACACTAATAACGAGTTATCACTAAGTGCCCTCAATTTGTCAAATTCGTAACGTCAAAAGAGAGTTTCTCCGATCGGGTTGTAGGAGAGGTTTCGATAATGAACACTAATAACGAGTTATCACTAACTGCCCTCAATTGGTTAAACTCGTAACATCAAAAGAGAGTTTCTCCGATCAGGTTGTAGGAGAGGTTTCGATAATGAACGAGTTATCACTAACTACCCACAATTTGTCACACTCGTAACATCAAAAGACAGTGTTTTAAGTTGAGGAGTAATTAATATAAGAGACAAGATATTAACGTGCTAACAAAATTCCATCCAAGATTTGGAACAAAGCCCTTTGAACCCTATATTGTGTGTAGGGCTATAACACAAAAACTATTTTGAATGAATACTTTATTAAATAAATGAGGAAAAATGTTAAAAAACTATTATTCCAGGAATATGGTGAACCTATAAAATGCTTGCCGTAGTTTTTAATTTTAACTCGTATTAATAATCTCAAAGTGTTCACATTTTTTTATTTATATTCCAGAGCATTTGAATGTATGGAAGAAGTAAAATGCTTCATATAGTGGTTTAATTAAGATTATTCCCTGAATTAAAAAAGTAATGAAGTTCAATAAATCACAAAACTTTTCAATATACCGTACGTTTAAATTAAACTGCTGTGTACAAATAGAGAAGAGTCAGACAAATAGTAGTTGTTCCAGTAGAATCTCTGTCATTCCGTTGATATTTGAAACAAGCAATGTTCAATATTGATGTTGCAGGAAACATGAACTAGTAGAGCCGTGAACGGAAGTAGGCGCCAGGTTGTGACGGGCCGCCCTTGTAAGGAGGGCTGTTAGCCCTTATTTGCCTCCTGTTTTCAGGTGTCAGCACTTCAATATACTGCCTCGCACAAAACACTAATTAGCTGTTCCTGTCTGGAGTTTAGCAAAGTGTTAAGACTCATTGTACTCCTGACGCAGCCCTCTCGCACATTGTGCTCTTCCGCCTCACCTTACTCTGTTTTTACTGCAATTTCAAATGATTCACTCATTACACTCTTATTAAAAACAAAATTATATCAGCCGCTGATGCCGTAAAAATGTAACAATAGTTTATTTTTATGATGCTAAATTTCATAAGGGAAAACATTCGTTGTAGACAACTAATGTATCGTTGTATGTACAAAAATAACACTACGTTTCGAGGATTGAAATCTAACCTCTTCCTCAGGTGCAGACAGTCATTTTAATACATAACAATAAACTTAAAACTTTAAAAGTGTTTCGTATCTTACTGAGTGACAAATAAACTGTCAATCTATTCATCAACAGTAACAAACTTTAAACAATGAACTAGTGCAACATTATGTTATAAAATCGCACAAAGTTCTTATCTGACTGACCTGTTTAGTTGATACATTGTATAATACCATTTGTAAAGGCATACCGATTAAAGTTTATCAAGCTAAATATTTATAAATAACCGTTTCTGCCCAATACAAAAATGATTTAATTATTGGCTGAACTGTAACGAAGCCTATCACTAGATAGGCTGAAAAATTTCATTTCTGTCTGGCTTCTTGTGGGTTAAACATCAGTGTCATCGATAAACGCGCTCGCTTCGGGGCGGATGTCATGGCCTTGATGCTGGGATTCAGGAAGTATAGCGGTTGTCGGTCTTGGGGTGTGGTACTTAATACATTGCAATGGAAATTGAGCGAAGCCTAATAATAATGTAAATATGTATAAAGTTAAATCAATTAGGCCTACTGATACTTATTTTGAATTAAGCTAAGTTTCATTTCATATATAATTGTAATTTTAAACAACTGTATTTTTCCTTCATAATCGACATTAAAACTGAGAGTTAGTATTTGTAAACTATTTGCTTGTATTTATTAACGCATAAATAAACAAGCAAAATTATACTGTAACACCTATTATTATAGCTCTACTAGTTAGTTTGTGGTTAACTACACACCTGGATAACCACACTTTTCTATCTGAGAGTAGATCCAGTTTTGTATGTTGTTTATGAAACCCTTTAATACAGTTATGTTTAGTGACGCACTAAATTCAAGATGGTTACGAACATGTGTTGGAGAAAATGAAAAACCGTAAAAAATTATTATGAGCCAACAGCCACGATCTGGGTGACAGATATGACGAGGGCCCGGGGTGGTGACACTAGGGTAGGCAGCTTTTCATCACTAGGATCTTCTTGACGTTCACACCCCCTTCACTGCGAAACCACTTTACGTGATTGAACTGCTTTCAGACACGTCTTCCCTTACTGGAGGGTGTAATGCTACGTATATAATATAAGACATTTGAAATCCTAAACACCATGTAATGTATTACTGCTGCAAGTTCCTGGCAGTCCGATAAAATAAACTGGTGTGTCGAGTGAAAGACACGTTTTTATTGATGCTGGATGACTTTAAAGGATAATAGAGTTTGAAACATTGCAACCAATATACGTTACAACAAGTTTAACATAACGTTTCGAGGATTGAAATCTATCCTCTCTTCTTCAGGTGTCAAAATACCAATCTTCGCTGGTGCACGTGACGTGTTGTTTGATCTCTTGCTTCTGTGCAGTGACATCCTTGGTGTCCATTTTCTCCAGTCTTGACTTCATGTTTTTGGTGTATAACTCACGTGTCATGTTAATTTTAGGGTGGCTTTCCACTGCCACGCTTTTATTTTTAGTATCCACGTATGTAATTATGAGGTCTTACAACCTGAAGAAGACAGCACATGTTGTACCTTGAAATGTAGTGTTATAACTCTAGTGATGGAAAATATCCAAATCCTAGTATCCTTTTATACCATTGTGTACTTGAATGTAAGTGTAATTGAAAAACATAATTCTTGTAAATATTTTAGTACTTCATTTGTTTGAGTTATTTTCTTAACTTACAGAATAAGCACACACATATGTAAAATACTATGTAAACGTGTGTAAAACGTTTATTTTAGCTAGTTATTTTATAAATATTTTTCATTTATTCCATGGTTCATTTATTAACTAAGATCTAACTAAGAGGAATAAATATATCTCAACCGGTAGCTATTATGAGAATATGACGTCAAGTTTCACATACCAAAAACACGGAATAAATGCTTACAAATGATTCGAAACACAAAAATTTTTGTTTCCTTACTAACTGCAATTTGGTTTTAAATGGCCTTGAAAGACCAGTCTCTGGTGAAATAAACAGTACTTACAGTTCAAGACAATTTTATGTTAAAGACCTATTAGTTTCTTATCTGATCCAAATGACTAATAAATTAGTACTTTTATACCATTAGAGGTAGTCATTTAACTTTTAACTTTTTGTCATAAAATATTGTTCCATTGAAATGTTTTTATCATATGGACATTTCTTAATTATATGATACATTAATTACATATCGAAACGGTAAACTGCACAGATGAAAGAATTAAACAAATTTTACGATTTACTGTATTTTATTCATGTCTCTTGGTCTTCCGGAGATTTTTTGCCTGTGTAACCTTTAAGATATTTTATAAGATACTAATTACGTACTGTTCAGAAGCTCATAACACTTTAAATATTTTTCACAATCTATCAAAATAAATTAATATAAACAAAGAACAGTTCTATAATTTTATAGCTTTCGGTGACACGGTTACATTGTCGTCTCTAACGCGTAAGTTGCTATTGTAAATTTGAGCCCATGGACTCCGCCAACTTTGTCCGAGAGATGTAGCTGTTAATGTTATTAGAGCGTCTCCTGGGGTGTTGAGCGCGTCGCCTAATTAGTTAGATACATCAAAGGTAGATCCCACCACGGTAAACACTCCTAGCGCCAGGCTGAGCTTAGCTGCTTAAAGCTCGCCCAATCCCATTAGGCCATTCGATATTATTACATGCATTATGTGGTAATACTGTGATGCAACTAAAATAATCCTTGGACATTGTTCAAAAGTATACATTTTACTAGTCACACATTCAAGTAAACAATGTTGTAATGTAATTGTTAGGAATATAGAGTATATATTTTGAGTATAATTTAAAAAAGGATTACAATAAGCTATACCCTTCCTAATGAAATGGAAATAGCATTGACAGTTTTTAATTATATGTAGAGAATTAACTACTAAACTTCATTTACACTGCATTTTCATCAATATAATTGTTTAAATTTATTTCAATATATGGTGTAACTACGATTATTTTACACCTGTTTACATTTAATTTATTGTCACGTGGAAACAAGTTAAGAATTTCCTGGGAATATATTTATTGTAAATATAAATGAGTTTTGGAATTATTCTAATCATAAAAAATGGTGTTTTCTGGATTTTATCTTGAAGAGACAATCATTTTCAGGATTATATTACATTGTAAGCATACAGCCAAGTTGAAAATTTAAATCTATATTTTTACCAAACGTAAATAAAAAAAAATACGACACAATGAAATTTACCGATGAAGAAGTCTGAACGGTGTAGTTCTCTTGTGCTCTTTGTCTCACCTGAAACAAGACAAAGATCCATGTGATTATTCTTGCTCCAATAATCAACAAAGTTCTATGATTATCTCTTGGAAACTTCCATCATCAAAGTTTCCGAATGGTAATCTAGTTCAATGTTAGAAGTATAACATGTTTCTTAGCTCACGTGCTCTTCAAGCCCGTCTTATCCTTGTTAACAAGAGTTCGACACTCCATGTGACATGCGTGAAGGGTAACTATTGTTATAGCAACTGGCTACACCGCCAGGTCCAGCTGAACGGTATCGTTTGATGATGTTTTTGTCCCAACTGAAATAATATAAATCTCCATGTGATTATTCTTGCTCCAATAATCAACAAAGTTCCGTGATTATCTCTTAGAAACTTCCATAATCAAAGTCAGTCTTACCCTTGTTAGAGGGAGTTTCACACTCAGTGTTACATGTGTGGAGGTGAGACTGTTGCTATAGTTGCGGACTACACGGTCAGGTCCAGCTGAACGGTATCGTTTTCATGATGTTTTTGTCCCACCTGAAATAATATAAATCTCCATGTGATTATTCTTGCTCCAATAATCAACAAAGTTCCGTGATTATCTCTAAGAAACTTCCATAATCAAAGTCAATCTTACCCTTGTTAGAGGGAGTTTCACACTCAGTGTTACATGTGTGGAGGTGAGACTGTTGCTATAGTTGCGGACTACACGGTCAGGTCCAGCTGAACGGTATCGTTTTCATGATGGTTTTTGTCCCAACTGAAATAATATAAATCTCCATGTGATTATTCTTGCTCCAATAATCAAGAAAGTTTCGTGATTATCTCTAAGAAACTTCCATAATCAAAGTCAGTCTTACCCTTGTTAGTGGGAGTTTCACACTCAGTGTTACATGTGTGGAGGTGAGACTGTTGCTATAGTTGCGGACTACACGGTCAGGTCCAGCTGCATGGTCTCGATATCTAGTAATACATGTTTCTTGGATCACGTGATCTGTTGAAGCCAGTCTTACCATACTTAGAGTGGTTTCGTATATACAGTGTTACATTTATGGAGATGAGACTACAAGGTCAGGTCCAGCTGAAAGACGCTGGGTCGTGTTAAATGTAGCTCCCCTAGTCCCGCCTTGTAATTACTCTGTTACCCGGCTGAGGGCGTCTCTGCTGAGAGGACAGTGAGGTGAGAGTATTTACAGCTGTAACACTGCTATATTTGTGGACTACAAGGTCAGGTCCAGCTGAAAGACGCTGGGTCGTGTTAAATGTACAGTAGCTCCCCTAGTCCCGCCTTGTAATTACTCTGTTACCCGGCTGAGGGCGTCTCTGATGAGAGGACAATGAGGTGAGAGTATTCACAGCTGTAACACTGCTATATTTGTGGACTACAAGGTCAGGTCCAGCTGAAAGACGCTGGGTCGTGTTAAATGTACAGTAGCTCCCCTAGTCCCGCCTTGTAATTACTCTGTTACCCGGCTGAGGGCGTCTCTGCTGAGAGGACAGTGAGGTGAGAGTATTCACAGCTGTAACACTGCTATATTTGTGGACTACAAGGTCAGGTCCAGCTGAAAGACGCTGGGTCGTGTTAAATGTAGCTCCCCTAGTCCCGCCTTGTAATTACTCTGTTACCCGGCTGAGGGCGTCTCTGATGAGAGGACAATGAGGTGAGAGTATTCACAGCTGTAACACTGCTATATTTGTGGACTACAAGGTCAGGTCCAGCTGAAAGACGCTGGGTCGTATTAAATGTAGCTCCCCTAGTCCCGCCTTGTAATTACTCTGTTACCCGGCTGAGGGCGTCTCTGATGAGAGGACAGTGAGGTGAGAGTATTTACAGCTGTAACACTGCTATATTTGTGGACTACAAGGTCAGGTCCAGCTGAAAGACGCTGGGTCGTGTTAAATGTAGCTCCCCTAGTCCCGCCTTGTAATTACTCTGTTACCCGGCTGAGGGCGTCTCTGATGAGAGGACAATGAGGTGAGAGTATTTACAGCTGTAACACTGCTATATTTGTGGACTACAAGGTCAGGTCCAGCTGAAAGACGCTGGGTCGTGTTAAATGTAGCTCCCCTAGTCCCGCCTTGTAATTACTCTGTTACCCGGCTGAGGGCGTCTCTGCTGAGAGGACAGTGAGGTGAGAGTATTTACAGCTGTAACACTGCTATATTTGTGGACTACAAGGTCAGGTCCAGCTGAAAGACGCTGGGTCGTGTTAAATGTAGCTCCCCTAGTCCCGCCTTGTAATTACTCTGTTACCCGGCTGAGGGCGTCTCTGGTGAGAGGACAGTGAGGTGAGAGTATTCACAGCTGTAACACTGCTATATTTGTGGACTACAAGGTCAGGTCCAGCTGAAAGACGTCAGGTCGTGTTAAATGTAGATCCCCTAGTCCCGCCTTGTAATTACTCTGTTACCCGGCTGAGGGCGTCTCTGCTGAGAGGACACTGAGGTGAGAGTATTTACAGCTGTAACACTGCTATATTTGTGGACTGCAAGGTCAGGTCCAGCTGAAAGACGTCGGGTCGTGTTAAATGTACAGTAGCTCCCCTAGTCCCGCCTTGTAATTACTCTGTTACCCGGCTGAGGGCGTCTCTGCTGAGAGGACACTGAGGTGAGAGTATTTACAGCTGTAACACTGCTATATTTGTGGACTGCAAGGTCAGGTCCAGCTGAAACACGTCGGGTCGTGTTAAATGTACAGTAGCTCCCCTAGTCCCGCCTTGTAATTACTCTGTTACCCCGGCTGAGGGCGTCTCTGCTGAGAGGACACTGAGGTGAGAGTATTTACAGCTGTAACACTGCTATATTTGTGGACTGCAAGGTCAGGTCCAGCTGAAAGACGTCGGGTCGTGTTAAATGTACAGTAGCTCCCCTAGTCCCGCCTTGTAATTACTCTGTTACCCGGCTGAGGGCGTCTCTGCTGAGAGGACAGTGAGGTGAGAGTATTTACAGCTGTAACACTGCTATATTTGTGGACTACAAGGTCAGGTCCAGCTGAAAGACGTCGGGTCGTGTTAAATGTACAGTAGCTCCCCTAGTCCCGCCTTGTAATTACTCTGTTACCCGGCTGAGGGCGTCTCTGATGAGAGGACAGTGAGGTGAGAGTATTTACAGCTGTAACACTGCTATATTTGTGGACTACAAGGTCAGGTCCAGCTGAAAGACGTCGGGTCGTGTTAAATGTAGCTCCCCTAGTCCCGCCTTGTAATTACTCTGTTACCCGGCTGAGGGCGTCTCTGATGAGAGGACACTTATTAACAGGCTAATTATTCATCTTAACCCTCGCCTTTAAAGTAGGCTCTTAATTGGTCGTCTTAATTATTCATTCAAAGATCTAAATTAAGAAGGGGAAATGATTGGAAGAAACTTTCAAGTAGCTTTGTATATTAATTTATTTCTTATTGTCCCTACTTTAAATGCATGAAACCCAGTAGAAATATACGTTTTTAAAATATTTCTGCTTATATGTTCTTACAGTATTCAAGGATGTCTGCATATTGTGAGAATTTTAGCAATTTAATTTTTTCACATGTAATAAATAATACGATAGATCATTAATTAGGTGTCACAAAACCATATACTGTACATAAAAATGTTGTAGCTTTTTAAATGCCTAGTGAGAAATTATGCGTTAATTTAAGAGCAATTAATTTACAATTTATTTGGGTTCACTCGAAGATGTCTAATGTTACGTATAAATATTGTGTATTATAATTTAATATATGACACACAGTATACTCGCATGTATGAATGATAAGTATTATCTAATTTGTACATTTTTCAGGTAACTACATTGCAGTTAATACCGTAATTTAATGTAAGTATTATTATACTTTTTACCTTATTATCCATATATCATCTCATATATTTCTCAGTCTTTTTAATTATCTCACATTTTCATCTCTTTTCAATCAGTATTGTTTATGCAGATAGGATGAACCAGGATGGTGTGTTAAAGTGATCCAAATGTAATCCTGTTGGTTTTTGGATATTACAATCAATTTAATCCGTAGGTTATACAATGATTTTGTATTTAATTTATAGTGATTGGATTTATTTCACGATGATGCTCGTACTTGATAAAGCGGTTTAAATACACATATAAAAAACCCATATACGATTGCTTACAATAATTCAGAAAGTCATAGTGACTTTACGCAGAGAACGTATTTACTGGTTATGAAGGAAATGTCTGAAAAGACTATGGCAATGCATTTATAGATGTGCAAGAGAGTATCGTGTAACCAATGAAAAAAGTATATGATTACTGAACCAACAATTTGTTTCCCTTCCGACAACTATAAAACGTTGCAGAGATACCGAAGTTATTTTATGACAAAAAATTAAAACTTATGCAATTAAAGTATACTTGAACAACTCATACTTCCCAATATATGACTAGCTATGAATTATGATTTTAGAGTATATATTAAGAGAATGTTGAGTTTAGCTCCACTTCACCTTCGGCTTAGTGCAGCGTCTGAAATCTTACACAGACTTGACTCCTGGAATTTGGAGTCCATTTCTGAGAAGATAAAAAAGTAGGAGACGAAAAAACTCAAAACGAACTCTTTGCGTAGTTTCTACAACTGAGACATCTAGATTACAAAAGATATATGTATCGTATATCAGCTGCCATCTAATGTGTTGTAGATATAGAGGTATCCTCATTGTCTCACCATGGAAATGGAGCTCAACCCAGATTGAAACAACCCTTCCGACCATAGCGTTTTTTTATGTATTGTGCCAAGAATAATATGTTATACTGAATATTTAATTTACTTTTATTTATAAAAGTAAAATTTTCAATATATATAAGTAACCTGACTATACATTATTTTTTTTAGCAAATTTGTTTCCTAATAATAAAAAGGAATGCACACTCAAGGGCAATATTATTTTGCGTAGATTTAAAGATTTAGGAGTCATCTTTTATTTCAATCTATGGAGCCAAAAGTGCACTTTATACCTCGGATTTTATGAATGTATTGTAACCCTGATGAGTTACCTTCACCGGGTTCCAGTATAAATAAAAATATCATATTTCACGTGTTGAGGGAAGGGAGTTGGGAGAGAGAGAGAGAGAGAGAGGGTGTACATTGTCCGGTAAACTGTGCAATGTGATAAATCTGTTGTGCCTGTGACAGCCCATTCGTCACGTGACTTTGTGTTTGTGTGCAGAGAGTAATGTTTGTTTCCAGTTTTGTAAAATTAGTTTTCTTACTCTCGACTAAAAGTATATCCGGGAAATGTTCTGTGAAATATGTTACCTAGTGTAATTAGAAGTGCTATTGAGCACTCCATCAAACCAAACCTTTATTTTGGGCTAATGCTATGATTCACCAATTTCGCTTGCACATTTATAGTGACAACATCTTCAACATCAATTTAATTGAGAATAACTTTTCAAAGGTTAAAATGCTAAACAGGGCCCACATTACTGCATTGCAGAGTAGAAGTCCAGTTATTGTTTCTTCTATGGATCATTTTCTAAATGCGATACTTTAAGAGGTATCCTACTATGCCTTGGGAGAACTTATATTGCCGTCTGTTCCATAACATGTAGAACATTGATTTCGGTTTCTTGGATTCCAGAATCATCTGTATGAATGTAAAGACAGCAATCCAAGGCTGCCTTTACATACAAGTGCCTTCGCAAGTAGAAGAGAGTTGGTCATTGGTGATCTCGAGGTTTGTAATTTCTTGTCTTCTGAACCAATACTGTCATTCTCCGCATCTCTGTAAGGCTATTCTCAGCTTCCTACCTTGTCCATTTTGAAGGAGTATGCTAGGGATAATCAGTAAGGACTTGACTCAGGTAAAAATTCAATCCCAAATATTCCAGCTCTACTCATTCTTGCAGATCTATTAATTAACAACCAATCTCTTAATTCCGCCAAAAGGAACCAAATCGGTTGAAAAATTCCTGTTAATCACAACTGCAGTTGGTTGGAGCACTGGCGGTCTAACCCAGACGCCTAACTGAGGTTAGTATACTAGAAACAATAAACAGAATACACTAGTACTGCGCCATCTCCAATAGTTTATAAGTTTGGCCGTAGGGTTGCGTTGCAGTGAAACTTGATATCGAAAACATAGCGACATCTTTTAGACGGATGTGTCTCAAGGAATCAACTCTGTGGCAGTCTCAGATTTCAGACGCTGTGTTATGCGAAATGTGAAATGGGGCTAAACGTAACATCCTCATTTGTGTTTGTTGTACTTTCTGTGACAAAATATCTAGAAAGCGCCACTATACTGCAATGTGGAGTTCTTGAGCTGTACTGTACATCACGCTTACCCACGTGCCGAACCCACACTAGAGCATAGGATGAGTACCGTATATGAATAACCGATATATAGTATATGTCTACCGCTGCTTTTAATCGTAAAACTTCTAGAAGCAATAATCCCCGCCACCTTATCTGTTGAAATCTGTTCAAAAAACGTGATAAACTGTTCTAACTTAAAACTTTAAGTAACAATACTTATCAGAAAGTTTTTCGACTTATTACCAGTCAGATAGGATTTATAAGTATTTAATAATAGATTTTATTGTTTGAATTCAAGAAATCGTATTTTCACGTGACATAATTTATTTGATTACTCTGCTCAGGCATTTTGTTCTGAGATCTTTAGCCAAATACTGCCCGAGTCAGGCGATTATGGCGCATTATGACTTGACCTACACCTACATCTTGTATCTGACCTATGGAGTGGTCCTTTGGGGAGCTTCCGCAAACACTCAGTTTTAAAGAGCATTCAGACTAAAAAAAGTCAAATTTAGAGTCGTGCAGACAAGTTTTCAAGAAATTGTAGCTGTTGACTATGCCGTACCTCTACATTATGGAAACAACTTTGTTATGTATGAGTAAATGTGCCTTAACTAGAGGCCTAGATATACACATGTATGAAGCACGTGGCAGATCGAAGTATCGAATGGAGAAACACAGAACGGTGGTTTATGAACACCTGCCCTCCTAAGCGGGTGTTAATTTCCTCACCATACTGTCCAATTCAATTAAAGATGCTCCAATGCTAAGGCGTTAGACTCGCATCAAACGCTTCTTGGCGTCTAAAGCATTCTATAATACAGGTGAGTTGTTGACTGGGAGACAGCCCAATTAGAAGGCTGGCTCCGCTGATCTAAGTGGGTTGCATTGGCGATGAGTGAAAGAGGCGTAGTTGTAGATTTATTTGTACGAATGTGTATATTTATAAATGTCTCAAATTTTAGAAAACCCGTATTGACGTTTGCCTTGCAATGTATATATTGTCGCTGTAATTAAAGAGATTTAGATTTAGATTTTTGAGTTTTTCGTTTTTGTATATATATTTTCTTATCTTAATGTGTAAATAGTTTTATTTTGATTGCTGATCCAACCAATAAATCATTTTAATAACTCAATCATTTTTCTCCGTACCTATGATGGTAAATTCAGAACTTAAATGATAACGATTTAATGATTCGTCTTGTAAAGATGGAGTGGGAAGCGAAACAATAATTCACATTGGAAATAAATGTCCTTCATGGTTGTTTGTGGAGAAGTAATCAAACTAGATTTAGTTTAACATTTGCATGTATGAGAAATACAACAATTTTGTCAGTATAATATAAGGCACCATATATATGAATAAGTAAAGACAAAATAATATTTAAATTGTAACATTTTTTTATTCATAAATTTTGTAATTTTTCAAGGCACGCGCCGTCGTTATATAGTTGGTAGGAAAGCATAGGGAATAGATATCTAGTGAATATTAAATAAAACTATTATATAGTGCAACATTACTAATTTTCCAATGACAAAAAATGACAATGTTTGCTAAATAACGTTAATTAAAAAAAATTTTATGGTAAAGGAAGAATATAGTTTACCTTTTTTGCTTTAGTACACTAAGTACCTAAATATATTAAATTATTGTAAATATCTATAAAAAAATGTTACATATGTTTTAATGAATCCTCCTAATTCTTTTGGGATCGATATAATAAATTAGTAATGGTTTTAACATTTTTACTGTTCCGGAAGGAAGCCTGTGCAGGGAGGCTTCATCCAGCACCGAAGAGTTTTTCTCCAGCCAAATTAATCGTCGTTGAATGATAAATTATCTTCACCGATTGCTGGTAAATCCGTTAAAGAGTTGAACAACTGTAATTAATTTTTAGGAGTTCAATACTTGTACTCACGGAGAACTGCCTTAAGCAAACCTTGTCTTCTTACGAGACAGACAATATACTAACATGATTGCGCAACCAGGCAAACTACCTCGCACATTGCGAGGTTGCGCAACCGGTATGGATGTTATTATACTTCCATAAAAATATCGTATATTTGTATAAAGAATTTCTACTTATAAAGTAGGTAAGGTGCACAATTGAGATAATAAGAGTACCTCTTCACCTATATTACACTATATCATGTGGTAAGAGTCTCTGACGTCGAAACGATTAACGAGTGCCTTTTTGTATTCTTCGTAGCAGACCTTTTTTAGATCTCCCAGACAAAAATTTCAAGAGTTCAGATTTCAAGATTCAAATATGTAGCAGCGCCATACACCAGACGTTGAAGAGGAAAGTGAACTAGAACTTAATTCAACATTCAAAAAGATTTGCTCTCATATTTTTTTTATTCAGTCTGTTGAAATTGACCACTTAGAAGTGACTGCGCTATTGATCTTAATAGCGATCATGGGACGGAACTGGCCGAGGGTAGTCAAGTCACGTCCTCTCCCACCCTCGTGTCCGTCCGACAGTCTGACTGTCTAACTGTCAGTCTGCGTGTAACTAGCAAATAATTTAATAGCTCCTCCCTTTCTCGCACGCTGAGGGTGGCACAACTTATTTCTGTTCATTTTTCCCATAAGCAGATTGATTTGGGGATTTATAAGTAGTATTTTTTGCCGGAAACGACAGAATATCTTCTAGCTTCCTTCCATGGAATTAACATTTTGCAAATTAGTCGCTAGATGTTTTTTTAAACATAGCATAAATTATTATCGTACTTTATTTTACCCTCAATGCTTATTTGAATAATAAGCAACTTTTAAGCCACTTTGAATCAGATAGTGACCCATTGTTTTGACTGGTACGTTAACAGAGTGAGTTTGAAGTTTATTTTTGACGATGGAAGCATTGTGAAGGAAACAGGATTTTTCGACGACCAACCACCTACGTCTGAATAGAATACAGACCTGGTCGTCGAATGCAGATGTATTGTATTCTGTGGGTAAGTTTCAATAATCAGTGTTGTGTTTAGTTTTTTCTTAATTGCATGTTTTATAGGTAGTGAAGTTGACACACAACATGGTGGTTGTGATTCCTGACATAGGCGTGTCTCTACGCTCTGGTATGACATGTCTATTTTAACCTAGTTTGTAATTATGTGTTAGGTTAGTTATTTACCTGAGGAAGAGATCAGATTGCAGATCTCGAAACGTAGTGTTACTCATTTTTTTGTTTCACCGAACGATGGCAAATGTCCGAAAAAATCCTGTTTCCTTAACAAAGGGAGGATACACATTTCAAAACTTTAAGTTTGTCCTCTGTGTCCCTTCACTTAAGGAAAAATGCAGGTAAAAAAGCATTAAGTAAGATCAGCTTAGTGCATTCCGTAGGAAAACGGCTAAATGACGTAGAGTGGTGTATTTAGCACGTTTTCATTTACCTATTTGCTGTTATTTGTGTATTCATTGTAATATAATCGAACAAATATTGGAGTTTTTCTTAATCGCTAGACCTTTTTTAATCTTACAATACGTTGATACTTAGTTGCCATTAATAAGAGTTGGATTTGGAGTTACAAGCAGGTAAAAATCCAGTAGCAAATTTGTTATAGTTATTTAATTGTTAATCATATTAGAATAACACATAAGAAAAATTGATAGCATTACTAATAATAAACAAGATAAAAAGCTGGAATTTATTACTGTACCTACAAAAAAAACATGTTTTCCTAATCGAAAGACCATTTTTTAATTATTATTAAACCTAAAATAATATATTTGTATGATGTCATAAAACCAGAAGCAATTAAACGAATAACTTTAAATAGTAAGTAAAAGTGTTAATAACTTAAACTTTATGGTTCGTAAATGACTTTTTATTGAAACAATCCTATTACGATTTCGATGCTTTTATTTTTTCTGTCACGAGTGGAAACTGCATCAAAATTTCGTCATTAAATGTAGTGTTTTAAAGTTGATGTTGATTTGATAGCACCGCCAGCACTGCAGACAATTACAGTTGTGACATCACACACAGCCGCGGGATAGGAGTCCGATATCCCTGCTGTCGTCACCACAAACCTAATCCCCAGATGATCCCAAGAAGGGTGCGGTGGGATACTAAGTTTCCTGGCTTTCCATCAACATTATTAGTCAGATCCAGATCATTAATGCTTTTATTTTCTAAGCTTCTAAGTTTGTTTATAAATTACCATATTTTACAATTTGAGCTCTTTACCGTTTAAACGGGTAATTATGTAAATCTACATTTGATGCAATTCCGGAAAACGCTTACGGGCAGTATTATATTGTGCAACTATATAGTCTAGCTTATGTGAATAAAATATATGTATGGACTTTTATAGCATATAAAATGCCTGATTCTATGGCATAACATTTGATAGTTGAAGAATTGATACAGATATTTTCTTCAACTATAAAATGACACCTAAACAATTACCTTATAATTATAATATATATCTACATTTCCAATACTTATTAAAAAATATGTATTAATTCTTCAACTATACAATGACAGCTAAACAGTTACCATATAATTAAAATTTTTACGTATATTTCCAATATTTATTAATTTCTATTCATAATATTAATCAAAATAGTATGGAATATTTTCATATACTAATTTTTACATACAATTTGTTTTTACGTTTGATTAAACTTTTACTCACTAATTTAATCTCCTCATTGCTATCCGTGATTACACTGATTATTAGTAATTTTCTATTGATTAGACACCATTTAGCTCAGGCGCTAGGTTGAGTATGCACTGATAGAGGTAGAGAACTTGACTTTTTATTGTAAATGATTCAAAAGTCAGTGTAAAAAAGCATGACGTCACCCTTTAGTGTGGTGAACAACTTAGGAGGGGGGGGGGGGAATTGCTAAAACCGCTATTCGGATAATGGCTTATATCACGCTTATTATTTGTGATATAACATCTCCCTTTTTTCAAATATCAAAAATAAAATCTATAAGTACAGTATAATTTTTATATAAAGACCACGTTTATCACATAAAAATTCGATATGTAACAAAAAAGCAATACAAATTACCTGTAAGAGGGCGAAAAACGTGTCCGCAACCCAATAATGTGACCTTTATTTATTATTAAATATATTCTTACTCAATATCACATTAACCTAAAATATTCTATTTTACTTACTAATATTACTTAATAGTTTTACGTAAAAAAAGTTTTAGGTTATATAAAATATTCATTTCCTGTAACGTTACGCTATACGCCACCAAGGAGTCCAGACTTAACTCCAATGGGTTTTGTTTTCTGGTCTTATGTCAAGAACATTATGTATTTATAGAAGATGCTGAGAATTGTTTGGTGGGAGAATGAAATTCGTTTTGGATACCCGCAGTGCCATAAACGGTGGCCATACAAAAACTTTTTTGAGTTCTTTTCTCAATAAATGTATAAATGTCAACACATAATTTTAGTTTTGCTTCAGATCTTTTTGGACCTCCCTAAATATGTTTCTTTTCAATTCAAGAAAGGTATTGTTAGCAATCTATGTAACCAAAAAGTGCCATCTCTTGCACGGGAGAGATGGTTTTAAATATATCAGGAACCAAAAATTATAGAACTTTAAAATTCTGTATCCATGTCAGTAATTAAAAAGAACCATCAACGTCGACGCGGTCTCTCGCCTACTCTTGTGTGTGCAGTGCGTGTGGTTCAGTGATCATGTGTGCTCTGCAGTGTAACATTTTGTACTTACTCTACCAATGCTGGTTTCTCAAAAGTTTTTATGACAAACTTCTTGGTCTATGTTCAACTTTGACTTTGAAGATTAAATTGCAACTCTTTATTAGTTTTTAATATTTGTGTATTCTTAACTAAGAAAAGTCGTTCATACAGGAGAGGAACCAATAAAATATGGATGGCAAGCGTTATTTGTGTGCCAGCAAAACTTCTCAACATTTAAAATTATAGAACTTTAAAATTTAGACTGTATCCATGTCAGTAATTAAGAAGACCCATCAACGTCGACGCGGTCTCTCGCCTACTCTTGTGTGTGCAGTGCGTGTGGTTCAGTGCTCATGTGTGCTGTGCAGTGTAACAGTTTGTACTTACTCTACCAATGCTGGTTTCTCAAAAGTTTTTATGACAAACTTCTTGGTCTATGTTCAACTTTGACTTTGAAGATTAAATTGCAACTCTTTATTAGTTTTTAATATTTGTGTATTCTTAACTAAGAAAAGTCGTTCATACAGGAGAGGAACCAATAAAATATGGATGGCAAGAATTTTTGCGACTTCAGTTATAAACTAATTGATGGTTTAATGTTGAGAAGTTTTGCTGGCACACAAATAACGCTCAGTTTGTTCATGAACAATGCGTTACCGTTAAATCTGTAACATTTTCAAAAGAAACCAAGAACCAATGCCCGCATAGTCATAGGATGCTAAGCGTGTTTATATAGAGCTCATTCAATTATACAACCCCCTCTCCTCAGACTGCTTATTAAGTTAATGGTCATCCGGATAAGATGGCCGTCTTGGAGTAATTGAGTGACTGGGGGGTAAAATATAATGGGCTAAAATGAGATTAGCCTCGGCTTAAAACAAAATTAGGAAATAACGTATGTATAGCAAAGGAATTACTTCTTTTGGACTGCTCAGCAAATCAATATTTGAATTAGTCGTTATCAAGGATTTACCTCTCAAATACATTTTTATATTTTCTATAGCGTATTTCAGAGATAATTGTTTTCACACGTTTGGATACAATTCTTTGCTTTATTAAGGATTTACGAATAGAGTTTCCTTGTGCATTAATGAGTTACTATATTCATATTTCTGTTATCTTTTTATATTATCCATGTTTGGATTTACTTATATTGCTGGCGATAGGAAATCACAAAATGCAAACAAACTCAGGCTGGGATATCAAAAAAGATTTCAAATTCTAACCAACCACATGAATAGTGGGAAATGTTATTAATAATAAGCTGAGCCCATCTTGTTGACCCGATCAAGAAAATAAAAAAATTATGGTTGACTGTAAAGTCGGTTTTACGGGCGAAGATTTTACGTGACAACGTCTTTTTCTCGGTAGAATATTTATTGATATGAATATTATTAAATTGCACAATAGGAACAAGGAATTGAATGAAAATAAGAATTGCACAAATTTTAACTATAGAAATATATTTTGTTTACTAAAACATTGTACATAATTTGAAATTAATTAAAATTTGTTATTGTAAATGGTAAAGTTGAATAAAACATTTACTAAAATTGGAATTTGAAATTCTTGCTAAACACAGTTAAATTCTAACTCCGCGCGTGGTGATTGGTCGGTTTAGTTCGTTTGTTTGGTCGCACTGTTATGACAGGTTAGAGGTTATAATTTGTTATTTTAAATGTTTGACTAGCAATACGCGCTGTATCTTCTCAATCGACTGAATTACGATTGATTGCAGAGTGATTTAAACTAATAATTTACTTAACACTATCAACATTTGTCAATAGTATGACATAACCTATAAACTCAGTTTCTCAACTTTTGTGTCAATCTAACAATTAATCAATCAATCATAGTTTACGATAATGAAATATCAGTGTACAATTATTTACCTTTATTGTTGTAGTTGTTGTAAATGACGAATCTAAGCACTCCACATTTTCACGAATAAACATAGTTATCTGCTTTATCCCGTGCGGCGGACCCACAGTTATCTGCTTTATCCCGTGCGGATCCCGTGCGGCGGACCCACTGGACGGGCATCGTAACGTTACCGGGCGTTACAC
Organism: Homalodisca vitripennis; assembly: GCF_021130785.1. Lineage (NCBI taxonomy): Eukaryota > Metazoa > Arthropoda > Insecta > Hemiptera > Cicadellidae > Homalodisca > Homalodisca vitripennis. The sequence goes on along the minus strand of NC_060207.1, from coordinate 18,622,822 downwards.
TTTTTCATGAGTGACTCCGAGCCGCAACATAATTTAAGACGTTGTCACGTCCAAAATACATAGGTTTCGAAAAACTGCTTTAATAAAAAATAATTTACTTCTACCCCTTGTCATATACTTCCGGTCTAGGATATTTCCAGTGCCGTAGTTGCGTTTACCTCATTGTTTAGTTGAAGATGAAATATTTAAATACTTATGACTGAATAACTTTCTTCGGTTAAAATGTGTTTACTTCCGGTCGTTTAATTCACTTAAGGTACAAAAGTAGTTTTAGTCGGTACCTCATTGCCCCGATCAAAAACAATATATATTCCAGCTCAACTAAATCTACTTTGGTTAAAAAAGCGTCTATTTCCGGCTCTTGTAACCTACTTTCTGTCTAAGATATTTCCAGTGTCGTGTTTAATTTTGCCTTGTTATCCTAATGGAGAGAATGTACATACATGCAAAGGACTGGGAATCCCATTGCGGGCTAGAGAGAAATCCTGCCTAACTCCGCGGTATATGTGGAAATCATTATTAAGTTCATGCAACATAACAATCGTTTATAACATTTTACGTTTTATAGAGTCTTACTAGTTTTTTTTACTACAGTCTGGGGAGAATGAATAATTGAGATATATTATTGTTCATTTGCCGTTTTCCGTTAAGCTACTGTTAAAATACCTTATCACTATGGCAATAAAGCCCACCAGTTCACAGCCTTGTTCATCAAGGTTGGTTTTATAAATATTAGTTACTCTGAATTATATGTTTTTAATTCATTACTGACGCGTAATTAGGGTATATATAAATGTTTTATTGACTATGCGCATTACACTACTGATTAAGGACTGTATACTTAATATATTTTTTAAAAGGTAAAATATGTATTTTAGATGTACATGAAACAGATTTTGAGCCACCTTTCCGATCTTTCTTTGAAAGTACCAACAGCTGATTAGTGTTACATTTGGATTATTAAACTTAAATAACACAATTTTACGGTATTCAACAATATTTCAAGTAACTTTTCCAATCTTCATCTTCTTATAAATTTCCCTCGGATTGCAATCAATATGTTACAAAAAGACAACAGAAATGGACCAGCCGTTCTCAAGATTTCCGCTTAGTAACACATTTTGCAATCCAATTTTATTAATTTTGATTTTAAGCTTACTTTTTAACTAATAACCTAAGTACTGTTGGTTTTTTGAGGCTCTAGGTTGGTCGCAAAATATAATGGAAAGATATTTGGAAAGAGAGTCTATAGGCCGGTATCGACGGTGCGAGGCTGCTCGCTGCCAATGCCTCTTGGCGAATGCTCGGCTTTGCCTCGGACTGTGGATACCGGGGTTGCTCGCTATGATGCGTTCCCGTCGCACAATGTGAGGTGAGCCGTGTGCTTGTCGGTTTTAGAGCAGTGCTCAAAGGTGCCTCGCACCATACAAGACACAATTCTGAACTGCAAACCAACAAACCTCCACACTGCCATCATGGTTAATCATGAAATTATCAGACAAACGTTTACTGTAGGCCTCGAAGCACCCTGAATATTATAATAAAAACAAGAGAGAAGATTTGTGGCGCGAAATACCGCAGTCAATGAATGTTTCGGTGAAAGATCTTAAAAAGAAGATGACGTCTCTGTTGGGGTCTTACCGACGTGAAAGGTCAAGGGAAAAGAAAAGTGAAGTTACAGGATCAGGTATGTTTGTATGTATGGATCACATACTTCTGGAATAATCACAAATATTCATTGTTTGGATATACGAAAGAGGTATTGCAAACTTGTAAATGAGTCTCCAGTAGCTAAGAATCTCAGAGTAACAGCTAATCTTTCCTTGGTGGTATTAGCACTTCGCATGTACGTGTCACGTTTTCTTCACGGCAGGCTCTATCAATGTAATTAAATGTTCAAAATCTTGCTTGGACATTCGCAAGGTCTTCTTCGAACCTCACGTCTTCTAGGAGTCTGTTCCCATATTCGAACCGATTTTGATAAATTTTTTTGGACCCACCAACGGGATTTACGTCACTTTTTCTGTTGTTTTTCCTAATAATCGTCGCCATCACAATAAAAGCAGCGGCATACATTTTCACATTTCTAGAAAAAAAACCATATCGTCTCGACTGTCTTCACTACGAATGCGGGTGGTTTGCGTGCTCGCAGTGAGCATTCGTGGTTACAAACTAGCTGCTAGCTGAAGAGCTCACCCTGAAGCAGATGGCACGAGGCATTGGCAGCGAGCAGCCTCGCACTGTCGATACCGGCCTTTACTCTCTAAAGACTAAGATTCTAAAAGTGGGAATGTAAACCTTACTGAAATCGTTTGTGTAACTCTATGAGATTTGGTTCATTCACAAAAAAATATTTTTCATTCGAATTGAGATGGGAAAAGTTTTAGAAGTTTGCTACAAGAATAGTTGTAAAGTTTATTAGGGCAGATCAATATAAAAATATTCTGATTCATTTAATGCTGGTAGTATATTGTTATTCAGGGTAGAAATGAAACACCGCAATTGTTTTAGATACAATACGACCAACTATCGTGTTATGTCTGTATTACAATTTTCAATGTTCGTTACAAATGATAAAAAAGCCGCCATCTATTGTCAAGGATCTCCGCCGCTCATTCAGGGAAGTCACGAACTAGTGCGGTCCTTGTCTCTCAGGTTTTGTCCCCAGAAATTAATACTATTGAGGGCTCTGACGTCAGCACCATCCTACGTCATAAACCACAATTCCGTGGCCAAGATAGAAAAACCATTGTGCACCACGATTATTAGTTTCTCGTCACAATCTAACTAAAACAGAATCGTTGTTTAGTTCAATGAAAACTGCACGCATGAAAACGACTCATTAGTTATTTATGCAGCAAAACTCCAATTCCCTTATGGAATGGGTGTTAGTGAAGCCTAAAATATAAAAACATCTCATTTCTGTATGAAATCTCATGGAAAAATTTCAATTTTGTCTGTCCATCTATCTGTCTGACTATATGTGTCTGTCCTTGGTGTCTCACAAACAAGCTGACCTATAGACATGGAGTTTTGCATGAGTCCTCATTTATATAGGAAACACTCTATCGAATTTGACTGACAATTAGTGATTATTTTGAGTTTACTGGTAGCCATGATGGAAATTAAATAAGCTAAATAAATACATTTGTATATTGAATAACATGTGACATATTAACTGTGTAGCTTAATTACCGCAACGTACACAACATTATCTTTTAGTAACTTGGTGTTATACTATTATTATTTGCTATTAAATCCAACTTAATGAAAGAAAATGTGGATGTATTATTAGATCACATGCAAATACATCCACATCATTAATGCAATATGTCAATAGAGAGGAAAGTGAATGTTAAAAGTCAGTAATTATATTTAATTTTAGCGCACTCTTTACTCTTGCTTTGTAGTACCCTTCCTACTTCACCGAACATTTTAGTTACAAAACTACCATGAAACCCATTTTTACTTTTAAAATGTTGCACGCAACTTCATTTCTTCATAGACAAAAAATGAGTTCTATTACGGTGAACTTACAACTATGGAATTTGGCCGAACGTCATTGAAGCCTATCGCTTAGAACGCCAACATAATTTCTCCTTTGTCGGCCGGAAAATGCAAGAATACATCTCCTTTACGATTTTCCCGTTTGTATATCTGTCCGTAGGACATCTCGAGAATGAATTGATGTATAGATTTGAAGTTTTCATGCTACCCCTGGAAAAACTGTTACATGATACGTTACCTGGCGTACATCTGACAGAAAATATTAATAAAACATAGTTCAAGTCAGTTTGTTAATAACTCATGTTTTATCGCCCATATTAGTTTCATTATATAAAATACCCCAGTTTTATTCTTCCACCGTCCATCATATTTGAATACATAAAACAGTGAAACTATACCCTCTGTAAAGTAACGTAAATGTTCTCTATTTGATTCAGTTAATTAATATTGTTTATAAAATATAGAAATGTTATTTAAATTTAATCAACATCAGTTATTTTAAGTTTATTTAAGTTAATATACCATTAAAACAAGACTAAACCGCGAGTGTTCATGTTGGAATACATTAAGTCTTCTATTCAAAATGTGAATTTTCTATTTGATAATGTATGATTAGGAATGTTATATCTCAATTTAATGTTAATTGGTATTTATACTCGTAGTTAGTTTTTTATTGCTAATAAACGAGATTTTCGTTTACAGCAAATGTTTGTTTGCGTTCGTACTGAAACGGTTTTAAATAAAATTTTTCTTTAGAATATTGGATTCCAAATTGAATCCATTCCAGCACTCAGTGATATTTAGTTTGCATGCATTTAATATTTACACTGGTTATGACTTCAAAGTGTTGTATGTAGCTCTTATACTTTGTGAATCCTAATGTGATTATACACAGCTTATACCGAGTTTTCTACACATAAAATAAAATCTGCTGCACTAAGCAGATGGTGATATGGAGCTGAACTCAACATTCACATTGATGTGTAGAAAACTAGGTTGTTCCATCGTCCTTTGAGATCGTATCTAAAACATCGCAGTGCACCCAGTTGTACATCTGATGAAACAATGGAAACAAGTCTTCATCTAGATTACACTTGATTTTGGTAGTTTAGGTGTCCATGAGGTTGAAGCGATGCAGAGTTCGTTTTGAGCTTTATTTTTACCGACTTTTTTTATTTCTTTAGACGGACGTGGACTCCAGATTCCAGGAATCAAGTCTGTGATAACATCAGACTTGAGACGCTGTAATACGCAGAAGGTGAAATGGAGCTGAACTCAAAATCCGTTACCACAGTGTTACTAGTCATTAAGAATCAATTGATGGTTTTAAGAATGTAAAGATAAAGTCTACCTTCGATAATAGCATAAAAATTACTTCACCCTATGCGTCACACAAAGTTAAAAAAAAGCATATTATATTATAGCAGTATAAAAGAACTGGTATCTATTTGGGTTTTAGCCTCTTAGGAACATTGTGCAATCTTAATTACTTTAATTAACTTGAAAACCGAAATTAGAACTAATTGGTTATAATTTATGCAAACTGACCAAAGCATTGTTCAAATGGAATGTTCCAGTAAAAAAGCTAGTTCAGTAATTGGTTATAATTTATGCAAACTAACCAAAGCATTGCTCAAATGGAATGTTCCAGTAAAAAAGTTAGTTCAGTAATTGGTTATAATTTATGCAAACTAACCAAAGCATTGCCCAAATGGAATGTTCCAGTAAAAAAGCTAGTTCAGTAATTGGTTATAATTTATGCAAACTAACCAAAGCAGTGCTCAAATGGAATGTTCAAGTCAAAAAGCTGTTCAGTAATAGGTTATAATTTATGCAAACTAACCAAAGCAGTGCTCAAATGGAATGTTCAAGTAAAAAAGCTGTTCAGTAATAGGTTATAATTTATGCAAACTAACCAAAGCAGTGCTCAAATGGAATGTTCAAGTCAAAAAGCTAGTTCAGAATAATTTTTTTTTTTCAGTACTTTCACAATGTAGTGGTACAAAGCACCAGAAGAAACTAGTGATAGTTACGGGAAGAATCCAGTAGTCTGTCCACACAGTTGTTTTCTATAAAAAGACTCGGAAATCTACACATAATGAGGAGAGAGATCTGGAAATAGAACGCAATGTGTGGCAGCGCTAAATATAGAACCCACCTGACGCGTTCTGTGTTCGTGCCAGTCATATCATCCAGTGTCATCATCTTCCGAGCCGTGTAAACATTTTGTGCTGTGACTGGAGTGATGTTTCGTTATGTGTTTGTTGTCTTTCAGAGTGAGTAAGTCTCTTCGACACGCATGGCTTAAGTAAGTAGTACTCAGTTGTAGATGTTTGTCAGTGTCTAAGGCAAATTAATTATACAAAACTAATTGGAAAAGTTTAGATAAAATTTACATTGTTCAGATAAAAAATTAATAAATTGATTTAAATATAGATATAGAAGACTTGAAAACCAATTATTGCCAAGCGTTCTTTACAATTTAATCCCATAAACGTCAAATTACTAATACCAGTCTATAAACAATAGGAACTCTACGCTTATGAGACATTATATACAAACCTAAGGATAAATTATTGAACAATGAACTTGGACTGATTTAAGATTTAACTTTACTTTAAAAATACGTAAATGTTTTTATTTTAGACTAATATTGTGTAATATTTACTATAGTATTGACTATACTTTCATTAATACAAATATTGTATTCAATTTTATTTAGCTAATCATTGCTTTTTAATTGTAACAAAACTTGTACTGTTTTAAATTGATGGAATTTACACCTGACGATGGCATTTTTGATGGTGAAAGGACTTGTGAAATCAATTTAAAATTATTGGACAATTGTGGTTTTTTGTTACGTCAATAAATAAATTATAGTTTGAAATAGCATTTATTATATAATTATACCGTTGTTATGTAAGTTTTTTTTTATTTCTACAGTTAATGAAAAGAAAAAAGGTGAGAACGGAAGTGAAGTGGTAAAGTGTGATGAAAAAAGAACAGAAAGTACTGGAAAAAGTGATGCTAGAACATTTTTTAATTGCACCAAAAGTTAATTTTTGACGTGTAAAAAAGGCTTACTCACACACATATTTATATATCACATCACGCTCATCAAAGTAGAATTGGCCTGTTCAGACACTAATTGGCCGACTAATTGATACTTCCAAAAGCTCAGTTATGTGACAATCGAGTAAGAAATTCTGTCTTCTGCAGCACCAACCAGTCTTATTATTTATTTAGTCCTTAAAACCTTATATAGTTTTTAAAGCACACAATTAATTAACCATAACCTAAAAGAGGTCTAAGTCTTTTCTTATATTTTAATGAGTTTCATTCAGGGTTTTGCACGTTATCCTTTATAATAGCGTGTATACGTAGTACTATTACAGAAACAATTAAAGGTTCCTTACAATTTAGAATAAACAAAACTAAGTACAACTGATATTATTAGAAAACAAAATATTGTTACACACTGTGATCTTGTCACGTCAATGCATTGACACACAATATCATCGAACTTTTTATAAGTTTGGGCGTGGATTTTGCACAACAATACTTGTCACGAGATGACAGGACAGCAGCGAGGGAGGTTCAGCCAGTCGAGTCCACCCTCCCCCTCCCCATTCCCACCCCACCATAACCCTAATTGTCGTCTATGTAACATAATTCAATCACAATGACGGCATGTAATCGCATCGCCTGGCAGTAATCGATATGAACGCTACGTGGTGGATTGCAACTATTATCGTCATTAGTCATTCTATATTTCAAAAACGGTTTCGTTGATTTTTTTCAGACTCTAGCAGTTACCCTCGGTTTCACACGCAATTCCTTAGACTTTGCGCGTTTATGAAAACTTTTGATCCCATTGACTTTTAATACACTGCGTGGCATGTATTTCCAACGCCAATGTTGAGTTTTTATTGTTGCGAAAATAAAAAAAATATGTGAAAATATATTTCTGCCCATTATAATTTACTCTGGTCTTAGTATGTTTTTGTCCCACCGTTTATTCCGCCTCGTTTTCTTGATCAAGATGAAATATACAGGTATGACATCTGAGATGTCTACTTCTGTCAAAAGACTAAAATGGGTTTTATTACATTCGTTACATTTTTAGTTACAAGTCAGATAGTAACTTTGATATCTACACTACAGTAGTGACCATGCGCACTGCAAACTTCATGTTTTTACCCAAACTTTTAATTTTATTGTCGGAATTTCTTACTCTGTGCTCAACATCGGTTGCAGAAAAGTTTGAAAAATAAGTTTTAGTTACCATCTTTATGCATTAAAGACTATAAATATAAAAAATTGAACATAGTTGTTAAATTAATTAAACATATGATTGAGGTATCATAAAACAACGTTTACTCAGAACAGTTGATTACATTTAAGAGTGTCCTTTCAATCAGTAATATTAGTTTGCTATCATTGCAACATTTTATAAACAAAGATAGATATGTTTACTAGGGACCCTAAGAAAGTCCATGCAAAATATAATACAATTGGTGCAGAAAGTTTAACGTGATTAATCACACACACGAACACACATACAGACACTTATATAATAGATTTTATGTAATCGTATATATAAATAAAATTTACTGTATTTTACGCAACAATTGATGTACATGGTTAGTTTGGAATTTGGGATGAGTTTGCCCGTTGCATGGTTATCTAGACGTAACAAGGTGTGGATTAGTTCAGTAATTATTTGTAAACATGATTTCAGAAGGTTGTCTTCAACCTACAACAAAAATAAAAATTATAAAAATTTTAGTGCCACTGTAATAAGCTTCTCGCTGTTATCCAAGTGTTCCTAGACGAGAGAGGAAATATTCTGGATTTATAAAGGTTATCGTCTACATCGTTACTATACATTTATAAAATGACTAAAGTCACCAAAATACTAAAGTTAAGCCAAAAATTCAGTTGAAGTGTGTTTTAATTGGAACAGGAAAGGCAAGCCACATGGTCACGAGACGATAAGGTAACGTAACGTCACTTCCAAATCTTGACGAAATACTTTATCTTAGATAAACTGAAGACGGCTACACAAAAACGTAATGTCTTCCCACGTAAATCTCTAATTGAATACTTTAATAAAATTAAACGAAAGTGGTTACACGTCAATACAGCATCACGACAGAGCACGTCAATACAGGGTACATCACGTCACGTATTTAAGAGGGTGCATTCCAGATGATTAATTCAAGACGTGACGTGTGTATTTAAAATTTTTTCAAAAAATAATTCTTAATAACAAGCATGTGTTTTGAAATGAATTCTTAAGATTTACGATGATAATTAGGATGCTGCCTTATTTTTGGGTTATCAGCAGCAGACGGGCGGACGCTCCCCAGATTATATATTTTTTCCCTTTTGAAATTGTCAATTTCGCTTCATCAAATAAATCCGAAATTCCTGATTCTTGAATTGTACTTTGAGCTCGAAAAAATACTATGAAAACAAGTAAAGTTGGTCTAATCTACCCTACTCTATAAAAGTATGTTATATAAATGAAATCATAAAGTTAAAAAGGCAACATATCTACCATAGTACGATGAAGATTATTTATTACGTTACCACTAGTTTCATGTGGAAAAGTGGTACTTTATATGCAAATATGAATGGATGCTTTCATGAAGAAGTTTGAATAACTGAGTTTGTGAGCGTCTTCCGCATTGAATTTATTGTGTTACTCGCTTGGAAGTTGATCTACTTACACTTAAGTAGAGAGCGTATTTCAGTACACTTCGCTTGTCAGCCCCTTGTTTTGACGCAGAAGAAGCACAAGACCACTTCTTGTATTTTACTGGTACTTTCGTATGCTTAATTTAATAATTTAATGGTAAATACGCATGACATTCATCCATAGTAGTACCTACCCAATTCTAAATAACGTAAAATTTGCGTTTCTGTTCAACCAACCAGCCAGCTTTTGACTCAACTTTATCGCTTTGTTCACTTCATCAATACATCGATACTTTCGAGGATGGAATGTTTACGTCGGCGTTGATTTGAAGATGGCTGTACTGAAGACTTACTGTTAGAAGCATGACGGAAGATAAATTATCTTCCGTTGTATCTATGGATACTGGGAATGATTTTAATATATTATTACTAAGCTGTAGGTAGGAAAAACAGTGACAAATTGCTATCAGGTTTTCGATAGGACTTAAGGTGATAGGACCAGTAGGAATGATAGGACTTCATGCTTTCGATGACAAGCAAGAAGAAACATATGTGAGTCTAGGTAAAGCAGATCAATCTAGTGGCATAAATTTATTTTGTCTTATTGTGGAAGGTTTAGAGGGCAGTAATGTTTTTTTTATAAACAAGACATTAGTAAATACTTTAGATAATCCTAGTGTTTTTTTAATATTTTCCAATTTACATCTGTACCATTAGAAAGTTCTGGATAACGTAGAGCAGGTGATCTTTGAAAAGACAAAATATTATGTTATCATCCTCGTTGATACAACATTTAAACATGTCAAAAATAGGTCTCGCTTGTGCTCAGAAAATTATTATGTTGGATGGTGGACTACAAGAAAATGCAAGCTAGACCATTGAGTAGATAGTTTCGACCTCACGAGTCCATCTTAATAAACTGAGAGGACTCTGCATTTTGCAATCCAAGTTGGTAATTGTGATCGGATTTTCCCCGTACAAATAAAACAAACAGGAATACAAACTACAGGAATAAAGATGGTTTTTAGACGTCTAGTAATGATGTGATGGAGACTGATTCAAATGAAATAAAAAGCTGTCAGAAACCTCATGGTGCAGGGGTGTAGAACATAACATCTGAAAACAGGCACTACACCGTACCTCATGTTGATCGTCTTCAGCGATATGATGTAAAATTGAATACTGAGAGGGCGACTTTATACTGTGCAGGCAGGAGTGCAGTACAATAACAGTTGAAAACTGATAGTTTCACCGTAAAAATCGTTAAGTTAGAAGAAGAGAAAATGATACTCATGGTTGTGCAATAACAGTCGCCATGACTGGCCCTGTTTAAAAGGTACAACATATACGCTAAAATAACGACTTATTGATATGCACGATATAACGTCATTGACGTTCGATATGTCTGAAGGCAAAGTTACATTAGGGATCCCAGATCTTGACTGATGAAGAATAATTACTAGGATAAATTAACTATATAAAAATTATATTTGTGGGAAATGAATTATGACGTACAGAGACGCATAAGTGTATCACGGCCACGTAGTCCGTACCAACAGCTCACGTGGAGGTCGGGTATATTAAAATATGTTAACATCGTGTGTGTATCCTGATCTTTTTTCGTGGTGCTGGGAACGATAAAAAAAGTGGATGGTGAATTAATAATGAGAGTTTCATATTTTGCAGCTCCACTGCCTGTGATTTAACCAAGAGTGCTATCGGATGCTGAGATTTCTCTCAAAATTTATAAGGGATGCGTGTTAAAAGAAAACTTCAATTTCCACCCCCAATCTCCCCTCAGTACACCAGGCCCGGAAGTAAGCAGCTTCAACCATCGGAACCATCGAGGACAAGTATTACATGCAAGACGTCCAACATTTTCGGTGAATTAATATTTAAACAATTAATAAAATAATATAATTAAAATCAAACATAATATTTTAAAATATGTAAAATCTGTTAATACTTAAAAAATAAATATATTCTTATTGTTCCCAATATTTAATTTGTACAAAAATCCCTTTTTATTGTGAAAAATTAAATAGTCTTTAAGTGAGCACAAAAAAACATACAACACAAAGTGTTTTTTTCAGCCTACGATTACTTTGTGCACACGAATCCTATGAACCATAATATAACGTTTTCATAAAAACAATATTGACATATTCTAAGAAAATTGTAATGTGCGATACGCTTGGTTTTTCAAATTTTTCTTAAATGCGTGACTTTGTTACGGTAACAATTTTATTCATAATGTTTATATAATTGTAAATGGCATTGCTATATTTGTAAATAGATTTGACAAGGAAGTATTTAAAATATTTTTTTTACGTGAGATTTATTTAGATTACTTAATGCGTTTCCACAAAAACATAACAGTATAAAAGATATTGGTTTTTGTAGTTCTAAAACGTTTTCAATTCTTCAAAACACAATTCTGATGAAAATTTCAACTATGAATAATTATGACTACCAACAATTGGATAATCACATATAAGATTTTTCTTGTTTGAAATTATCTGCCGGATCACCCTCCATATATAATCCTCTATTGGACACTCTAAAATACACCTAGCAAATTGAAATCTTCAGCATGCACGTTCTCGAAAATCTTTGCTTGAAAACGTTTACAATCGTGATAGCTAGTTGAGGACAATACTTGACGGGAAAGGTGGCCTGAAGCAATCGAATATAAATGCTTCGTGGTTAAGGAATATAATTTAAATGCTTCATGGTGAAGCAGTAGAATTTCAATGCTTCGTTGTGAAGCAATCGAATTTAAATGCTGCTTCGAGGTGAACTTATATGAAGGTTATTTAATATAAACTCATTGGAAAGGATATTTCATACTATACCTAAGCCAAATCTGGACTACTCTAAGTACAGAAGTAATCAAAACTGTTTTTTGTACGCTTAATTTATGATGAAACACTCCAATAATTAGGGAATTTGATTTTTGTTTCTTAATAATTAGAGTGTTTGTTCATAAATTAAACATTTGATTCCAATAAGAAGAAGCTAGTAGAATGTTTTTTTTTCATTTTAATTGTTTTATGTGTTGTATTTATGTATATATATATATATATATATATATATATATATATATATATATATATATATATATATATATATTCACTGTTACGAACTCAACTGAACTTTCCGAAATACTTTTACCGGAAATAACATTTCTTTTAAATTAAACGAACAAGAAATATTATCCTCGTTGATGCAGAGATTTAGCTTTGCCGGTACATTTATTTGCCATGATTTACAAATAAAACAGTGCATTCTAAACTGACATAAACTGAAATCGCTTATTGTTGGTACACACAAAGTAAACAATAGAATCGTTTCATAATACCTCACTTCACTTTCACGAACTAACTGAAATCTAAATTTATTGTTTTCTCTTCGAAAATAAAATTGCTCTGTACAAAATCTTTTGTTTAATTTATAGTATTTTGTAAGTATTTTACAGGCTTAGTTAATAACACAACCATGTACAAGCAACAAGACACGCGGTTCTCTACTAATTTTTATTGAGTAAAGTCCACAGCATTTCATAAATAAAATTATTAAATTTTAGAATACAATGTCATGTATTGAGAAAACTGTTGTCAAATAATAACAAAATTAGCAATAAACGTAAAGAAAAAACATGTTTTCCAGTTTGTTAGTTTTACTGTGCATCGTTAACTAATCAGCTAGATTGAAATAAATAAAAGTTACAGATACTATTTTATTAAAACATAAAGTGCATTTCACAACACTCAGCTGCTCAGTATGCCATGGTAACTGGGAAACACAAAATTATACTAGAGGTAATACATTTTGAAATCGTTGTCGGTGTTTGTTTACTTTTGTACATACAAACAACGATATTGATTTACTTCCCTCCAATTTCAAAAACCAAAGTATTACTATACTCACTTTAAACTTACTAAATATGTTTCTCCTGTAATAGTTAATTGAAGTGGCTATATTTAAGCAAAGCACAAAATGGTTTAAAACCCCGAAATTGACCTCTACATGAATGTTCAAGTTAATAACTGTTAAAAAGAAAAGTGATTGGTATTAGTGAAAGTATTTAAAAAATAATTTCTTATAAAGGCAAATGTAGAACATAAAGTAAAAAGCGTTTTGAACAAACAAAAGTATACGCTAATTTCGCTTTGTTTCAAATTGGTCAATATCTAAAATATCGTACAAGAGATGTGAAACACCTGAAATGTATACTCGAATACGTACATCTAATCATACACCACAGACCCCTCAATTTTGGTTTTTAAATTGGTTTGTATTTAGTTGTTCCTATGATATATTTGTTTTAATACCCAAACTAATGTGTGATAGGAAGATCAAACATCTCGAACGACTTAACAAGTAATACCAAAGTAAAAACCAAACCAAAGTAATTGAATTCGTATTAATAACAATAACTAGTTTAATTTCAATACATATTGTTTTACTTTAGGGTAGAGATGGATGTTTCAAGATCAATCCTCCATGGTCAATTATCTTGTTAGTTATAAACCAAATACATTTAATAAATTTGATGGACTGTCTTGAAATTTCCTACACATATTGTAGGTTGTATGACCTATAAATAAATCAATTTAAAAATATGTTACACACATTTCAGGTTATGGTTAATACATATTTTTTACAAAAATTAAGAACATTTTCAATTGGACTTTTTATTTAATAAATATACTAATGCATGCTGTAGATACCACAGTACCCATCTCTGAAAGACTTTAAGATCTTTTGAATAGCTGATTCCGAAGAAAACTATACCTAAGTGAAAAAACAAGGTCACGGAAATTAGACCTTTAATTAAAACTTTACCTACTATGATTGGTGAGTAGTTATCACCATTTTTGTCCTACATTGGCCTCTTAGTTAGCCGCCTGTTTACTCTGCTTTCTTTAGTTTGTGCTGCTTTTATGTTTTAATAACCGTTTACTTTTTCAACAGTTCGCAGGCCCTTAATCATATGCAAGTAACATTCAAGGCCACAAAAAATGCAAGTCTTTAGACAATCTTTTGATGTGACCTATAATGATAAGATATGTATATATATATATATATATATATATATATTCTGAATCAGCATAAACAATGGACGAACCACATATGGTGTATGAAACAACTTACAATCACGACAACGTGTTTTCGTCAACACGACGACACTGCAACTTATATCTTTATCAATCTTGGAAACAAAATTGATTACATTGTCACATGTAAGATACTTTACTATTAAAAATTTACTTTATAATACATTCCAAATGTTTCGCATGAAAGGGTTAATGTATAATAAAAAAAATGTTACTTACGGACAAGGCGCTCGAGGTGGTAACTGGTGAGCTGTCGATCGGCTACAAAGTTTACCAGAGAAAAGATCACTATACTTGCTCGCGCAAGAATTTAGTTTGAAGTATATCGAAGAAAAATAATGCTAACCAGTAACAAGTCCAAGGTTGCGAAATATATATATTATACAACTAAACAACGATACAGTGATGAAAAATTAAAACCCAAAAGGTATTTCTATCTTCCTAAGTATTTACTCCCCTGGAACTTAACGAGCAAGCGTACTATTATTACACCACAGAGCTCTCATTTTTTGTGTTTCAATTACGAGTACTTTATTTGGCCTTTTATATAAAACATGCTCAAACAAATATTAGTAAATAAATAATATATTATGAGTAATTACATTTTCCGTGTTACAGGTGCTTGACCTGCACTAGCTGATGAGTAGGCTAGCCAGATAAGTGGGTTAACCAGCACGGCTCTAAGTACCATACGGCATGTTGATGATGGATGATGTGCTCAAGCTAAGAGGCATTGGCATGGCAATTAGCGACTTGACTATACATGAGTTACCTGCTTACCATATTATCATTTAGTCAAGACTGGCCCCATAACATGTCTACGTCGGCACTTACTCGAGGTTTACTGGTAAAGAAACATGAACAGAAAACTTTACTTTTTCAAAGTTTATGCGGGAAAGGACCCTTATTCCTCCTACCTCTTAGAATAGCCAACTAAGACTACTAGTAACAAAAGTTATGACTTGTTTTGAACAATCTAAACCATATTTTAATTTGTTTTAATATACCTTAACATCCAAAATAACGTTGAGAGAACCAATGGCCGAGCTGCCTATGTTGTTGGACTTTGAATGTGAGTTAGAGATGGCGCAGTTGAAATCCTGTCTGTGACCGCAGCAATTTTTATCAGTCAATCTACCCGTTAATATTGTTACCGCTGTAGGTATCTTCAAACCTTTTGCATGCACAAATGTTTAAATTGTTATAAAAAAAATTGATTTGACTTTGAGTTTCTCCTCCTTTTTCTGTTTGATGACTCGAACAGGTTAGTGGCCTTTTAGGACGGGCAGAATAAGGCTTAAATAGTTTCAAACCTTTCTTCAAAAAAAGTCTATGCTTGTAAAAGAGTCAAAAACAAGAAAGTTCAAATTTGACCTTAATCATTTCTAGTGGTGTATATTTAGCTATACCTTCAGGTATAGCACTGCTTACTTGGTTCTACCGGGTACGGAAAATTAGAGACAATGCCCAAAAATAAGCAGGATTGAGTAGTTATAATGGGTTTGACGGCCTATATCTCTTGTAAATTTATGACATATAATGACTACGTAAAGATTTTTAATTTTATTGCTCCATTGTTTACCGTTCTTAACTTTTTGTAGAAACTAGTGTACTTTTTTCATCGAAAAATGATTTTATAGTTCTTAGAGATGCATTGTCTGCTGTTACAACTTATCATAACTACCACATCAACGTCAGTACAGAATTATAACTTTTGTTACAAAACCTCTTATAACTCAGAAGCGCTCATGGGACGTTATAACAACAAAATCCACTATTCCTTTGTCATTGGTCGTGGATACTCAGCATCTGATGAACCGCAAAGTGGCAACGACCTCCACTGTTTTCTCATCCACTAAGCTACTTACAGACCGACACTGCCTCCAGCGCTAATTGAACAAACTTTCATGTTACAAACACAACAGCGTGCAAACAATCTATTTCACAAACACTAAACTTCTGTTAATTAATCTGTTAAGTGCTTTTGTATTTTTGTTTGTGAAATCATGTTGTAATTGATCTTTAATACACTGATAATCGTCCATTATGATTCCTAGTTGTTTATATACATTCAGTGTTCACAAAACTTTCTGTGGATAATAGTACTCATCATTTGAAACAAAAAATGTTTTATAAAACATAGGTAGAGAAATGTATCGTTTAGTCGTTGGCCACTATTATTTATAAAACTAGTTGAGCTAAAATAACCAAATTTGTCACATAGGTTTTGCAAAGATAAGAGAAGAAAGAAAAATAATTGTGTAGTTTTCTTTAAAATTAACAAAATTACGTCTGTTATTAATATTTAAAGTTAAATAACAAAACACCAGTAACAAAATTAACTAAATACAAACTATTTTAACCACTTTAAAGAAAGGCTTGCAACAACCCGGATACAGCAAGAATTTTGCCTTTTGATAGGCATGAGCTATTTTATATAGGTTTTTAAAATTTTGCAAGCTATTTTAAATTTTTATATCAATTCCAACGGTGCTTTTTCAAACAAAATCCGTCAACTTATAAGCGTGCACGATCAATTTAAAGATATGCTTGCACAAGCCAGGAGCAACAAATAACTGATACTTTTAACCGTGACATGTTAGGCGCTCCCGGTTTGTGAAGTTTTTATAACTTATGTAAAACAGTTGATGAAAATAGAGCATCAAGACCCAAGACTCTTTACACTCCAAGAGAAATGAAAGTACGAGGCTTTGTCAGTGACCGCGACCGGACCATATCTTTAGAACGATACAACTGAATTCTCGGGCGTCTAAGGGATGCTCTTGGACGAGGGACAGACAGACGGATGGGACTACGCAATGTGTCCACCAATGAGAGACGGCCGTTAAATCGGACGGTAGGTCTTACGGTCACTTGGATAAGCTCAACAGTATTGAGTTTGGCATAGGAATGCCCAAAACTGTTTCCACAGCTGTCAAAGAGTCTTCTATTAAATATTAAAAACTAAACCCTGCTCTGTTGGATATATTATAAATATTATACATCTGATAATTATTGAGATTACCAATGAACTACCTGTTCCACGCTTGAAGAAATCTGGATTTCATCAATCACTTTTCCGCTGTATAGGGAACTACGATGGATTAAGAATTTTTCTACGAAATTCCCTCGGTGTTCTTGGAAGGGGAAATTGAGACCGATCGACATGATATCTTTTTATAACACTATATAAATGCCGGACTTCTAACAGATGTTTCATACTTTCTCACTTGGTCAGAACGTTTCCGACTATCCTCGAGGATCTAATTATGGACATTGGGACGGATTCTCATTTCCTCAACCCTTCTCATTTATCTATTAGACTCAAAATCTTTTCATTTATTTGAACCTTGGATGACTTACCATTTTTGTGAGACAATTATATTATCTTAAGTTACTATCGTAATTTTCCGGATTAAATTTATTATTTTTTATTTGAATATTTTGGGAAATTCCAGGCTTATTCCAGTATATATTTAATTGTGATGCTATTTGGAATCGGAATGGAAGTAGAAAAAATGTTTGAGATCGTGCTGCAGTGAGGTTTATGACTGGCTGTTTTAATTTACGTAAGTAAATGCACTACTTTGGGTTAACAGCAGTTGCAGTAGAACTATGTGTAAAGGAAACCACAGACCATGCACCTTAAACATGTGGAAGCATCTTTTTACACAAAATATCATAATATCATTTTCATTCATTCATGAATGAAAATGAAAATAGTAAAATTTTTATAATAGTCTAATGCAGAACACGACTTAAATTGAATTTATTTAATTTCGTACACGTCAATGGCAGCTATGTTACCTATACTACATAACAATAAGATTTTTCATAAAACATCAGGCAATAATTAGAATAAATTAATAAATCAAGTTACATGCAGTTACATTTCATGCAAAATACCATAAATTACAACAAACCGCAATTAATTGTAATTAGTCTGTCTAGAACGGAAATTAGGTTATCGAAAACAACCAATTTACTACATATATACAGGATTCGTGTTTTCAACAAGACTCAACAACATTCATGGCAAGACTTCTCACAGTCTGCAAAAATTTCGTGGATATCCGTTCTGGAATCTGAGTCATAACGGTCTGAAGAGTTCCAAAAAAATGATGAGACAATGAGAATATCTCTTCACCTAGATTACACTATATTTTGTAGTCTAGGCGTCTCTGATGTTGAAAAGAAGCAAAAAGTTCGTTTTGAGCTCTTGATTTACTGGCTTTTTGGAACTCTTCAGACAGACGTGGACTACAGATTCCAGGAGTCTGGAACAGCGTCAGACTCCAGACACTGCACTTTAAGGTGAGCTGGAACAAACTGAACATTCTCATGAAATCAACCTTTCTTTCCATAGATACGTTATGTGTAGAATAAATCGTTAATTTGGAAACTTAAAAAGTTTCAGTAAATTCCAATATTTTATATAGTAGTAAAAAATTCAAGTAGTGAACAATTGTGGTATATAAAAATGGTGAAGCAACATTATTCTGGATATAATATTAAGACCTTTAATTGGTGATATAAAAATCAAACAGAAGAAGTAATCTAATTTTGTTTGACGTTTCTCCTTCTAACAACAGAGAGTATTAAAAACTCATTGGCTGAGCGATAGCCAAGCCTCTAAATCGAGTGACTGAAAACGTCACCTTTGTCGTTTTTCTGTTTATCTGTCTATCTGTCCGCAGGATATATCGAGGATGAACTAACTAATAAGTCGAAAATTTGCATGAAGGTTTATTTCTATGTAGGCAACATCAAAATTGATGATGTTGCCCGCCATTTAATGGGGTGATCGCTATGTTAATAAGTAATAAAAAAATTTGTAAACGAGATGAATTAATTTTACTTTTTACTTTTAGCATAGGACTTTTCAACATGTGACATGTTAGCAACACATGCAGTCTAACTATTCGTAACATTTTCAAGAAAAATATCTGTAGACTCTAATCCTGAAATAGCTGTGTCGTTTTGTAAATTCTAGCCCATATATGCCTCGTGTTAACGCATGATTGGATGATATACGCACACCAAGCTATATGTGAACACTCCCGTCAGCCGAGAACAAGATAAATGCCATCGTTTGGATAGTCGATATCCTGTCACTACATATCAGTATATCACAGTTTAGCTGTCACTCTACCGTATCAAAATGTGCTGACCTATTTTTAACTTACCAAGAACGCTTTCAGGGTTCCTGAGCTAAAATAACGTTTTGGTGCCACTTTTACTCTACCGGAACCCTTGATGCAAGTTAAGTTGTAGATAAATGTTATAGATGTTATTAAATCAATTCTATAAAAAGAAGTTACAGTTATACAAGAGGGAATTGACAAATGATTGCTAGTTTGTTTCACCAATTATCAACAATATAAAAATTAATAGCGACGTGGGCCCCTATGGCCACTCTGGTAAACAAAGATATTTAGTTATATGAATAAACAAAGAATTGGTTAAAATACAATTAAGTGTCTACAACTAAACCGGGTGCGGCATTAACGACATTGAAATGCCCGTACTTTCATGCGATATAAGCATATTTTAATGTGAATATGAGCTTACCTCCATTTCATGGGTTTAGCTCCTGCACTCTTAGTGAAGCGTCTGAAATCTAACGCTGTCATCAGACTTCTGGAATCTGGAGTCATGTTCGTCTGAAGGGGATAAAAAAACTCGGCGACGAGAAGCCCTTTTCGTTTGGACATCAGAGGCACCCAGAATACAAAATGTAGCGTAGACTAGGTTCAACCCTTCTCACTATAGTTGCGTAATGTGAGACTATTTTAGTATAGTAGTTTATAAACGGTATATCTAAATATAAGTATTTAGATACTATTATTTTATATTATCTCCTGCTTTAACTGTTTATGATATCCCGTTCTACCAGCTATTGATTTTGTAAAACAAATATCCTAATTTTTTATCTGTTTAAAGCTGGTATTTACCAAGTTAAGAAGTGGTTTAACTAATTATGTTAAAATATAGGTTCATTTACAGTTTAAAATCTATAGCAGAATTATTTCTCCAGGTATCTCTGAATGATAAAACCCAACTCCTGTGATAATGAGTAAAATTCCATGATGGACGTTCGCGATCATAAATTTCAGTCTTGCTTATATGATTTCACTACAACAAAAAAGTGCAGTTTTATAACCTCCAAAAATATTCTGAATTTTGTTTTTGGGTACACATTGGGTAGGAAAGGTCACATTAGAAGGTTGATAAGAGATATCCAAATTTTGTCTTATCCTGAATAACATCGTATCTTGCATGGCGTAGTACCGAGCCGAGACTGTTTGGCACTCGTTTCATTGTCGGTTTTTAATAAAGCTCGATACCTGTTGAAGCTCGTAATAGTTTCCACGTAAATTCATGAATGTAATGTATAAAATTTTACAAGATTTCATTATTCCAGCAAAACATGAATTCCATACTAAGTTTTCGCTTTCTCTGGAACAACTGATATTACGTCCAGTCATTTCGCAACCGAGTTGTAGACAGATAAGAAAGTAAAAAGTATTCGTCTTTATATCACTAAAACGACAGAGTAAGTTTTAATAAATCAAATATTTGACTTATTATTAAAGATCTTTAGGTCTGAGGTCTTTTTCAGTCCATATATCCGTCAGTATGTCAAAAATTCTCAAAAGGAAGTCCTAGGGTCTTGAAACTTGGTACAAGGGCGTATTTAGGCCCAAGTAAGATCGCTATTTATTTTAAAGTCAAAAGGACAAAGGGAAATCTGTCTGTCTGTCCATATGCCGTCTGAGTGTGGTAATTTTTGATAGAAAGATCCGACGGTTTGTAACTTGATGCATAAGTCCTTTTTGTTCTAGAAAGGATACGCTTGTCTTTCTGTCTGTTACTCTGACCGCATGTGCGATAATACTTTATGTAAAGGCCCTAGAAACGTGTAACATGGTACATGGATTGCTCTTGATTCAAGTAAGAACTTTTTTGTTTTTGAAATCAAAAGATCAAAGGCTAGTCTATGCGTCCTCCACTCATATGTACGATAAGTCCTGAAAAGTAGGTTATAAAGACTAGAAACCTGGTACGTAGGTTTCTGTTGATTCGAGAAAGAGATCTGTTGATTTTGGAATCAAAAAAGTAAAGGCTAGTCTATCCGTTCTCTATCCACCTGTACAGTAAATCCCGAAAATTAGGACATAAAGACTAGAAACCTGGTAAATAGGTTTCTCTTGAGAGAGAGATCTGTTGATTTTAAACTAAAAAGGTAAGAGTGCATTCCGTACGTCGTACTGTCTGTACGCGTCCCTCCTCCTCGTTACATTCTGTCGTGTCCCGCGATCCATTTATTCATGGGGTCGGATACTTTTCTAAAAGCGGTACGTACTAAGTTAGTTCTATATGGTTTTTCAGAGCCTAAACATTGTATTATACTGTGTGAACCTCGGTAAATCTTTAGCACCACCTCTCTCATAGATGTAATAACAAACAGTTGGTTTATATTAATTCTTTAAAAAGCAAAATATTGCAATGTACAAAAAAATAAGTATCTAATACTTTTAGAGTTTTATATTGTATGTTCTTATACTCATTCCTATTGAATATAATGAATGTTTTTATTTATTACGTGTGATTGTCTGTGTGAGTTTTTGTATGACATTTTTCTACCATAGTTGATTTTATACTTTAAACGAGCCCAATATATGTCTGGGTGAAGAGTAACCGAGGATACTAACAGGCTACTATTAATGTTGTATTTAAAAATTCTTAAAACATTTACCGAGTATCTGGTATACATGAATAATACAATGAAAAATTTGTTTTTCTAGTTTTATATATGACAGACATTTAACGAAAAATACAGACGTTGTTAACAAACCATTACACAAAGAAGGACTACTAAACAAAGAAACAAAATAGTTATCATTTTAAAAAGTAATGTTTTGTGTTCCAGTAGTGGAAATCTAGTAACGGCAATTCAGGAAATAATTAATGAGGAACTTACAAATGAGGACATGCCGATAATTGGGAACTTTGATGTAGTGTAGCAGACTGTCGGAAGTTGAACACAGCTGGCGGAAGTTCATTATCAATTCATGACGAGACAGCAGTGATTGGACCGAGTAGTTCACTTTATAACTACAAGCTGCTTACACTTACATCCTCACCTCAGAGAAGAGGGTAACTTAAGTTACAGAGTAGTTTTCAACTTTGTATTTGTACAAAACTTCATATTTATCTCTGAAAACTGATTATCAAAGCGCTTTTAAGTTGATAGATATTGGTATTTGTAGCTGCACAATTAAGTTAATAATTAAAAGACTTAAAAATATTAATTTCCACTTATACCACTTGCATAACCAACCGAATACCTCAGACACTAGTAATCTTAAGATTGTAACAGAAAAGATAATTACATAAATAGTCCTTAAAACGTCTGAACTGTGTGGATTACTTTTAAACAAACCGACAGACGAGTCTTACAGTAGTATAGTCGTTTCAAACAGGTAGGTTTTAACACCTTACAGTAGTTCACTGAGTCTACGAGAGGGAAATGTGAAGCAGCAAAGGAATTAGTGAAGCAGTGGTTTTGCGAAGCATCAACACCACTTAGTCTCATTAGAGCCATCCGCCTCCACTTACTGGTTTAGCTCTCCGTTAAAATATTTTGCATTATAAAACACTTACAGGGGTAAAGCGTACTTACAGCTGTTTGCATTTCGTCTTCTATTTTAAATCTGAAAAATCGTTCAATACATTTTATTTTGAATTGGGTTTCCACTTCTTATCCTTCTTGTTTATTCGTATGTATAAAAACTTGATGGAAAGACATATTTAGTTAGCCATTTTGGTACAACATTTACAAGTTCCATTACTGCTAACTTGTCAAATAAAACTTTGTTATATGGAAACATTGCAAAGGTTATAAATATGTAAAATTATTGATTACTAAATGCATTATTAAAAATTGCTATATCTAATAGGTGTCCTTAATGATAACTAAAACAAGTTTTTGATACGAGAATCAAAACAAGATGGACCTGTGTTAATGCACTCTGCGTGTTTAAAGTTTATCTTGGTGCTAAGAAGGTCAAAAACCTTTAGGTACCTCCAAATTTTAAGCTATAAATATTTTAAATAATTCAATAGTAATTCAAACGTAGAAAATAGTCTGCTTATTAAGTGCACAAGATTAGAAAATATTCCTATTTTCCGAGCTGGCTGATACTAATGCCAGGGAATACTGATACTGAAACCGTGTGGAGGGCGACGAACTAAAAATGTAACTCGAGATAATGAAAGATTGACGTTCACGTAACAGAATGAAAGGCTGAAATAAAATTCGTGAGAAAATTATCAAAGGTTATAAACTCGTTTGCATTGATGCATTTATACAGGAAGAATTTAGATTCAAGCCCTGCTGTCTAAATTCAAGTCTTTTATCTTCATAGCGATAAGACGTTTGACCTTAACAGTTTTACTGATAACGGCTTATCTACTGATCTCGTTCGTAATCGTTAACAATGAAGAAAACAATGTATGGAATTGTGTTGCCAATTGGATTGGCATTAACTAGCTATAAAATATTTAGTCCACTCATTTCAACTACACTCATGAATGTGAAGAATCAAAAGAGGATAACTTTGCTATTATTTTGTTTGTTTTTCTTTTTTGTATTACTACCAAACTTATTTTCTTTACAAAGCGTTAAAGTTCGGTACTGTTTTTTTAACCAAATTGCTCACATATATCTTATCAGTTAATGTATTCTAATGGATCGGTATTGATTTATCTGTGCGATCCAAAATTAACTGTTGCTTTGCATTACATTAGATATTAAAACGCCAAGTCAGATAAATTAGTTTATCACACGATATGATTTATAAAATAGGCATTACTATATCATAAAACACCATTAAATAGCACGTTTAAATTGTAATACATTTCCAGTATTACTGTATTAAATTAGACGAAAATTACCGTTTTATCGGTTAAATGACATTGTATTTCAGAAAGCAGATTTGTGCTATATCGATAATTATTATTATCCTAGTGATTAGCTTTGAGGCGTGTTACCTGAGTATTATTGGATTTTAACAGTTTTGCAACAAACTAATAGACTGTATTTTGCCTACTGCAACATTTTCATAAAAGACTTTATAAGAATGTTTTGACCATCATTACAAGCAAGATATGTCATGTCTGCTGGATATAATAAGGAGTGATCAGAAGGGCACACGGCTCTGACTGCGAGGGCTCAACTACCACAGCCCCTAAAAGTCTCCCCCTGACACGTTCTATTTGTCACCGGTAATTGACAACAATTTTAGTTAACGATGTGTGAAATCATCGTATTATTGACCTCACCACAACGTTAGAATGTCATATATACTGTAACTGGAATGTAAGGGCTCGACCACCACAACCTCTGAAAGTCTCCCCATGACACGTTCACTTTATGTCAACTGTAATTGACGACATTTTTAGTTAACACTGTATGAAATCATCGTATTCGAGACTTCTCCACAACGTCAGAATGTCACATATACTGCAACTAGAATGTAAGGGATCGACCACCACAACCTCTGAAAGTGTCTCTCTGACACGTTCTATTTGTTACTGGTATTTGACGACATTTGTAGTTAACGATATGTGAAATCATCGTATTAGTGACCTCTGGACAGCGTCAGAATCTCACATATACTGCAACTAGAATGTAAGGGATTGACCACCACAACCTCTAAAAGTGTCTCTCTGACACGTTCTATTTGTCACCGGTATTTGACGGCATTTGTAGTTAACGATGTGTGAAATCATCGTAATAGTGACTTTTCCATAACGTCAGGATCCCATATATATACTGTAGCTAGAATGCGAGGGCTCGACCACCACAACCTCTGAAAGTCTCCCCCTGACACGTTCACTTTAGGTCATCGGTAATTGACTGCACTTTTATTTAACGATGAGTAAAACCGTCGTATTCGAAACCTCTCGACAGCGTCAGAATCTCACATATACACTGTAGCTAGAATGTAAGGGGTCGACCACCACAAGCTCTGAAAGTCTCCCCCTGACACGTTCACTTTACGTCATCGGTAATTGACGGCTATTTTATTTAACGATGTGTGAAATCATCGCATACGTGACCAAATCCACAGCTTCTGATTCTCACATATGCTGTAGCTACATTACGAGGCATGACCACCGTATTCCGTGAAAGACATTCATTCCCGTCTGTGTTGGCAATATCGAGTTCGATGATAGTGCATCTCACTCCATGGGATTAGGCTGAGCGTTGTCAAACATTTTTATATTGGTGGTATACCTAAGCAAAATAGATCTTATAATATAAAAATGAAACTGTTCGTGTGTAACAGCATCACTCACAAACGGCTGGACGGATTCGCCTAATTTTTTTTTTTATTTTGTTCGTCTTGATCTGTAGAAGGTTATAGGATACTTTTTATCCCTTTCCCGATTCAGGATTCCGCCCCACTGGTTACAGAAATACCCGTAAGAAATGCATTGCAGCAAACATATGTTATTAAGTGAAAGAGTCTTTTCAAATTTTTAATCAGCTGTTCTTTGTAAACATATATAATGCGACAAAAAATATATTTATATATATCAATTTCTTTACACTTATAGTTTTAAAGCATAGAGTAAGCTTAAGAGAAACGACAAATTTTGTTTAAACTGTTTCTGCAATCATAATATATAAAAATGAATGTTTGTGTGTTTGTCCTTTATAGACTCAGAAACTATTGGACCGATCACTATGAAAATTTGTATTTTTCTATGTAGAAGGTTTATACGCAATGCCCATTGATGTAACTAACCACCAGGCTGTACTGCAAGATATAAAAGTTATCAAAGCGCCTGCACATTATAAACTGCAATTACAACACAGTAGTTACGTATATTAAAATATCCAAACACTATTTGAAGGCAAAGAAATATACGGGCAAAGCTTAAGAGACGCGTGCGAAGCCGCGGGAAACAGCTAGTTCCATATAAGTTTCTTCCTGCCTCATGTAGAGTACAAGTATAGTACGATATATTTATATAGTACTATATTGTATTGTATTATATAGTACTATATAATACAATAATAGTAAAAATCGTATAAAAATCTGTAAGAATTAGTGGAAAATGTATGCATCTTGTGTTTATTGAACCTGTGGCGGAAATAATGAACTGAATATCGAAGTAGGCTATCACGAACAAATTAGTAGGATATTTTGACACTACTGTTTTATTCTTAATCCTGCAAATATTTTATTATACCTCGTTTGATTTGTATTGACCGTTACTTTTCATATAGACGACATGCGGTCTTCAGTTGTCGCCTTGAACCTTTTCAGTGTAAGTGACAGTGTGTTGGGCTTGACACTATCTCTCTAGTGAATAATAGTACCACTGTCGGTGACACGTGTTGCCTTTGTGCTTGCAGTGTCCAACCGTGCTTTGCTTATTAGGCAGGTTGTTATACAAGCACACTAAGTTGTAGCCGTCGATTGCATTCACCGTATTATTGTGATTAGCATTCAAATTAGTAGGTGAAGTTATACTCAATTTTAAAAAAGATGCCGATTGTTGTAAATATTTGCTTTGTCTTGGATGTGTATGATCACACCGAGTAGTCTACTTTTCCTTGTGTTGTCTTATCTGCGCGTCATTTTTTTATTCTCAGATTTACACAGCCAGTGTCATGACTATTATCAATGCACTCAGGTTCAAACAACGTCAAAAATTCCTATCCAATCTTGAAATATTTCGGTTTCGCTGTAGTAAAATTTTAATTCCAGTCAAAAAACCTCAAACAAAAATTCAGTTTGATTATTTGTAATATATCCAAAGTTCGAGTGTAAAGTTATACTCGTTGAGCTTATTACTTGCTAATAAAAATAAAACAAAACTTCACTTGATTTGAATATAAATGGCTTTGTTAAAGTAAAATGAAAAATAAAAATGTTATTACTTCTCAATAAGAACATTTAATTAAATAAATACATAGAAATTAACAGTCACATGTAATAAATTTATTCAATTAATTAAAATAAAATACCTTTCACGCAGTTTTTTTAAGCTTCTACTAAAACTTCTGCTTTCTTCAACTTACTGGTTCTCTAATTTCAATATATTTGTTGAAATAATATATTGATAAATTAGCTCTTTACTTAGTTAGTATATACATTTTGTAGTGTTTTTTTCAAATATGTTAGCTAAAATCTATATAAATTCTAATGAAATATTTCACATTTGTCCAAAATGTGCTGTTTTCTTATAACTTCTTTAATGGTTGAATATAACTTGGTTGTTTATTTTTCTTTGCTACAAGTTTCTAGCTGCATATGTAATAATCACATATCATAACTGTATTTTCTGAAACGTACTAATTGTTAAAACGCTCATAATTTTCCATATTTTATCGTGTGTACTATTTAAACATGAAATCAAAACCATGCAGAATGATAAAGCCAAAAGAGGTTAAAACATCAGTGATAGTTACTTTGATGAACCAATCACGATAATCATTCATTACTGATTGGAATGAATATGTAATGTGACACTAAAAAGCTGTGTATACAGCAGTTCACAAACATTGCGCGATTGAGTACTTGCTGACATGTCGTTGCTGCACAAATACGTCATCTGTGATATACATATCAACATACATCAAGCAGTCATAGCTTAGCCTACTCCAGTTGGTGATTACTGTCAAACAAATTGATAAACCTATCGCTATTACTGGATGTGTGTTACTTCCAATGTTACAAGTACTCAGTGACCTATACGTCTATCATTTAATCTTTGGATACAATTATAATGAACTCAAGATTATACCCACGATTATATAGTGGACAATAAAAATTCTTATTGGCTAAGCGTTAGGGAAGATTCGTAAAATTTCAGTTCTGTCTTGTCTTACCGCACGGTATCTCCACAACGAACTGACTTGAAATTTTGCATGAAGCTTTATTTCTGTATAAGCAACATCATTCTATAGGGAATGACTAGCGAATACTAGTCTTATGGGTTAAACAATAAGTTTATAAACAATATCAGTACAACCAAATGAAATGTTAACACTTGACATAGTAACACATAAGGCCTAAAGAGTTTATTGAAATATAGCCATAATTGTGGCCATACGCCTTATAAATGAAATTTTGCATGCAGCCTCAGTGAAGCCTGCTACGCAACGTGGTGTAGCCGACTCCTACTTTGTTCCTCATGAAAATCATAAATTGCACATTTTTAGAGGAAAACCCCGTTCTCAGGTGCAATTATTGGCCCACTGCAAATTTCCTTATTTGGATGAAGTACGGTACCTTTTAAAGATTAAACTGCATCAAATATTTACACAACAAGTTTGCCGATGTCTAGACTGCCATATCATAAGAAATCGGTAATATTTAATTTTATGATTTTAAATAGCTTTTTATGTAATGCAACATACGGTACATAATAAATTATAATACACAATGAGTTTCTTATAAATAATCATTGTAAACACTCCTTTAATTATTGACATAGTGTGAGCGGAGTTTACCACTCGAAGGGCTAGATATTTGATATTTATATATTTGACTTCTCGAAATGAAATAAGCCCAACGTAACTTAAGCCTTTTACGAGACACGTCGTATGACGTACTCATATCTTTTTTACAAGTAGCAGATCAAAATCAACTCAATTTCCGGTACGTGCCTTCAGCCTAGTAGACCATAATGGGTTTTGCAACTTACAAATGTAATAGTTATTTATTAAGCCGAGCATCTATTTTAAATGCTACATTACATTTTTAAAACTCTAAATCGACAATTTTCGTAAAATCCTAAAACATCCGTCAGATACTGACACAAGTTATATGTTGGTAGATAACATTCAGTCATTAGAACACAGCACAAAATCGAATCCACCGAATTTGTAAGTTTTTTTTTTTAAATCGCACAACACATA
Organism: Homalodisca vitripennis; assembly: GCF_021130785.1. Taxonomy (NCBI): domain Eukaryota; kingdom Metazoa; phylum Arthropoda; class Insecta; order Hemiptera; family Cicadellidae; genus Homalodisca; species Homalodisca vitripennis. The sequence goes on along the minus strand of NC_060207.1, from coordinate 18,593,548 downwards.
TAACACAACAAACTCACTAATAAACATTAATTTAAAAAATAAGTATTAAAGCTTTGTAAAAAATTGTTTCAAAAATTAGTTAGAAGTACTTGACACCACTTGTAAGAGGCTTCGCTGAGATGCATGCAAAATTTCAAACCTAGCCATTTAATTTTCGAGATATCCTGCGAAGAGATATGTCAATAATACAAGAAAAAATGTTACCACGAAAATGACGCACCTTAAAAACCATTCTTGTAGAAATGACAATTCATGCAAAATTTGAGTCTAGCTATGACATACTTTTTACATATATTGCCGCATGATACAATCAGATTATTATCATTAAACCATTTTTCATATCATTAAGTATATATGTATTCATATGCTTAAGTAATAATGTATACACAGCAAGTCGGTGTAAAATGTCAATTAAATTTCACTGTGCATCAAAATGTCATGCACATTTGTCGTTCTAAAAAGTCATTACACTTTTAAAGTCGTTTTCTTATAAAGTTTTAACGGAACCTTGAGCTTAATATAATACCATTAGTATGGAAGATGTTTTCACATTTAGAACCATAATATTCCAACTCAAAAAGCACGCTCTGTTGTTTTCAGTAGCAAGACTTTAAAATAAAATATGTAAATAGTATTAATTTGAATTTATAATAAACGCTGGAATATGCTGATTTTTGTTTTGTAATATAAATTTTCAAACAAGGAAATTATATTTATAGAACGAATGTTTTCCATTTTATTGATAAACATATTTCAGTAGAAACTATCTACAAAATTAATTTTAGTTTTGTTACAGTCTTACATTATACGTATGTAAGTAACATGTACTACTCTACTACAATCATAGATGGTTGTAGTGAATTATGGTAATCCTTCAATAATATTGGCAGATACTATTTGTTCACAATTTGGCCAGCGATTCTCCACGATATCAGCTCTGGTACACAGAGGGTTAATGTATTACATTGTGGGTGATATATATTCTTGAACACACACGTTTTCAGAATTTCCAAAATCACCAGCACGCTGGTTTTAGGTGGAAACAAACCAAGTTAACAAACATGTTTGTGTTTTCTTCGTTAATGTTTGTAACATCAAAGTTTGTTCAATTAGTGCCAGCAGCTGTGTCCGTCTGTAAGCAGCTTAGTGGCGGGCAAACAGCCCGCGTTGTTGCCACTTTATGGTCTGTTACCCATTTATCGCTACCAGAATCACTTTATTTTTCACACAATTTTGTGAATAATATCAAGTATACAATGAGTAGGCCTACATCAAGTATGCTATGATACTTGCTTTATCAGTCCAATTTCTACTGAAAGATATATTCTCATATATATATATATATATATATATATATATATATATATATATACATTTTTGCTGTATTATTAAATTATTTAATGCTCAATATTCCACCTTAAACTCTCAGACATACTCGTTTCCTTTTTTTATTTGTTATTGAAGATGGAAGGATTGTGAAGAAAACAGGATTTCCGGACATTTTCCATCGTTCAGTGATACAAAATATCAGTAACACTACGTTTAGAAATCTGGAATCTGATCTCATCTTCAGATAAGTAACTGACCTAACACATAATTAAAGTTCAGGTTAAAATGAACAAATCTTTCTAGTGCGTTGTGAGACAGATAAGTCAGGAATCTTATCCACCAAATTGTGTGCCAATTTTACTATCTCTAAAAACACGTACATTATAAAAACAAAATAACACTATTTATTAAAACTGAACTAGATAAAACAGGTCACAACAGGTCTGCAACCGCCAACCAACCACTCACGACTGATCCGAGGCCAATAGTAAAAGGCAATCGTCGTGACGGAAACAAGATGGCGGCAAAAAGAAGGGAACGGGAGTGGGCCATTTTATTAATTTCATTCTATATGGACTTCTTAAAACATCACTGTGACTCCGCTTTATATTATTAAAATTGTTTTAAGTAATGTTGCATTCATAAGTTCAGAATAGAGCGTCTGTATATATTTTGAGTAGTGCTATAATGGTTTAACATTAAAATCTTCATAAATTATACTATTGGTTTCAGATGTTCAAATCCACCTGGTAGATTTCTTTATCTTTACAACACCATCTTTTCAAAGTTGTTTCTTTGTAGGGACCTGCTTGAAAGTAGATGTTTTGATTCCTTGTCAGGGCTTACAGTGTATCCTTATAATCTATAATTCCAAATACAAACAGTCCTATTAACTAATTTTTGTTCTTTTATGACCGATCTGGACGAATCTACCTCAAATTGTCCAATTGAAATGAGTTCACACCAACATCGATAATATTTTCAGCTAAGCCCAAAAGGGCTTATTACATTATTCTAGTTAATGATTACTATAGAGAAGTTAAAGAAATGTTGTTTACTTTAATACTTGTTTTATTCGCGGAACAGCTTGTTCCAGAAGATATATATTACAAGTAGATTCGGCAGCACGTCTACGTCGGCCATGACACTGTTTTCACGATTGTAATTGTGTGACAGCTAGTAAGTGTAAATCATAAATGATAAGAAAAGTAACAAAAATTTACATTTATTGAAGAGTTTATATTAGTCACGAATACTTCCGTTTACGTGCATACATGAACATTATATTCATATTCCTTATAAGATTGGTTATTTGTATTTTTATAATTCCTATTTATGACATTACTAAAACAGAAACCAATCGGTTTTTTAGGAAGTAATAGCAATATTGCGCCCCATGCTATTTATTGATGTCACAGTAATTGTGAATAAACAGTCATTATAAGTAATGTCTTGTTATTATGTATTATGACCAAACCTACTAATCAAAGTCATAAATTAGTTACTTTATCCACTCATTACACATAATCGCTAAACACGATTTGGCTAAAGTAGTAAAAGTCTAAAAAAGATAACGTTAGGTAAGGTTCGTTTAGGTGACGTTAGTTTATGTTATGTTAGGTTAAACTTTTATAATAGTATAAAAGATTTTTTTTGTTCACTACGCATAATGGATAAATGTTCCCAAAATGTTCCCCATGATGGGAGGGGAACATTTTGAACACTTACTTTGATCACAGGTACTTAAAAATTGGTGTTTACTTGTAATACTTAATAATTTACATTGTTCAATTGTTTTAAAATTCAAATAGCTATAACTACTGGATGAATCCACCTTTTTAAGTCCGGTTTGCGGCATTGTACTCTGCTAAGTAAGACCTTTAATTTGTTACCAAACTTGACCTATGCTGCTATTTAAGAATTTTGTCTGACTCCTTGTGGACCGTCCCACAAAGGGATTATCCGGTCGGTAATTGGGCAGATGTGTGCGTTACTATGACCAGTAAGCACGTGTGAACTTTGGTATTTCTTTCTATTATGGTTAAAAATTAAAAAAGAGGTTCCAGACATTGACACCCTGTATATCCTAACATTATATTTCACCCGGCAAGTGAGAGATCCGGGTTCGACTCCCGGAGGAGCGAGTACTTTTGTGATTCAATATTTATTGAAATTAAATAAGGCTATTGCCATCTATACAATTTAATGTAAATAAAAGTCGTTTGACAAGTATTTGGTCTTCCGATCATATGTTATTTTTCTTATTTTAAACGCATATGTGACAGATACGGCCAAATACAAAATAATTGAATCGGAAAAAGTAAGCGCTCTGTGGTGTAATGGTAGCACATTCACCCGGCAAGTGAGAGATCCGGGTTCGACTCCCGGCGGAGCGAGTACTTTTTGTGATATATATATATATATATATATATATATATATATATATATATATATATATAGCTCGATAAATTACATTGGCTTTTACATATTTAGTTTAGAATGTTTATTTTCCACTTTTTAAAAATGTTTCGTTTGTATTTTGATTACAGACATCATTTTTAAAATGATTGTTTAAAATGAGTAACATGGATTCCATTGTAATTTATTCGGTTATTTGTTCATCTTTCGTGAGCTCACTTTGCACTATTAACTAGGATCAGAATTGTAAAAGGCACTGAGTAAAAGTAACTAAAAGATGTATTCTTAGAATTTAAGAATCTTCAAAGCTTTGTTGGAATCACAGCACAAATATTTAAAGCACATTATTATTGAAATGACGAGATGGTATTGGATGAATGGAACGTCACAGACAGGTCGCCTTAGGCGACGCGACTGAGCTGTCCTTTATACAACTGGCAGTGGTGGCCATATTGTTCGTACTTAGTGATTACGTCACAAAGTGCTCCGCCATCCACTATTATAGAAATGTTTAGCAGTCTACTACCTTATTTTAAAGTAAATAACTATTGAATTCCAAGTTAAAACCCTAAAAAACTAGTTAATGTTGCTGAATATATTCATGGCTGTAGTTGTAAGCGAGAAGAGAATTTATGAACAGGTTTAAAACGTGTTGTTTAAATACTACAGCAAGGATTTGAGTTATTGTCGAGGACGATTATTATGCAAAAGTCGATTAGTTCGACAAGAAAGCCAAACAAAGAACAAATATTTTTACTACATGCATTTTATTAGCGATGTATTATTTTAGTATATTACATTAATCAATAATTTACAGCATTTTTAATATAGGCAGATAAGATCATTTAAATTTAAAATTTTAATATTTTAAATTTTTAGTACCAATATTGATCTTTAATTTAAATATAACTCAAAAAAATGAAGATTAAAATTATATTTAAAACATCCCTTATATTACAAATCTAATCTAAGAAGATAGCGGTTGTGTGATAGTATACGTGTTACGTGAAGATTGACAGAGGAAGCACTAAATATTGAATAATTGAAAATAATCTTTAGACATAATTCAAAAGTGTTAAAACTGTACGTTAATGAACAAATGGGAATGCTGGCATCTATAATGACGGAGCTGAACTACCTATTGATTCTATTAAATTCGCTATTAGTGTAGCTCTCTTTGTTCATGGAGGAAGCCGTAACTCAGGTCAGCTAGTGGAGAGTGCTGATGACACAATGCTGGGCAGCTGTATACCGTGCCTTGCCAACAGTTGTGTTAGTGGTGGTGACAAGTGTTTGGCACTTTGTCCAATCAGCTCCTACCAGTACACAAGCACTTCATTGAACATGCCATAACTCTGCCAGCCAATGGAGAGTGCTGATGACACAATGCTGGACAGCTGTATACCGTTTCTTGCCAACAGTTGTGTTAGTGGTGGTGACAAGTGTTTGGCACTTTGTCCAATCAGCTCCTACGAGTACACAAGCACTTCATTGAACATGCCATAACTCTGCCAGCCAATGGAGAGTGCTGATGACACAATGCTGGACAGCTGTATACCGTTTCTTGCCAACAGTTGTGTTAGTGGTGGTGACAAGTGTTTGGCCCTTTGTCCAATCAGTTCCTACGAGTACACAAGCACTTCATTGAACATGCCATAACTGTGCCAGCCAATGGAGAGTGCTGATAACACAATGCTGGTCAGCTGTATACAGTTCCTTGCCAACAGTTTTGTTAGTGGTGGTGACAAGTGTTTGGCAATATGTCCAATTAGTTCCTAAGTCGGCATTAAGTAATTAAACAGGGATCGATTAATATAAAGTAAATTAAATTACTTTAAACTGTAAAGAAATATGGAATCAATTTGCGTCATCAATTTGAAATTGGGTTAATTTAGTGCCAAAAATACCTAAAATCGATTTACACTATGCAACTGTAATTAACTTTTAAGCTTAAATTCACGCACTTACAATATGCGATTATTTATACGTTAAATTCACCCAGAATAATTTAAAATAAAATACATGGTTGCTCCTTTCTTCTATAAAAGTTTTCATTGGGTTTTTACTTCAAATCTGATTATTATGCATTAACATATATTTTGTTATATTCCAAATAATCAAAGTAAATACCTTCTAAAATTTACGGGTCGACTTAAAATTGTTAAAGAGATCTTAGTCAAACAACGTATTATTTATTTTATTCCTGCTATGAAAGGATTGTGCAGTTAAAAATGAGTAAACTGTTAAACTTTCACTCTCCACTTATAGTAAAAATATTAAAATATTATGATTTTGATTATAATTATAGTAATTAAATAGTTCTAAACAGCTGCTTAGTTATTCTCAAAGGTACTTCCTGGAAGAGATATGTTAAGCCACTTCTCAACAAAGGCACGTCAATATTACTAAACAGGAGTTTGTAAAGGGCGATAGTCCAGGAAAGTAGGCTGGAGGTTAATTTCTTACAAACCAATGTCACTAAAGACTTGTATGTAAAATCAAAACAGAAATATCTGCATTGTATTAGAAAAATAAAACCTTATAGAACTTGTAAACGCAAAGCACCATAATACATGTTTCTTGCACAAAAGCTTCCTTGCGTTTGCTTAAAGTATTGCACAATACTCATCAGTCACCGTATTATATATTTAAACGTATAACTTACCAGGCTTTGGTTTTATTCTGGGTTATACTGTGAAATCCAAGTTCCACTGTCGGTACCAGTTCTGATGCAAATTATCTTAACATCCTGATTTTTTATCGGATGAGTTATTTTAACATGAACCTATTCGTAACTCATCTGCGACGCCATGTAGTATAGTGTTACTTCAGCCACTCTATTTAATATAATTTATGTATGAAATCTGAAAGTACGTCAAGGTCTAAAAGGATTTTTTTATGAAAACAAATAAATTTAAGAAAATGATTATAACTTCAGGAGCTCTGATTTTAGGTTCTTATAATCTGTACAGCGTTCTCCACATTTATTTGTATAGAAAGAAGTACAGCTATTTATATAAAATACTAAAATCTAATCTTCATAAAATCAACATTCTATTATGTACTTTAAAACTTCACGATAATGTCATAATATACCGAGCACTCTCTATTTCATGTATACCATTGTTTAATTGAAATACTTTCTTAAATAGTATGCACTGTTATATGAAGTATCACATTTGGTTCTTAATCTACTGTTGGAACAGTTACTTTGCTAAAAAGGCAATAAAGTTTATAAACTAACATGACTAAACGCGAAATAATAAAGATGAAAGGCAGCTGTTTATTAAGTTACTAGTCCTTTATGCACACAGTAGAGTGAGACTAAGCAAATATGGCGAGCGAGTGAGACAGGGAGTTAAGTTGCTAATATAGCGCTAAGCTTGTTCTCAGAGGTTATTTATTGCCGCGCAGAAACAATCACTCAGACTGCAGAAAGCCGGCTCAGCTGATATTTATGGCTCCGTCTCTTGTACCAGACAACGCTGTTTCACTCTGCATTGTTGACATTGTAATTCTTTGAAACAGCTGTAACTCATTAATAATTTCATTACGTACTAAGAGGTTTATCATATTAACTTCACTGTTGTGACAACCAAAAGTTGACTTTTCCCAAGTAATAACCAGACAATACTGATATAATTTTCTAGATGTCACAAGATTATGTGACTACTCTTCAAATTGGTTTATGGACTCCAAATATCATCACATTAAAAGATTAAAAATTAAGCGCCTCAAAGCGCAGAATAAATTACACGATTGGTGTAAATTTTTTAGTATTTAGGTAATCTTGAGATTTGCTCATTAAGCATCCTGATTCCAGTGATTCCTGGACGACTTTAGAATCACTGAGTGCCTAATTTTTAAAAGCCTCTGATTTTAAAAAGATTTCAGGGTATAGAACATCTTTAATTACTACACGACTAAATTTTATGACGCAAAAGTGTTTCAGGTTCAAAAAAGTTCCCATTGAGTTAAATATAAGATAGGTGCCACTGCAGTCGGCTTTTAAGGACTAGTAGAGTGAAGAAGCTAGAAAAAGAAGATTGTACATCAAAAGTTTTTATGGATTCTGAGATTTTTGTAACTGGAAACTATTTGCTAATTTAAACGCATAGGTCTATTTTACAGTCTGAGATAGTAATAGTTAAATATTTCAGTAAATATTCTAGTAAAAGACTTATGTTTACAAGTATATTGTAGTTTGAAAACTGTTTAAGCTATACAGACGCTTAAGGCGTAAGAAACTTTTTCACTAATGTTCAATGTTTTCATGGAATGCCCATGCCAAATTTTATTGGAAACATGTATACATAAAAACAATAAAATAGCTATATTAAAAAAGTATTTTATATTGGGATTCCCATTATTTATTCCAAAATAAATTGGATAACAATAATAGGTATTAATTTTATTGGAACACTGAATAAAATCATTGGAACTTATGAGTTATTGAATTCATATTTATTTTAATAAAATAACCTCCGTGAAAGCTTTAATGCTAAATTCTACAAGGTTGGAAATTAAATGTACGTAATTTTTTTAAGGTTTTTACAAAACACAATATAAAAATTACAGAGATATAAAGTGGTAATAAAATATTACTAATAATCATAGAATTTAACTCTACGAGTTTTAAAATCTAGAGCGATGTAAATCACATTCAGGTTAAAAGCTAACATAAATTTATATTACATTACATTCATACTCTGACGTAAATAAAGTAATTTAAATTTTCATACCACCTATTTTACTTTCCAGAAAGCACTTAAATGTATGTAAAACTTTGATGTCTAACAGAACAGATATATAGGAACTGGAACCAAGCAGAGATTCATTAACAATGTAGGACGGCAAGAGAGTGATTGGTCCGGAGAGTTGCTTTGTAGGTTGGCAAGCAGCTTACAGCCCAGACGCGTACGTTATTACTTAATGCACTATTGGTACTGTGACCAACAGGCTTCTCCGGTCTCTGTTATATTTGCTAATTAGTCGTCTATTCCAATCATCTCATTAGGTTTGACCGCTGTCACACACGATCCAGAGGGAATTACAGTACAGACTGGGAACACGTAGGATGTGAACGTTGCGCAATCGAACAGAAACGTTATGCCGATAAAAAGTAAAAATCAGAGTAAAAAATGTATTATTTTACCAGGTGAAGTTTGGGCTAAAATGCCCTCTATAACACTTAAACTGAAGGCCAAAGGCTTAGAGGTGACTTCCGAACCACCGCCAATGGTGGGGCAGGCGCGCTGCTTACAAGGACAGGATCGCTCAGCAGTCACGTATCCAAGCAGCAGCCACGGTCGACGTTGCTTGATTCGGATATCTTGCGATAACCGCCGTACCCGCTACACTGCGCCATCGGCAAACAGTGTTGAATGATGGTCACGACGTGGAACATCTTCACTAAATCAGCAATTCATCTTCAGAGTTTTACTGGACTTCTTTGAATTGTGTTTGAGTAACACGGTTAGCAAAACAGACTGTACAAGGTTCTCACCAAAATATAATTTACAGTATTTTACGATTGGCTCTGAATTTAGATTGATTGTGAGATCGTTCTAAAAATTTTTTAAATAGATTTATAGGTTTAAAGAAAGATTGTGTAAAATGTGTAGCCATTGTAAATTTAGATGTAGTAAGTGTTATAGATTAACACTATGAAATCCTCCGTGCCCCAAAGGACTAAGACCATAAATATCTGATATGTAAATGAGGTTATGTAGGGTACTGCAAAATTCTCGTATATAAAATAGGTACCAAAGTGTACACGAACTAGATGGTAACATGGAAACAAATCATTTTAGTAAGTTTTACTTTTATTCATGCACTCACTGTACCTTATCTAATGGTATTCAAGGAAAGTCTGTCATTATTAACGAATAAAAATTTATTAGACAAACAGTAGCAACAGCTGGAACACTAGTCGACATAAGATGTAAAGAAAAGGATACTAATAGAAGAACTAGAATTGCTCAAAACAACCAAACCGGAAACCAGCATCATAAGTTAATACAATGCTACATTAAACAACTCCTAAAGGATAGATTTAAATATAGTAGTAATTAAAATGAGCCAACAGCTTCATTCCACACGCTACCTACATCCTTGTGAACTTATCTACTGTCTGAAGTGCCGCGATAAAATACCTTAGAGTGCTGGCTGCATCTCGTTATCGTACGGTCTATGGTAAGCACACCTTTGTTTTTTGTTATGTTATTCCAAATTTGCTATTTCAATCTTACTTTCTCTTTATCTAGTTAAACCCTCAATCCATAACGAAAAGCAACAATTAATTTAACTGATCGTACACATATTATACTTCTGGATAGTAGACAATACAACCGGCATGTTAATGTGTTACATGTTCGGAATAAGACGATGGGGTTATATGTATTTTATTACCATATTACTATATCATTTGTACTACAGCATTCCGAGGGGGTGAAAGAAATTTACAGCCTTGCAAAACTAATCGAAACTTAATATACGTGCTAGAATTTATACAAATCAGCTACGATCAATGTAATAACATGTTTTTTTTGTTTCATAACAGAATTAGGATTTACGGTATTAATTATACAAAAACAAAATTTATTTCAATTGTTTGCTTTTTTAGGACCCTTTTATTTTGAAAGTAAATTTAACAAAATTCAAGTCGTGACTACAACACTAACCGTTCGAGCTGCTACACTCATGAGACTTTATTTAAATTTCCGAATTGTATGGTGAAATTTATTAGAACTGCACTCAACCTACATTCAGATATACCTGAACTGTATGCACGTTCAACTCTGGTGGTTTTTAAAGGTTTTTGAAATCGATGTTAAAATGGCGAGAAGGTATTGAGCAAATGAAACGTCAGAGCCAGGCAGCCCTAGGCGACAGGAACCCTTTATACGGGTGGGATTGGCCGCCATGTTGTCCCCGCTCTGTTCCCGCACACAATTCCCACCTCCCACTGAATTAGGTAGTGTTTTCCCAAACACGATTGCTCAGTACTGGTAGGTAAAAAATAGGTTTCTCTGACTTTTCAAAATTTTATCGCTACGAACGTTTTTCACTTTATTAAAGCGGACAATGTTCCAGATACGTATGATAAGTAGTTCTGTCTGAAAAGTCCACCAACATTAGAAAGTTGTGTCAGGTTACGATTATGTTTGTTAAATTCCTACAAGGCTTTTTTAACACCTAAATGTAACGTAATAATTGATAATCGCGTTAAAATAAAAATTTATCACCCCAAAACTAGCTTTATAAAATGTATTTTTGCACATTTTCTCCTTCCGCACGCTGTTATTGTTATAAAGACCACTTCAGGAAATAATAGGGTCTGTCTGTATTCACCTGCAAAATTATTAATTTAACATAACCGATATACCCAGATATATTTAATAGCTAGTACAAATAGTAACGTACAAGGAGTTGGAACCGGACAAAGTTAGAGTGTGTGAGGTGAACTCACGAAAGGGACAAATGAACGTGGACTAAGAGAAGGTGACAAATGTAACCGACTTGACTCAGCGAATTTATGACGAGCTGAGTGCTTTCCGGTGCTGAGCTGAACCACGGCGAGGACTGTGACAGAAACACAATGCTACCAGCGTTTAAAGAATCGCACCTCCGTCGAACCGATTTGGAACAAACTTAGAGCCTTTTATTTTGAGTATTTACTTACCGAGTACCTTATATCAGGTATTTGATTCTTAGTTGGATATGAGACAAAGGATTTAAACTGTTGCTAAAAACATATTGTATAATATTAATATGCATTGGCTGACCGTGACATTGATCACTCGTGGAGCTGGAAAAAATTGATTCCTATATATCTGTCTGTACAATATCTTGAAAAACCGGCTGTGATTCAATATAATTTGAAATTAAATTAGGGTTTCACGTTTATACAAATTATATATAATAGAGTGAGTTAAAAATATGGATACACTCTGTATAGTTTTAGATGGATAAATACGGAGGATGGAACTCTGGACACCTTTCTAGGAAAGAGAAGTGAACTTTTTAGTCACTGTTACAACTTTGCCCATTTCCCCAAAATGGGATTTTGGAGGGGTGCCATTCATAATTATTAAATTTAAAGACCCATTAGGTGATATCAAATTTGAAAGGTCTTGATAAAAGAAGAAAAACAGTACAAACTAAAGCTTTCCATCCCAACCCAGTACAAAATGGCAGGTCATTTAAATTAATTACGTTAAAAGCCTGGGTGGATCCTGCTAAACCTTCAATGGGCAAAGAGGACACCCCTCTAGGAAACAAAAGCGAACAATTTCCCCAAATGGGTTTTTGGGGGCCAGTTTAACATTAAAAAAAATATTCTTGTGAAGCAGTTCACCTGCCAGAAAGGTAGAAACATTTTTTTTATTTAGGGAATAGCTAAACGAGCTAGCCATTTTAGGTTGTATCAATTTTTAAAAATCCGTCAATAAATAGAATTTAATATTTTTTAAGCAGAGGCCGATTCCCTTGTAAACATTATTCGGCAAGTTCTCACGGGCCAACGAACTGTGCGAGGGTTTCTTCAAACAGCATAAGGAGAAGAGTCGATAAATTACAAGGTCGATGGTAGGCATACCGATTTGCAGGACACAGATAGGATTTGAACTTTCTCTACCTCAGATCCTAAGTCTTAGAATGCTCGGATATCGGCACTCGTCATTGAGAATTAAATTAATAATACCAATTTTAAAATACCTCTTCTGAATGAAGTTATAAAGGAAATCACTCTAAAAATATATTTATACAATTGTGAAGTTTAATGTTCCGAAGTTCTTAAAGAATAAATGGAAATAGATTTTAGCGTGTAGATGGAGAACCAAAGATCACACTAACATTTAATTTGTCATCAGAGTTTTAAGTTTGTAAAATGTCTGTTAGGAACGTGGATGCCTACTAACACGTTGAATATTTGTTGTCAAACATTATTGTATTGGGAATATAAATTACTTTGGGCAGTGCCCAAGATTTAAAAAGTAACAGTCGTCTTAGTAATTCAAGACAGGGAAAGATTGAACAGGAAACATGTGGTAGGAAACTCTCAATGTAGTCTAAAATCCTTTCTTAAGGTCTCTCTAGAGTTTACACATCACGTATCTGTATGTAAATAAAATATGGATTTATTAATTAAAATATTTAATTACTCTTTTTATCAGTATTCATGAATTTTGTAAGTGAAAGTAAATGTTTAAATGAAAATAGTGATTTGTAAGGGTTAGACGAGTGTTCATTGTGTAACGGTTAAAATGAGTAATTGGTTTAAAAAATGCATAATTTGACTAATTAATTATTTAATTGTTTAGATCTAATGTAGCAACAACTTAGTGTAAATCAAAAGTGTTACAGCCTTTGAAAAGCCACAAAATGCATCCAGGTGTGGACCTATCATTATTTCCTTAAGACCTTGTGATGGACCGAATGAGGAAAATATTGGTGGTACAGCTTTTCCTCTTAACAACCAAGAAAGTTCGAAATAATATTAACAATCAAAATATTTACCCAATACATCGTCTATAAAGTATAAACCTTTTATATGAAAATGGCGTGTCATGTAGTTTCAAAGCAGGAAAGAGAAATTAAAAGTGTTTAATTTTATTTATTCAATACTTACATAGGTTTCCAAAACTAACAGATGTGGTCCTTGCATAAGAAAACAGCTGGTAATTAATTGTGTTTACAACATCGGTCACGGCTGCAGTATTGGCCGTTTGAATCCATTACGTCTACAATAGCCCCCAATTGATTGTGTAATACATTGTGTATTCCGTTTAGCCAGGAATAATCGTAAATCGTGGTGGTCTCACCATGTAACAGATACGATTACGATGGCAGTAATTCAGGTAGGTGAGGTTGTACAGACTGGATACTTGACTGATAGTAGTAAGCATTTTTAAAATACATATTTAAAACACTATGGGTTGTAACCAAAATAATAAAGAGTTTCGTTTGATGAACATCTAAAATAATCACTTTTCAAAGAACTTACAGCCATTTCGGTGTTGGAATTTGCACATCCAGTAAAAAAGAAGTTTATTTTTGCTCAGGTAATTTTCAAAATATACTACTCGTCCTTGTATTTGTCCCATGTCTGGAATGCAAAGATCGTAGTTAAATTCAACGATCGAACACGCCAACTATTTACTTGAAATATAGGGCATTAGTTGGTTAGTTAGCATTAGGGGTTAGTTTTTCAGGAAAAGGTAAATTTATACTTTTCTGTAGGGTTTGGGTAGTGGTCTGAGTATGAACCCGCTCTGAAGGAGTGTTTTAGCTAAATTCAGAGGCAAACTTTTCCTGTTAAAGTTTTAGAAAACATGGAATTGTGGCGACTTTGATAGTTCCTAGCGTTGCTGCGGAGTTTAGTACCCATTAAGATTATATAGAGAAACCCTCTTCGTTACTAATCCTTCATAGATTATATTTTCTTAGTTTTTAGTTAGTCCATCAATTGTCTTGAGTTGTTCTGGGAAACAGTATATTTCATTTTATTAATTTATTTGCTATATTAATTTTAAATATAAAATAATACAGCAGCGTCAGATTTCAAAAAACTACACTAAGCGGAAAGTGAATTAATCTTAACTCATCATTCTCATTGAATTAACCCTCTCCACCATAGCTTCGTTACGTGGAGAAAAAACTTAGTAGCTACACCGCGCTTTAGTGGAGGCAAAAACAGATAATTTGTGTCAGCCTACTGATTGAGCTTCAATGACGCTCAGCTAAATTCCATGGTCGGACATGAACCATCACAGAATTCATTCTTGTCTATCTAGAAACTAGAGTTCATGCGAAATTCGAAGTGTGTACAGATAACATATCTCTCGAAATATCTTGACACATAATTCTATAACTTGGGTTTTATAGTAGTCTTTAAACAATAAAAGATTCTTTAAGCTAGCGAAGGTACTACAACGCAAGAGCACCCAGAAGTCTCAATGAATAAAAGTATAATTTCTTAGAATCTAATGATTTTACACGGTTTGTTTACAATTTTATTTATTCTCTACCTTCTCCTTGCCACCATAAGACCGATGTAAAAATATTCACCAACGGTCAGCCAAATTCCAGTGACACGCACCGTAATGGAACTCTGTGTTACTTATATAGAAATGAAGCTTCTTGCAAAATTTGAAGTCTGTAGATCAGTTTATTTTCAAGATATCGTGCAGACAGACGGATATAAATAACTTTTTTCCAACCCCACGAGTAATAGGCTTCGCTAAAGCTCAGCCAATCACAAAAAATGTATTTTAACAAATTTTACTTTGCTTTCATCTTATGACCCAAAAACCTGATAGAAGGTAATTTCCTATGGCACTATAATAGCGATATAACACCAGGAGGTACGGATTCAAATATACCGTAACACCGCCAATATAGTAGAGTGAAGTGGCCCAGATACTGAAGTAGTAATACCCTGTAGAGAGAGAGCTGTAAACACTTTCCCCATCCCATAACGGTGTTAGTCTACACTATGAAACAAAATGCACTTACTATGATTGCTGTCCGTCCACTCTTTGTTGAATAAAATATAGTTTTGGAAATGCGTTAGGAACGTTTGTTTGTTCACCATAGCGCTGTATGACCGTTTGTTCATTTTATGTGGTAAACAATGTTTCTAGTACAGCTGTTCTCTGACCATTGTACACAGTCGTATATGTATGTGTCCTACAATTACACATATATCCTTATTAGTGCTGTGGAATGGTTGGTGAAACCAGGATCTCTATAGAACACGGAGTTTGACGCAACTTTGAGGTTAGAACGTGTATACTTGGGATACGCTGCATTAGCTTAAGTTAGTTTATACCTGAATTTGGCTCTTTCACATTTAAAAGTACGTAAGAGCACGGTACACCGCGTGTCGCATAAAAGGTCTCACTAAGGTTGCAAAAATTTCAAATCTATAACCCATTTCATTAGGCTACATATGTTACTATGCCATGTGTTAAAATGTCATATAATAGTACTCAATCTGTTTACAAATTTATTTAGTATGGAATTTCTTTCGTGACTGTAAAAATACTCGCTAACGCTCAGCCAAATCCCACGGAGTGAATTGAAATGAAATGAAATGAAATGAAATGAAATATGCCTTTATTCAAGAGGCGGAGTTAGGGCTATTTAGCCCTCTCTACCACTCAACCTCACATAATATACAGATATATTATATATACACATATTTACATTTAATGACCTTAAAAACTATAACAAATTCCATTTTTAAATTTAAATTTTAACCAAAATATATACTACTATGTAATAATTAAAAATCAAATTTATCAGCTGAATATGTAGAAAATTTTTCAAACAAAGATAAATTAAAACTTAAATTAACAATTTACTTTTTAAATAATTTCTTGTTATTGCTACATTTCATTATCTCAAACACACAGCCTGACCACAAGCACGCCACGAGCACCGCCATCCGCCACCCCTACAGACCGCCCAGCAACAAGTCCCCTGACCCCCGCCCCAAAACGAGCCCGACCTTCTATAATACGGATATCATCAGGAAGAGAGTTCCAGAGGCGAACATGCCTGAACAGTGAAACGACCTACTGAAGAAGTTCGATCGATGAACAGGAATTGAGAGTAACGTGGATCCCCTTCTCGTAGGTCGCTCACTTATATCGGAAATAAATTTGAAATTTTCGGACAGGTAAACAGGTGACTTGTTTCTGATAACTGAATGTAGAGTTGAAAGAATGTGAAGTTTGGCGAAGTTGTTTTGAAGTTTCAGAAGTGATAGCTGTTTGAAAAATGGAGTCACAGTCACAGGCTCATAACGTCTGAGATTGAAAATAAAATCTGATACAATAGTTTTTGAGCACGTTGAAGCCTGTCCGAAAGCTCAACAGTCATGTCACTGATCACAGCGTCACAGTAGTTTGAAGTGTGGCAGTATGAGAGTTTTAAAAACCAGCATAACCTTGACACTGAATGGTAGATATAAAGCAAAACGCTTTAAACTGTGAATGCCAGCAAATACTCTATTACACGTTAATCGTAACCTGGTCATTCTCCACTTAAGACTTGAGCTCATAGTAAGACCAAGATTTTTAATTTGTTTTTAGAAAATTTAGTACGTGGTTATTGAGTTCAAGTTTTTGGTGCAACGTTGAAGTCCAAAACGGTCGATCAATCTTGGGTTTTCCCAATACCATTGCCTGCGTTTTGTCTTCATTTAATTTCAGCCCATGTTTATTTGCCCAACAAGCAATTGATTCAATGTCTTGATTGAGTAGAACCATAAATGTGCTCAATTCATCAGGCGAACAGTGTACGTAAATTTGTAAATCATCATCGGCATAAAGATGAAACTTAGAGTGCCTTATAATAGATGTAAGGTCATTAATATAAAATTGAGAACAATAGGGGTCCCAAGAACAGAGCCCTGTGAGAACACCCCGTGTTACGGCTTTCCATTCAGATTATTTTTTTCCCCTTTCTTTGACACATTGCTGTCGCCCAGTAAGATACGATTTGACCCAGTTAACACACTCATCGGAGAAACCATACTTCTTCAATTTGATGAGGAGAAGGGGGTAATAAACACAGTCGAAGAAGGCTTTGGAAAAGTCAAAAAGCAGTAAAAAATGGTGATTAGTCTCTTGTCCATTGCCAATCTGATATCATCGGTGATTTTAATTAGGGTTGTGGTGGTGCTGTGATTAGGCCTGAATCCAGACTGGTAATTTAGATAAGATGTTATAGGTATTCAGATAAGATGAAATTTGTTGATGTGTACCACTCTTTTCAAGGCATTTGGAGAGACAAGGGAGAATACTGATTGGACGTAGGTCAGAAGGGGATTGCGGATTAGACACTTTTCTCAACGGACGAACTAGAGCATGCTTCCAGGTTAAGGGAAAGACAGAATGAATTTAAAGAATAATTGAAAATGACTACTAAAACAGGAAGGGTGATTGGCAATGTATCTTTTCAGAAAGCGCAAAGGTAAACTAGGAAAATTGCACTATCATTGAACTCATTGTTGCTAAAATAGAAGTGAACCTTCACGCAACATTTCAAGACAGTTCGCTGTGGAGATATCGTGTTGACTAGTGATGGGCTTTATTTAACGTAACACGATAAACAACAGTGTTGCCGCGCCGCAACAGTTATCCCCGCAACGTGTTGCGAGAAACTCCCTGTTATTTTGGCAACGTGATGATGGAGGCCAGTTTGACCTGGAAACGGTGTAAAGCTGCCGATTTGAAATTCTTCAGCTGTTATTTGAGCAACGGAGTTATGACAAACTACAGGGGTTTAGTGTGACCATTACTATTCCATTGCCGGAAATTTTTATACATCTCGCAACAGCTTGTTTGTAAGTTTTATAAAGTCCTAAATTCTATTTAATACATAAAATAAATAGTTTTAACTATGTATAACACACAAAATAAATTCAGTGCTCTATAGTTGTGTAAACTGCTATGTTTTATACTTATACAGTTAAAAAACTGGGATTTTTGTTTTTTTTCTTACCTATATTTATTATATGTAATTTAATTATTAAAATACTGACTATGTAAAACCTTATTGTTAGTTTTCAGTTGTATAATTAACTCTTGACGATAAAATTATATCAATAGTTAATTGATGATATAATAAAAACCAATATTTTCCAATGCTGTATTAGTTAAATCAAATTGTGTGTTTAAAATCATGATAATCATACAAACACTTTTTTAATTATTGTTATATTAATTATTGAAAGTTCTTCTTAACTATACCAAATTATTATTTTAATTTTATCAAAATGATTTGTAGTAACTGGACTAATCAGATTTAATGATAAAGTTTGGATACATTGTGACATGAACAGTCTGATAGCTAAATAATAGTCCGTAACTTCTTGTACTTCAATAATGGTCTGTACGCAACAGCCACGGAAAAACGTTGTTAAAACAACGTTACGCAATAGATAGGCGAAAGACGGCAAAGCGACAGTCAGTCGGCAACGGTTGCTAAAATAACACGTTGCCACAACCTGTTGTCGGTTGGCATAGAACATCGCAACGCGTTGCCGCTAAACAACGACAATTTTTATCTCTTGTGTAAACGGACATAACTTTTCCAGCCCATAAAGTGAATAGGCAGAGCGTTAGCTAATGAATAACAGGTAGTCGATAAAACACACTATTAGCGTTCCTAATTGTCAAGTGGTCGGTGTAGCCTACATATATATTTTTAGATAATGTTGTTACCTTGTTTGATTTTATAAAAAGGAAATTTTTGTGAACATAAGGACTGACAATTATTTTGCCGTGTGCGTGATTTACCGTACAGCAGGACGTTATTCCACGTACAGCACAAAACTAACGAATGTTAGCCACACATGCTATGCAAATAGGATTCTCTGAAACTCTGATTAAAAATGGTGTTAAAATTCAGTTTCGTGTAAAGCCGTTTTCACTAAGTTTTAATTGGTGAAATTAAATTTACGAGATACACATTTCGTGAAATAGTTACCAAATATGTGATATAATTTTGTGAGTGTTTTACAACCAGTATGATTCTTCCTACCCTTGAACTTAAAATAATTTATCAAAACATTAAATTTGTAAATTTAGGCTTAGTAACTAGTCCTGCAAGATGACCAAAACGAGACTATTTTAAAGGTTTATTTCTTAATAATTATCGGTACTTTATGATTAAACGATAGCCACCCATCTATACCCGTTTTTACTATTATAGATCGGCGAGTATTAAGTATTGCAGAGTATGTTTTTCATTTGTTTTAATATAGTTATCAAGATCAGTTACGACTTTTCGGCGGCACGCACCTAATAGGTCAAGGTCAAGGACATTCGCAGACGCTTGGTGGTGGTTGGGGGGGGGGGGGGGTAGTAGCGTGTATACGCAATCTGTCCGTTTGTTTCGTTAGTAATCTCTGTTATCGTACATTTTATGTTGAGATATTTTTGCTGTCTCAAGCATTCGTAACCAGACCCTGTTGAGTTATTGTGTTTTATTGATCGGTAATATCTCAAGGGATATTTTACACTTATTACAGTTTTGTTGGAGGCATTACAGTCCGTCTTTTTTCAACTACAGTAAAATTCGATTAATCCGGTATTCTATAGTTAGGCATGCCTTTTTGGAAAAAAATACATTTTCCTGAACAACGCAAAACATAAATTATGTAATACACAACGGTGTTTTTATGTTCGTGGTGGGCACAGTGTTTAGGCGGGCTTGGAGAAGAGGCTAGACGTCATATTCGGACGATTTCGGGTGATATCGATTAAACTCGAGTCACGTGACTGACCATACCAGTCGGCTGTCTGCCTGTGTAACCAGTTGTACTTTCGTATAAATTCAATTGAGTTAAAATTCACAGCTAATGTGCTCAGCACATGTTTGTGATGGAAGGACGACTCTAAACTACTGACATCTCGCCACTGCCTTCTGAGACAGGCAAGCAATGTCTAGAGAGGCTGGCAGTGGCAGTGGCAGTAAGGTACGGGGCTGTGATAAACCGAGATAAAAGCGCCCTCGACCTTGACCTTATTGCGCCAAATTGTTGTGATGCGTAGATTACGCACTGTAAATAGACCGTTTTAAAACAATAGTTCTTACAGATCCACATATAAAGAGGACCACCTAAAGGTTATATTTGAATAGTACAAACTTGTTTTTCCGTGATTGTTTATTTATGTATTATCTCTACATTATTTCTCTGATATATACCCAATAATGTTGCATATTTGATAAATCCTTACTGTACCGGATTAACGGAAGTTTACTGTTTTAGTATTGTATTACTATATTGGTCTTTCCGAAAATTATACTTGTAACAGCCATAGCGTACTCTGGATGGGTGGCCTTTGTTTAATTAGAAAGTTTCGAATCTTTGTACTAAAATCCTTTCTGAAATCACAGCTTGTTTCTGTAAATATAGTAACGGATTTTCTGAGAACCTTTGCTTTTATAGTTATTTTCATAATTCTCTACATTATCTGTGGCGAACATTATAGCCGTTATAGGGTTGATAAGGTAAATAAGTTATTTCTATTTCGCCTTAAATTTATTTTTAACTTCAGGTTGTACTGTACTAAATAAGATTATTTGGGTGGCTTTTACAGTGGGAAGTTTTATTCCTGTTAGAATATATACTATTTGCGCAAGTTATGAACACAGTAAAGGTTTTCTGTTTATTACAAAAAGTTAAGCTCTTATATGAGTTATTAAATGTAGGTTTTAATATCTGTACACACAATAATGCATCATTAGCTTAACACTTTGAAAAATTTTGCCTATTCGTTTCTCGTTTGGTTTTTCATCTTGGCAAAATACTTCCTTTTCTTTTTGCGACTGATCCGCTGAAAAGTAATCCCACAGCTTTCCAGGACCCCCCATTTTTGTAACATATAATGATGGGAAATCTCCAAAATCTTGCAAACCAACATTTAATTAATTTTCGGCAACAACATTTAAACATAACATCCCTTAGTATGCAAGTAAACTCATCATAGTTAATCATTAACAGTTTCAAATATTTTCTAATGGTGATGTGCAGCTTCAAAAAATGCATAGTATCATTTCCAAAGTTATTACACTAGTCGTTTTAAGAAATTTCCAAAGATTTCTTGAAGACTTTAACGTCATTGGCCTCTTCCACTAAATTCGTTGTACAGACTTGACTCAAAATCTACAAGTACTACTACCCTGTCGCAGTCACTCCTACACAGCTCTTTTGGATTGATTATTCATTCTAATGACAAACGCTATTTTAAAAGTAAAGTGTTTTGCAGAGAATCATAATTTTTAATACAGTGTTGAAAATCTTTTCCTTCAGTAGAATATCGTTCCTTGCGTTTTTACCTTGATGTCATCCACAACTGACATAAAATTACTTTTCAGTTTTACATTCCAAAACCAAGCTATATTTGGTATCATCTTTCCTCTTTTTGACATCCAACATTCTTCTAAACTAATAGCATTGATTTTCATTTTTAAGTACAATACCATATCATCTTCCTCAACATATGATTCCTAGACGCCACTGGCTCTTGTTTATTACTTTGCAACAGTAATGCGTCTTAAGATAATGCAGTTTTAATTTATACGTCCACACATTATCCTCCTTTATAATCCAGTATTATCCTCAATGAAAAGTTACATTATCGTTCCATATAATATCAGATCATAACTACTTCATAACGCACGTTACAATGACAATAACACAGCGATAACAATGTAACGTTATTGTTGTACTCGTATATATAACAAACCCAACAATATAGTTCCTGAAACAATTTAAAAGAACTTCCGGCATATTGATTACATTGTGTATCATATGGAAACAATTTTTAAAAATTTATAAAATTAAATTATGCTCATGATATTTTTGCTCCATTTTACATCTTTCGAACTATTTTACCTTGGATTGTAGCTAACAGATTTATATATATTTTAAGCATAGTAACAGAAATTACGTAGGTTATTTCAAACACAAGCAGTTTTATAAAACGCAAGTTTTGTACACACACTGGTGACCAAAAAGATAAGGACACTTTTGTTATACATTCAAGCCACACAGATAGAAAAGTCGTCTTGAGTTTACTTTGGTCTGGCCAATATATCTGGGATGAAAGATGTTCTCCATACAAGAGAATAAGGTCAAGTGAATAACATGTTAAAGATTTATGAACGGCCAGAGCTATTTATATGGTCTTGGTTACTCGCACGGAAGTCGTTTAGATCAAACTGCGTTATTTCAGTTTTTTTTTTTTTTTTTTTTTTGTAAATTGCCATAATTGTACACACCTTTCACATAAAACACTTTATGGTCCTTAAAGTGTATTCGGACTTAATTAATTCAATTTAAATGAAGTGTGAAAATAGCAAATCGCCTCACATAATTTGTAACATTCATCGTTTTATTTCATGAACAAATGTGCCGTGTATTTTGCACCGAACGTATACGAGTATATGAAACCTTCAATGACGTGTCAAACGATCCGCCTCCAATACACACTAGACAATAGCTTAATTAATTACCAATGACGCAATGCCGTGTATTACACTTAGGAAGCTATATTACACCGTGTAATCGAATATGGCACATCAGGTCCTATTAATAACCGTAGTGTAACGGTACAACTAATACTTCTGTTTACGAGAACATTTGCACCCATAATGTATTGCTTGATTATTAACTTTTGTTGGTATAGTATTTGGTGTTTAGTAATGTAATAGGACTAACATTAAATGAACATATGTTCTTTATTGATTGCAGATTAACGGTATTTTAAAGGAAGTGGATTTCATTATTGATAGATAGAAGGACAATATCACGACAGAGAAAATTTTCACCTACAGGCAAACAAAAGATAAATTGTGTCAACTAGCTGAGTATTCGAAATGCAATGCCGTTGTTGAACATGCAATATAATAAAAAACTTACTATGTAGAAAAGACGTTTCATCAAAATTTCAATTCTACGGATAAAATCTTTTTGAGTTATCTTGCCTCATGATACATCCACATTTAGTTCATTAAATTTGGTTTCACTCAGTTTTTAATAAATGTCAGTAAAATAAGTCACCATTAAATTATATAGGATGTGTTTGGAGTAATTAGGCTAAAAATTATTTAATATAAAACATGATAACATATCTTATGAGTCTACTAAGTTAGTTTGTACATGTATTAATTCTACTATTTTCCTGTTGCCATAACGCTCACCCTTAATATCACTATAAATATATTTGCTAATGCTCAGCCAAATCCCATGAAGAGACATGCACCATAATCTAACTCAGTGTTCCTCAAATAAAAATGAAGCTTCATGCAAAAGTTCAAGTCATTTTAGAGATATCGTGTGCATTGACAGACAGATTGACATAAATGAAATGTTTCCAGACTTATAACGCTCATTCAATAAAATAAAATAATCGTAAACACATTTAAATCAATATTGCATGCAAAAATTTGGAAATATAACCTGATAAGTTTTCTTGAAACTCGGAAATTTAATTCCAGAAGCTGAAGCCGAAAGCTTCCACCCGTCACTATCTACATAGCCTCCGGCGACATGGCGCTGGTTTGATCGCGCTCGTTTTAAATATCGTTTCTCTTATAACGATAATGGTTTACGGTAGCTGTGGTCCACAGATTGTTAAAGTTCTCTTTGAAAATTCCAAAAAATATTTAATTTCAAACCGTTATACTATACATACTTTGTTGTTATGCCATATATACTTATTCTAATATAAAAATCCAGGTTGGTTGAGCACGTTTTTCATAAAACTGCTTATTTATTACAATAAGTTCTTATCGCTTATAGAAATTTCTGGTAAATTGGAAGTTTTATATTTTTTGCTACACAATTATTTATGTTAGTATACTTTATGGCATATGTGGCAGAAAAAGGTAATCTCAACACAATTGAACCCAATTTAAGGGATTTTATGAAAATTTTAGAAAGAGCAACTTGCAATGAGAAATCTGATTTCGGGATCCGAGAGATCGAGTATTTTTGTTCATGAAATTCTGGATTTTATATTAATTCAGACCAACACTGGTGACAAAACAATACTTTATAGAACTCACAATTGCTATTAAGTTGTCACTAGTAAATACATTTGTTATCGATTAGCTTTTTTAAATATTTCTTTAGCAACCACTGCATTTATTAAGATGATTTCCAAAGCTGGTTCCATGTGGATTTGTTCCTATATCCAATGTATTATTATCTCTACCTTGCACAAACAATTTAATCCCTTAACGTAAAAAGACGTTCAGTATACAAAATACACGAATACATTATTTTAATAATGTAACACTTCCATGCTTCTCACATTTGTCACACTTAGGTGTTGTAACCTTAGACGCAGTTCATTTTCATTGTCCCAGGAAACTCTATGGGAAGGTTTACTCCATGTGAGCTCTATGAATTACCCATTATTAAAATTTGGTAAGAGTTAGCGGGAAATGTTGCATTTGATATATTATGCAACTTTAATTTGTATTATATAACACAAAATGTCAGAAATTTTCTTTGAATCCTCCTTAGAATTTTCAAATAAAAATATTTACTGATGTACTGCTAAACTCGAAATTTCAAGCTGTGCCCTTATAAAGATCAAAGGTGCCAAGATATACACATTGCGGACATAACTTAGGATGAGAGTTCATGAACTTCATTCTGTGGGATTTTGCTATTAGTGATCATTTCTACAAAGATCGTATGTGTAACCTCAATGGCAACAAGAAAATTGAAGAATAAATAAACTTGTAAATAACATAAGTACAATCTTATGATATTTTTACGTGTGATATAGAAACACATGGATTTTTGAATGTAGCTTCCGCTACGCCTGTCGTATGGCGTACTCTTCGGTTGTCCAATTTATAAAACACCAGTCTCCTAAGCGTATCAAATAAAATAAAACGTCTACAGTAGAACCATTTGCCATACAAAATGGATACTATATTAAACCTTACAAAAATTATTTGTTAAGTTATTCGTTGTGTGGTTGTGTTAAGAATATTCAGAAATATGTAGCCACATTATTTAGATTTGTCTGAATACACGACACTTCATCTAGGGATTAAGGTTTATTCTCTGTTCACAAAGTAAAAGACCGTAATATAACTAAGCAACCTTCTTATTTAGCTCCACAGCCCGTCCCACAAATAAGTATAGAGTCAGATTTATTGACTCCACCACTTAGATCCAGGACTGCTCCAATATTTAATCCCATTCCAGTACATCAGTAACAGATAGCGTAACGCACAGATCTCCGGGAATCCTTTTGTCCTCGCTGCTATAAAGCACTCAGTCTAACATAAATCTCATAAGCCATACCAAAAATAAACGATGTGATCCGCTCGGCCCTATTCTTTCGATGAGAAATGGGCATTTAATCTTCAATTTATGGCGCTTGTTTGATACACGGCTCCTTCATTATCGCACATCGTCAGTGAATGGATTCCACACCACCAAAACGTTAAATAATATGTCCTTTGTATATTTTTTACTGTTTAAGCTCTACAGTGTTACTGCCAAGGGGAACATCCATTACTTAGTTTCTGTAAATGTGAGACGTTGATTACCAAATGATTTATTTAAAAGTATTTATTTATTTTGTACCCTATGGCAATACAATATTTTACATTTCGTAACGAATAGCAAATAGATGGCTAGAATATTAAGACTAACAGCTATCAAATCAAATGATCAACAACTTACACCCAAAAATAAAAGTAAAAATAAACATCCCGGTGTTTCACATGTAGAAAGTAAGAGATTTTCAATTAAAAAAAATCAAAATAATAATAAAAATAAAGCAAAAATACACAATAACAAAGCATTTACTAATAAAGACCAAGATGAAACAGATCAATAACAAATATAAAAAAAGTTAAAAAAGTTAGTAATAAATACAATAACAGTCAACAACAATAAAGATTGAAACAAAAAAACAATTACTAACAATTAACAAGTACAAATGATTTTGGTATAATAGGTTGACAACAATAACAAGATTAATAATGGGTAAAGACAGTAAAAAGAGATACAAGATTGCTATCACCTATGAATTCATGACTGGACCTAATCTAAAAAAAAACAATAAAAGAGGATTAATTTAAGACTTTTAATGACGTCACCAGAATATGGATTAACTTTTAAAACATAATAAGAATTACTTATTAGTAGTAGATCCACTGATCTGTGTCCAAAAATATTAAAAGTCAATACAAGGTAGATAACTTCAAGCAAAAAAAGGTCACATAAAATTATTTAGGTAAACACGGCATGAAATCAACTCAATAATATTGATAGGAACTGTACTGTTTGTACATTAAATTAGTACCGGACAAGATGAGTAAATGGAACATCATATATATATATATATATATATATATATATATATATATATATATATGTGTGTGTGTGTGTGTGTGTATGTGTGTGTGTGTGTGTGTGTATGTGTGTGTGTGTGTGTGTGTGTGTGTGTGTGTGTGTGTGTGTGTGTGTGTATATGTATATAAATTTATTAAAGACCAAGTGACATATCCTACTAAAGTTATAAATGCACCAAGTTTGAAGTTATGCCACAACAAGTCAATAAGTTAAGTTAGATCATGTAAAAAATACATACAGACAGAAGAAAAATATAGGTATTAGGACTTATTTACAGGAAATTTCCATGAACAAAAGTACATCCTGCAGTATTGGATCCCGTTTTCCAATCAAGTTGAAAATGAAATAAATGTGGGAAACTAATAAGTACATTATCATTTTACTGTAGTAGACTGTACATTTTACAGTGTCCATTACTGTCCCTCAATTAGTTCATAATTGATCAACTAGTTGGAACAAAACATTTACTCCAATCAAACAATAAATGCACATTTCGTGCCCTATGGGTGCAGTAATAATTGCATTTCCTATTTAACGTTATAGCTTTGACCACAAACCAGTCAACTTCTGATTGGAACTAGCTAATTTTAATCGGCCAGTTCAACGGAGCACTGTGTTGCTGCCAAGGGCAAAATCAATTAGTTTTAATAGCTTGTTAATAATGTTTGATAAAATCATATGAACTTATTATTTATTTCAATTTACATTTAAAGAACCTCGAATTTAGGGGAGGATCCGAAATGAATAAAAGTATAATTATGCCTAAAAGAAAAGTTTTAGTATCATAAAAATTTTAATATTTGTTACAGTAATGTTTTAATTAAGTTAAACTAAAATTATTTATTAATATTTGTTGTTTTTAATCGTCACAATGTCATGTATACAGTTATAAACATTTAGTCTTCTAGCTGTTCTTTACATTTATGCATGCAACCTGTTATTAATTCTAACAAGAAGCTTTGTTAGTATTGATCCTAAGTTAGCCATAATATTACAGCAGTCGTATTAATTATAGACAGATTATTGATTAAAATTCATTGATTGATAATACTGGCCTTTTAATGAACTATTATTACCCATAATTTCATCTTCACCATGTCTCTATATCTCCTGTGTAAACTCAAGAGCAACCCCAGTTACAAAATAATTTTCGTTGAGAACATTGCATATGAAGGTACTCGATCATCTCTAAGGTACTAATGGAGAGAAACCCATACCACCGCATGGTATTCTTGCACGTTAAGAGAACTCCCAAGTCAAACTACTCCGAACATGAGCATCTTCAGGAACCATTGCCTCAAAAACCAACGAAGTACGAACATTCATGAGATAACTTGGAGAATACGTATCTTCGCTTAAACCTACAAAATATAAATCCTAAGACCATTGAGGGAATTTTTCAAGACCACTTGGCCTCGAAACCCAAAAGGTACAAATAATTCTTGATGTCTTTAGAGAGTAAGAAACCTTGCCTTACAATCTAAAAAGTATCAACGATTATTGGAGATTATTGGAATAAATAAGTTCATATATCTGTATACCAACTAACATCATTGCATCCAACGACCTCTCTTTGGAATAAAAATATGTTTCTTGAGACGCCAAGTTTGTCAAAAATATCCTTTCGTTAGGTTAGTTCTGAAGATATAACATAGTAAGATATGAAGATATTAAGTCTGCCCTCTAGAGCAGGACCGGGAAAGTTCCTTCCTCTCGATACGATTTAAATAGTATTCAACTTCCAGATAAACACTTTGGAAAATGATTCTCAAGGAGAAGTCTGAGCCACTCCTCTGGATCTAAATTAAACTCTCCACCTTAAGAAATCAAGGATCTCACATGATTAGAAATCATTACTTGTTCAATCGAATCACTAAGGCTATTCACATCCTGTGTGACCATGTCCTTTATTTAATATCAGGCTGTATTGTATCAGAGCTGAGATAGTATGGCTCCCCGACACCCCTTGACATGTCCCCTTTTGCGACTTTTCAAGTCCGCAATTTAGGGCTACAATAGCTAGGAGATGTAAGTTTACGTTTTAATTTGAAAACTGTGTCTGTGATCTGAGAGAGGACCCATGACTAACGTGCCAATTCTCAATTATCATTGAAGTAAGTTCTAGGTTGTAGTCATTCAAATGATATTCCTAGAACAGATAATAAGGGCTGACATTACCATAAGTTCGGTCCTCACGTTAATAAGAAATTTAATAGCATATAAATTTATGCTTGGATTTAGCGTAGGCTTTGAACCAAGTACCAGCTTTAACTTTTCTTTGAGGAAGACTGACAGAAGTAGTCTTATTGTGATGTAGACTGGCTTGATATTCTTCAAATCCAACTTTTCAAAATTCCACACTAACCATGTACAATGTAACCATGTGTAACTTGTACTGTTATGATCTCTACTTTATGGACTAAACAGTAAAATTAGCCCCTCAAACATTGTTTAGAAAAAGTACCACCCATGAACTCCTCGATTCTCAAATTAGAACTGCCTTTGGACTTCAGAGAACTTTTTTTAAATTTGGGTATGCTTTGATGAACTGTTATACATATAAGCATTTATGTAAAAAAAGGCTTAGAACAAAAAAAAGAAGGGGTCTGAATTGCAGTGCACCTCGAGTCTCGCACCCGCCGTGACCACATGGTGGCAAGTCCGATGGCATTTGAACACATGTCTTTGACGAAGTTTAGTTGCTCTTGGTATTTTCAAGGATGCAGATCCTTTACGACGGTAAACCGCGGGAAACTCTTCCTTTACATCATTATAAGAACATAAATAATTCCTCCTTTCAATACGAAGTCCTGAAAATCAAAGTCCTTTCGTGACAAAATATTCTGATGGCCTGCAAGAAAGGTTTCCTCACTTTTATTACCAATCAATCCATGTATACTCAGGAATGATCACTTATATTCATAATTTGGATCAAATCATCATCATAAAGACATTTTTTATTGCCGTTATTTTCTGAGGTCCATCAAACTCCAGTTAAATTATTATTGATAATGCTTATTTGGAACCCAAAGTACCTGCAGCCAGAGTTCCCCTTAATAGAGTGAAAACTACGTTCTACGAATAAGTAAATGAAGTGACCTCACCGATGAGTCTCAACCCAAATCAGATCAGTCTGAACAAAGACAGAGAGCAGCTGAGAGAGGTATACAGTGAGCAGTGTGCAGTGTGCAGTGTTAACGAACCATTCAGTGATAATCACCAGCGATCACAATGCGGTCACTGGCAGGCCTTATTGATCAGACCAAAGTGGGTCAACTCAACACTATTGTAACTCTGCCATATCTTCTTGTTACTATTGTAACCTTCCATAGTGCTCCTACAGTCACTGTTATGTTTAATAGAATTCGTTATCATGATCGTAGTTCTCATGCAGTTTGGTATTCCACGGTTAAGTATTATGTTGTAGGTTTAACAGATACTTGAGAGGATAATAGGATTTTCGTACATTTGCCATCGTTATATGTTACAAAATAAAAGTTTCGAGTATTGAAATCAGCTATCTTCCTCAGGTTTAAACAATGTCCTAAGACATAAAAATACCAAAAAGGCGACACTAGTTAGTTTGTGTATTACGTATTGTTTGTGATATTGGGTCTAGCACAGTAACAACGCTTGGTTCACTCTCTATAGTCTGGTCTTCAGGTTTCGTTTGTTATCATTCAATGATTATTATTATTTGGGATGTCAATCTATTGCTACAATTTTGATACGTTGATGTCTTTAGAGATTGTTTACACCAGAGGAAGAGAGAAGATTTCAATCCTCGAAACCTAAGTGTAAACATGTAACAATGAAAATATCCAAACTCCTATTCTCCTTTAAAAACCTTCCAATCGTATTAAACCAAGAACAGCTACTTATATTTAAGTACATTTAATATTGACTATGGGACCTGCCATAACTTTCAAATACTGCCTAGCATAACTATCTTCACTATGTGGAAGCAGATTTGTGTATTTTTTTATATCCATGCCTCTACCAGTTTTGTATACCTATCATCCAAGAGATAATATTTGATCCTGTATTCTCTGTTATTATTGTGTTATAACGAGATCAAATATCAACGTTAGACAAATAATCATTTCTAACAAGATAAGTATATCTTTTGGCATTGAGTCTAGTCGCCAATCAACTTTAGTGATAAATTGATACATTCGATTTAAATGGTTAAGTTTTAATATCTAAATATTGAACTCTTTAACAGTAAAACTTGACTTATTTTGTGGCTGCAACTATTGCATTACTGGCTGGACAAGGACAACAATAGTGGTAGCCACAGTAGATATGTAAATCAGCTGCTTGTAAGAGAATTACGACAGTACAATTCAGGTCACCTGATATATTCCTATCTCAGAGTTAAGTCAGACGAATAGTAGCTTTGATGTAATACCTTAACATCTACTTCATTAAGCTATACACTGGTGAGTTATATTGAATCCTGTACCATACTCACTCACGTGGGGCTGTAAGACTTTGACTGGCAATACGATAGGACAACAATCTTCATACACATTTTTTTATTTTTTCTAAAAATCCAAGGATTCTACTACTAACTAATCTAGTAAGCGGTGGTATGAGCTTTGGTCTGTACCTACTAAGCAGTGTACATACACTTCATCAAGAAATCTTAGTACACATACATAATTATTTATTACATTCACAACTGAAGAAATTATGATAATTTCATGCATAATATGTTTTGTATTCTCACGTTTTGTATTACCAAAGATTTATATAATGTTTCCAATTGCTAGTAGATTGTTTTTATGTTTGATATTTGTGACATGGGGTGAAATTACCTGGTTTTATACAATGCTTTTAACGTATCGTACTTTAAATGGAGACCCTTTCGACCTCCCCAAAATGTTAAAACTGAAGCTATTTTCTTCTTTCTTAAATTGAAACTAAAGACAATGCCTCATCTTTTAGTTTTCAAATTTATTATGATCCATCCATTATTTGCTGAACTAGCAAAAGGAAAAATAAAATTTTACATGGTTAAAAAATAAACTTTTACAGAGTTACACATCAGAATATTTACCTAAAATAAATAAAAGCAAGTAGTAAGTCTGCAACGAATTGGAATTCCATATATAGTGAAAACACTTATCAATAATGTAAAACTTATTTAAGAAGGTAATTACAATTTTTTTTAACAACAGGTTAAAGTTAAAGTAAATAAAAATAGAAAATTAATTTTCGAAAACTTTAAATAAAATAACACGTTAGCAATGAGGTTTAGACCATATATTAGTTATTTTAAATATAACTCTGAAAATATGGTGACCAGTCCACCGTACAATCAATATTTGAATTGAATTGAAATAGAACATTTGAGCAAAGGTGTTTTAATCGAGGTGTAGTCACGGACTTTTTAATCATGCAATTAAATGTAATGAAAGTATGACTGCGTCAGAAATGCTTTGATACACTTGTATTTCAAAACATATGGTTTAGGATAAACATCGAAATATTGAATATTTTAATAATATTCACTGGGATTAAGTGTAGTTGTATTAAATTTCAGCAGGCGCAACGTTCACCTGCAAATCTTACTGAGCGAAAACACTTGCCCTATGAAAATTATAGATTACTTATCTATTACAACATAAATCAATGACTGTCAGCAAAATAGAAAAACGTTCTTGTTTGAACATCAAATCAAATGATATATTTACGCCGGAACATGATAAAACGCATGGCAAAATTAACGTTTTATTCTAAACTTTTGTCATGCATACCATAAGAAATCTCCTTCAAACATAAAATTTGCAAACTTATATATATATCCAGTCATTCACCAACTGTTCCATTTTCCAGAGACGGAGTCAGCCCGTCTTTTTAATTGGTGACATCCCAAATCATATGCCAAAAACTCGACAACATTATAAAATGTTTGTGACACTAACGTATTATGTTTTATCTCCAGTTTACTGTCAGTCACATTCAATACTTCAACCGTTGCATTTATTACAGCGCTAAATGACAAGCGCGTGACGATCAGGGCGGTGAACTAAACAGCTTGTAGGTTAGATCTGTTTAATGTTAAGTTAGACGTCTATAAAGTATTTCATCACTTCATCAGAATTGTATAGATTACACATGATCAGTTGAGCGTTAGTGAATCTTATCAATCAAAGGGCTGGAATTTCATATATGTCGCACAACAATTCGAAAACAATTTAGAATAATAATTCATGCTCATATATGGCATTTGGTTGAGCGTTAGTAAAATCTTTCATGCAGGACAATATTTCAAGAGCGAATTGGCTGTAACCTTTAAATTTTGAAGGGCTCTGTCAAAATTCTTTCTATCTGTCTGCTTATTTGAACGTTTCAGATAGATAAACGAATTGGACTTGAAATTTTGCATGTAAAGTCATTTCTAAATAGGCATGTCTAGTTTGATGACTGAAATCTGGCTGAACCTTTGCGTTAACTACGTATCTTACAGAATATTTAAAGAACGATATCATCCTTACAATTAAATCTTTGCAATAGAACATTCCTGCACAGACGAGTGTTTGTTCGATGAAGGTGCATGTTTTCATCCATGAGATTTGGCTCGGCATCACTCAGTATGCTATAGATTTTCTGATCTGTCTGTCTGGGAGCTATAACAGTTTTTTTCTGTCTGATTCCCTATCAGTCAGTCTTCCATCTCGAGAATAAAATGAGCTATAGCCCTGTGTGAAGAATATGACATTATGCTACTTGACACGTGGTGTGGTTTACTCTTACCTTGTATTTTATAAACATAAATTGAAGTAAGCGTAAATGTTCCTATTCGTATTCTAAAAGAGTCACTAATAACTACTAAAAATTTACGAATTCAGTGTGTAACTGCTTACCTTAAAATTAATTCCTACCATTAATTTATACTTACCGCATCCAAATATATAAGTATTACAAAAATATTTCTAGTTTAAGCATAAATCTAAATAACATATCTGAGGAATAGTTCATGGATTTTTGGCATGAAAGAGTGAACTTAGGGAATCATAGGGCCTTAAACTAAACGTGCTTTATCAATTAACAGGCTCGTTATATTGTATTCGTATACTAAAAAGGCTGCAGCTAAACTGATATTTCACGGAAAGAAGGGAATGCTATATCTGAGTTTAATAAGTTTCACCACTGTTTCATTACCGGTTGAGTAATAGCAATGTATACACGTATCATTCTGTTTGTTGGAGAGAATTTAATCCTGATAATTAAGACTCTCGTGTCGCTGTGCCCGCCTTTTCTCTCTGCTTTGGACTAGCTAACAAATAAGGTCAAAATTCAAAATTAATGAATGATGAAAGCTTTCATGGCTTCTTATCGTATATCAGATGATAATAGACAAATACAGAATATATATATATATATATATATATATATATATTATATATATGTGTGTATATATATATATATATATATGTATATATATATATATATAAAACAATATAAATACTAGAGAAAACTACATTTAATCTTTAGTCAAGTGTACCTTTTTACAATATTAAAAGACGTTTTATTCTTTTGATAAGCAATACAACCTTCTTTAAGAGTCTCAATATACAATATTTCCCTAATTTACTTAATCAAGTTTCACCACTTCAGTTTTCAAGCCAAAACTATTAGGAAATAACATATAATAGTATTATCTTGCTTATTTTATCGTCTGAATCTCTATGTTTCCAGAAAAAATTTTATTCTTTATTGAATGACAGTATACAGTTTAAAACTTTGCAAAATGTTGATTATATTTAAGATCTTATAAAAATATGTTTTATAAAAATTACATTTAAGATTTTAAAATGACGGCAATGTAAAAGTTTCAAAGCTTAAAAACTTGAAAAAGGAGTTCTTATGGTAAATATATAAGAAAATATTGCATTATATATCACGTGTTGTCTTGCCAAATTTATATTACATTTTTTATTTGTTACGTATTGCAACCATATACCTATTTTAAACTAACTGAACTATAAGTTTGTTATAAACAACGAATTATTTACTGTAAAATGTTTTAGATTTACTTTGTTTCTGCAGACCATATTCAAACGTCATTTAGAGAACTCGATTTTTACAGGTCTTCTTTTCTGATTGAGCTTTATAATGAGAATTAGTTTACTGATATGAACGTCTTACTCATTTCTTGTGTAAGAGACAAGACATTTTGGCATACCAAAACACCAAGGTGTTGTTAACATTTGTCCAATCTTCTCATTCCCTCATGGTCACACATGGTCCATTAAAAAATACTTAATAAGCTTAATATAATAGGCTTTTATGTGTTGTACTTATGTGTTGCATTATTAATAGTGTAAAAAATAAAATGCCGTTCCAAGACTTTTTGTAGACCCTGTATAGAGTTACAGGCAATCAAAGGCTTTTAAAACTAGCACCGTTGCAATTAAAAAAAATTGTACTGTTATTTTTAATGTGGAGCAAAATCCATTTTATTTTTCTCTAAATGTGTTTACGTCAAAGAGACAAATATATATATACATGATATAATGACACTTTGTATCATTGTAGCTGAACTAAATACGTTATAAAATACGAATTAATGCACTGGGCAGAGTAATTTAAGCGCTTTAAATTTCAATGAGAGTGTTTTGATGAGCTTTGTGTCTTTCATAAAACAAACCTCCTGTGGCCAGCAGCCAGTATTTAATTAACTTACCAGCTCTTGAAACCTTAATATTCAGTGGCCGATTACGCTTTCTCTGCTTTAATGCCAGACGTGCAATTAACATTTGTAAGTTACCATATACGAAAATAGCTTCATTTAAAATGCAGTTTTATTTCAAGAAATAAATTATTCCTTTAGAATATCTAGTTGTATACCTGAACCAAACAATTGCCTAATACATGTAGATGATTTTAATATGTATACAATTAAGTATATTATGTATTATAATATGTATTAAGTATATTATGTAATATGTACGTAATCTATCAACAATGACTATGGTCTTTGAAATGCCATTCACTTTTGTATTATTTAAAATTTGCCAACATCATCAAAGATCACTAAAATAAAGATCATTCTTATTGTATGGTGTTTTAGTTACACGCATTATTGAACAATTTTCAGGTAATTCTTTGAACAAAAGATCAAATTTAAATTTTTTGAACGTCAAGATTCACAATGATTCTCACACACCATGCATAGACATGTCGAAATTTAAGAATTTTTTATAGCTTATATCGTTTATATATTAACTGGCCAAACCCCAATTTTACTTGGCAGAAGGTATATAGTATTATACAATAGATCTATATATTTATTATGTAAGTTTTCGATCGCCTTTTAGTTATACACACAAAATGTAGTGTACAGTTGCTGTAATTTAAACACATACCATAATAAAAATAACCGGAAAGGGTTTAAAACACACAATTTACTGTTTAAGGTTCTCTCTTGGATAAAAATTAAAACAGGTTAATTAAACAGCATATTATACAATTAACCATTACCAATAGTAACTAAATCCTAGGAAATTTGTACTACCTCAGAAAAAATATCGGTAAAACTTGAATTGAATTTATAATATCATTTATAAAGTCCTTCCGAGTTAAATTAGGACTATGGTTACACACATGTATAGCTCACGTATTGCGTGCCTGCTCCCAGCCGGATACCTAGTTTATCGCCTCCATATGAATCATTTCCCACAGGCCACGTTTCTCACAACAAACTCAGGTACAGGATGACGGCACTCAATCGCTTTACATGTGATTGTACAACACAGTACAATCGTAATGTGGTACTTCACAAGGTACATACTTGGTCACTAGACTTTTACTGTAATCTTGAATTAAAAGAAATATGTAAGGGAACAAGGCTTTTTGTTCTCCAAAAATAGTTTTATGTATTCAAAATGCTAGGAAAACTAAGAAACATTATGGCGTACATGGTAGGAGTACGCTACGCCACGTGTCGCGTAACAGGCTTCGATGAAGTTGCGTGCAAAATTTGAAGACAAACTCAGAAATGGATTTCTTTCAGCCCGTCCAGTGATAGGTTTTACTAACGCTCAGCCAACGACCATAGGAAACAACGTTTTTTTAAAACTTTCTCAATGAGCAGTTTGGACATAACTTTCAGTACATTATTTTCTTTATTTTTATATAGAATATTTATCTTATTTATATATAAATAACATAGGTATGATTCTATCCATAATAATCACTGTGTATATACAGGGTGATGTACAAATCTGACTGCATCCCTATGAAAGTTAAATGGTGCAATGAATAATCATTTAACCATTTAACAATAACTAATCGGGTCTGGTATGGCATATGTCTGTAGGTGGGTGTGTGCGGTTGTTAAGCTATGGCGATTATGTCGGCCATCTTGAAATCCAATCTTGATTATTAGAATTATGTACAATTTATTGAATGAGAACGTATTTATGTGGTACATCATATTGAATTACTACATTCTCAGAAATCATTCAAAATGTGAATTCTTTTAATAGGAATTTTTATTTTTGTAGGAGTTGCGATCTGTTAAAGCTTAACCGTTTGGGCAAGGTTAAAATCTGAGTACATCCCTACAAATTACGACCGTTATGAGGAATCGTAATGGAGACTGGTATGTGGTGCCTGTATAGACGAAGATGAAACATTTAGGAGCTATGGCTTCAGTGGCGGTCATCTTGGAAATGCTGCTATGATTTGAGTGCATAATATTTAGCTGCCTCGTTTTCAGGTCAACAAAGTGAAATCATAGATATCTGATAGGGATTTATGGCATGTAAAGACCATAGGCTAGACTTTAGAAGACCATAAATTAAAACTTTTGCTGAAGACAACGTATTTTTGATTATTCAGTACACGAAACGTTGGAAGGCAAAACTTTCCAAATCTATTTTCAATTTTAACTTCTCTGGAGCCGAAACCGTGGTGTCTCCAATAGAGAGCTGTAGCCTACGCTATTGTGACTTAGCTGTATTTTATTTGTACTTGACATAAATTATTAAAAAGTGTACCAACTGAACATAGTACCGAATTCGGAATTCAAGTGAATTTTAAATCATTCGAATTTCGAAGGCTGTCAATTTTTAATGTCATTTTTAAGTGATTTCTGAGATGAAAGTCAGTAACCTAGTCTATTCAATCATTTTTCCCGTAGGTAGTTAGTAAATAGCAGCTTTCTAATGTAGCGAGTAAATAAATTATAAGCGCAAGCAATTGCGCTGTAAAGACATGTTGGATTTAATGATTCGTGGCCACCCACCGAGCATAGTACCGAATTTCGAATACAAGGAAAGCATAACTCATTCGTTCTGTCATGGTAATTTTAAAAATATCTCTTGAAAACCTGTCAACTGTTTCTGGTCTATTCAATCATTTCTACTCTTCAACCATTAGTAAATAATTACCTACCAACGTTACGGGTAAATACATTTCAATCCCATACATATCGTGTACCAACTTGCCGTAATGATTGGTGATATGCTATGAGTAATAACCACGTGCCAATAATTACAACAGGAACGTTGAATAGCGAACGAGAGTTTTTAGTCCACTACCACGTGTAGCTTGGCGTGGAAAAATTCTGTAAGGTTATCTTAGTTTTAACCTTAGTTATGGTACAAGTGAGTATTCTCTCCCACGCTTTTTTCGGTCCTGCCTCGGCATTAAAGTTTACGCCAAGATCACTCTCCTCCCCATAAGCACATCTCAGGGGGGTAGTTTCATCTCGGCTACGGATAAAATTAGCAGTTCCAACTACCTTATTCTTTTCAACTTTACCTACCGAGACAAGTGAATAATGTTGTAGTAAAACAAATCCACAGAGGCAAACCCTCGGGCTTTTGTTGCTTTCTTTGTGTAATGCAGAGTTAACTGCAGACTCCTCTTGTGTATCCAAATTTGACTCTCAGTTAAAAAGCTCTCTCCAGGGACAAGACGCTCAAACTACCTACACAAGATATGAGTACACCACAACACGTGTCACGTAACAGGCTTCGCTGAAGTTGCATGTAACATTTTGAGTCATTCATATTTCATTCTTGAGAATATATTGCGGACAGAAAGACACAAGAATAGAAATAAACATTTTTGTCTTTTAACGAATAGGCAGATCCCCTTTTAAGCGAGGATCTTATCAAACAGAATAAGGGGGAGTGTTTTTATCGATGGTATCGATAAAAAGTGCTTCGGTCACAGGCATGATTCAAACCTTCACTATCTATAACTCAGGCCCAAAGTCCAACGTCTTACACCGCTCGGCCATCGACACTCCCATATAACATAATTACACAAGGCACTCCCACATAATTAAATAACGCCAACAGTTAAAAGAGAAGTCGTGTCAACCCTCTGAATGATACACAATGCCAGTCAGCCAGATCCCATGATTGGATATCCACCATCACCAAACTCTTTCATTCTATATATAATAAAAAAGTTTCATGCATTAATCATAACAATTCAAAATTTTTCTAGATTTCTTTCTAAACTATAAATTCATATTTTAGGTTTATTAAGCTGGAATTATTAAAAGCGTGTTTAAATAATAAAACTTCCTGTGAGCTAAGAAACGTACTAGATCGAAACAGTGCGTTAAAATAAAATCTTGTCACTGACAATTACCAGTAAATCCCTACCTCATAATCTACTCGGTTATGTTTTATGTACTCTACGAATAGAAATTTCACACGTTAAAATCTTATGTTATTGGACACAGTTTGTTTACAAATTTATTTATTCTGTTACCGATGTGGACAATTGTGAAAAAATTTGCTAACGCTCAGCCACCAAACAGTAAATCGGTTTATTAACGTTTACACACAAAAATTCAATAAAGTATAGGACACCGTTTTGGAAGGTTGTTTTCTATGACATATTACTTTAATGAGATAACTTCACCGGTGCGCTATGTGTCATACCAAAAAGCAGTATTAAGATTTTCTCTATTGTATATATCCTATTTGAACCTTTGCATCTCAAAAAATGTTGTTATCATCATTTTAAAATGCCCTTGAATAGTCAAATTTTGTGAATGAGAAATTTCTAAATCAATTTATCAAAAATTACTGCACCACCATTATTTATTTATATTAAATTCAAAACAATATTTTTAAAGTTTCACTGCGCCAAACTTTGTCTTATAAAGAAATAAAAATTTTTACTGTTATTATAGGGATTACTGAAAATTTACACATGAGAGGCTTCTTCTTGTATTTCGCCACAAATAACATTGACGTATAGGATGGTACGATAATAGTTTATATGATGTATAATATAGATTATAAATCGTTAATGTATTATATTAAGTATTGTAAATAACGTCATAAAGTGGAAGTAATAATTATATCTAATTTGCAAGGTTAAAAAATTACATAACACGATCACGTTTTCAAAAGCGGGCGATGAGTAAGAGAAGGTAAACGTACATTAGTCGAGTAACACATTTCGCTTATAATCTAAGGTTACGTAACATTTGCTTCAAGTCAATAATATTAATGGATTTAAATTCAGACATAAATAATTTGATTAAATTCATCTATTGAATGCAGAAATACTTTACTGTTATTATATAGAGACTAATTATAAATTTACTTTAAAATATAATTATAATGCAATGTTATAGACTCTAAACTATAATTTTACTTCTTTTCCAGGTAAAAGACTCACACATCGATTAGGCCACCAATGTTAGTATACAGTAAGTATGCGCTGATTACAATTTTTAAAACATAATGATGTTATTTTAAAACTAAATAAGGAAATATAGCCCTAAGCTGTAAATATGAGAAGAATGTTTTAACTAAAATTATTTATATGTTATTGGTTCGCCGAATAAACTGTTTCAGCATTGTAAATATTTTACCAACGAATATTTTTGGAATGTAAAACTGATGTATTGTACAGCGAAATACATGAATGTATACATCGATACCACTTTCAGTCGTCTCGCACATAGGTGTATTGTTCACAGCGACTCGTGTATCACATGGGACTTGCCCGTTGCCATGTTCTCACAAATATATGTTCCAATTTTCATTACATTGCAGTATTGAACTATTAGGAGCCATTTTATTTCTTTATTATACTAGGATTGTCTTAAACGTGTGTTACGCGTATTTTTACACCTGAGTTTTACGTGTCATGTAAATTTCTCTGAGGTTGCATGCAAAATGTGCAATCAATTCTTTAGGCTGTTTGTGTTACTGTAACTATACTCAGTTAAAAAAAATGTTTGTTTTACTATTTCCTCGTTGCCATAATGATTACCATAACATTAATTTAACAATTTTCACTAATACTCTGCCAAATCCCATGGAATCACTACCTCAAAATCAATAATTTGCAAATACAAAAGATTAGCAACATTTCAAGATTACAGATCAGTTCGTTCTCAATATATCGTGCGGCCAGGAAGAAATTAAATTTGCTAACGCCCGCCAACTTAGTTTAATACAAAATAAACGTCTCATTATAAGGCTCAAGCTACTCAAGTAATAATTACAACTAAAATGAGACAACTTATGTTTTTGCTCATCTCTACCTTTGTTTATTCATATTCATTTAAAATAGGTTGTTTCAATCATTAGGCTCTTATAAAGTAAATTGCATAAAATAATGATAGTGTCAAATTGTGCTACGATTATTTTAATGTCTATCACTATTTTTTACAGCGTAAAGGTTAACTGTTATCACATTATTTCAATGTTTTAAAGTAATTTGCAACGAAGAATTTATCCAGATATTCCATAGACTACGTGTAAAACTTATTAGAACTAATCATTGACACCGAACTCCTCATCTATCACAGAACCGCTAAACTTAAATCGATAAAACTATCAATAGTCTTAGTTTGTAACGATAAATTACTGCGATTGGAAAACAAATTGCTTGGAAGTCGATCATTGATTTATGTAAGCAAGTCTCTGGTACTATATCACAGTCACACGTTGTCAACTACCAGGACAAAACCATGGCAACCGACTCACTTAAGTTAATATAGTACTGGTTTATCTCAACTACATTCTCACGGTGATTTGTTGCCTGTTGATCAACACGTAAAATTGTTTGTTGCACTCTAGGATATCATCTTTGTTTCAAATTGATCTTTTATTATTTCTCGAGTGGTATAATGACTTTAGTTTTAAGGCTGCAATTACCACTTACACTTACTTTGTAGAAAAGGTTGCTCATGTATAAATGAGCTATCAAACCATTCTCCCAAGGAATGTCGACTTTAGGGATAGGTACTTTGGATGGCTAACAAAGAACCCTATCCCTACGATCCTAGAATTTACAGGGATGATGTCACTGGCCATAATTAGGGATCTATTTTCCAGCTGTACTAATATATTTTATATTATAATTTTGGACATTTTGATATCAACTCAAAACTTTATTTGAAGGATACCTTTTTAAAATACATTCACGATACAAGGATGTGGAACTTAAACAGCTCCTCCGCGATCTACCAAGATTTAAAGAAATATATACACTTACTGCGAAAATCAGAATGAGGATATTTGCTTACGTCATACTGGCATGAAGTACGTAGAAATCACGAGATAAGAACGAATGTGTGGAAGAATAAAGACGTCAAGCATTGGGGGAGCGGATATTTATGATCTAAGCCAAATCGACTGCCTCTATCATATCTTGGTTTGCAGTCTTAACGAGGGGACGTATAGGAACTGTCTTGATCGTATAAAGAGTACAGAAAGAACCTCAAAATAAACTTATTAAGATGGTAAACTCTTTTTGTTGCAATGGTCTCCTCCATCGTCATCAAAGACCTCAAGAATCCACATCCACTTAAACCTGCCCTCAGCATGTACTGTACAAGACAATCTTTCTGGCCACCAACTCGATATTTACTTTAAATAGGTTTTGCTCTTTGGCGGTCGGGACACTACCGGCATATACTAACTACAGGGACACGAAGAGGATAGTGAAACAATGAATTCGGGCCATATCTATAACCAAGCGATTAATTAAAGAGCTTGGGCATGTCGACTGGATTATGTTTTTAAAGTAAAAGACCATGCGACTACTTTATCTCCAACCGAGTACGTAAAATACTCTAAGAATCAGCACACTGTTGTCCAGGCCTTGTTAAACTAGGAGTAGCCTGCCTTCCACAATATGTTTTTAGGAGTTTGTCTACAAACGAGGTAGAAGTACTATACACCAATTGTCACGTAACAGGCTTCGCTAATGTTGCACGCACATTCTAATCTATAACTCGCTTCATTCTCCTGTAGACTGATAAACAGACAGAAATCAGAAAGAAAGTAAACTGATACAAATATTTAGTACAGCCAAGTTCCATGAACTTGCACCATCATAGGACACATTCTTGTCTATATAGAAATTAAGTTTCATGCAAATGTAGATGAAGCCTTTCTTGATATATCTTTTCACATGCTACATTGAAATTTGTGGTCATTAAGTAAGGTTTGCATAACATTGTAAAAATAATAAAAGTTGTGATAGAGAGGGTATTTTTGGTTTTACTCTATGAAATAACATATCATATGATCAAATGTATACGCAGTTGTTTTTATATTTATTTATTCAGAAACTTTTATTGCTGCCATCATGGTTACCCATAAGACCAATGTAAACAAATTCTCTAACGCTTAGCCAAATCCCATGGAGTGACATGCATCATCATAAAAATTATTGTTGTTGATTAAAAAATGAAGTGTTCAGCAAAGTTTCAAATCTGTAGGTCTTTTCGTTTTCGAGATTTCGCACGGAGAGGCAGACATTTAGATTGACAGACATAAAGTTTTCCAACCTGACGATTTATAACTTTCGATAAAGCTCAGCCAAATTCTATATTTTCATCTTGGTTAAAAGACATTGAAATTAAGTCAACGGAAAGCAGAGGGAACTGTTTTTCCGAAAGACTCAGTGGCCTACTTCAGAATGGCCATTGACGATTTTTACAAACCAACTCCACCGAATTGATTTCGCTCATCACCATGATGTTGTGCAATACATGATGTGGACACATTTTACTTTTTTTCTTGTAACTCTTTCATGTAAGTTTTCTTTTTTTCACACGGCTTTACCGTCACGGCAAAATTGATTCCTTTTGTAAGCAAAGTAATATTATTTGTTGCGCTTGCTAGG
This sequence comes from Homalodisca vitripennis, assembly GCF_021130785.1. Classification (NCBI taxonomy): domain Eukaryota; kingdom Metazoa; phylum Arthropoda; class Insecta; order Hemiptera; family Cicadellidae; genus Homalodisca; species Homalodisca vitripennis. The sequence goes on along the minus strand of NC_060207.1, from coordinate 18,549,762 downwards.
ATGATGGCTTTAATGATTTATGCTGTTGTTAGATAAACAAGTCTTATTAGTAAAGTTTTAATTTACTAACACAGTGTAGGCCTACTCTTACAATATTTTACATTCAATCTATATTTTACGCGATAGCGTAAGGTATTTTAATTAACAAATTTGAGAGTTACTTTCATCATTTAACAACTAATTAAACTCACATTGTCACTTGTTTCGTATAAAACTCGTGTTATGAATGGTTGATAAGTTTGACGCATCCTATGAACGCGTCGCGCCGTAGCGCTGCCACTTCATCAATGATTCATACAACACTTCAAACTTAATTGCAGTTTTGTGCGACAAAGCTAGACAGTGCGCGACCATTAAGATGTAGTGTTCTCTACGCCCACGTCTCTTCCTGAAATACAAACTAAGCAATCTTTACCCTGTTAACGAAATAATTATACTGTTTATTTCTTTTGTGTTTTACAGGTTTCCTTAGAGGTACTTTTCTAAGTGAGTACTCATACTCAAAGTACGATTGCTGAAGTAGAGGATTTAAATAATTATAATACAAACGTCTACATTGTGTTTTAGCTTTAAACCAAAACAATAGAACTAAATAATATAAATAGCACGAACATTTCAAGAGAATCGTACTAAAAGTATTCATGTAGTTAGAATGTCCAAATAAGCGCAGAGAAATTATTTTTGGACTTTCATGCATTCTATTAAAATTGAATGAAAATAATATCTTAGTAACTGTAAACTAAATGTTGTTGTAACATAAAATCAAAAATTTGTATTATTCATACCATTATTACTATTTAAATTATATCCTCCGAAACGAGTCTACTTATCCTTTCTAAAACCGAAAAATAATAAAATAAATTTGCCATACAGCTAGTAATACTATGTTTATATTGCTTATATGTGGTTTCGATTTAGGCAACTTTCAGAGCATTCTTACTTATGCGTGTATTTGTGGCCCTGACTGAAATTTTGAGCATCCCTTACGGGTTCTTTTTTATTGGCAGAAGAGGAATAAAACATGAAATTCCATATTACGTAATATTCATGAGTAGTGCTATATTACGTTACGGAACTTTCCTGAAATTGTAATTCAGTATAAAAGAGGGTGTATCGACCAATACATTGGCCATTTGGCAGATTAAGGCTGCTTTTAATAGTGATCGAAATATTCTCTTCTTTACCATCCAGTCAGCCTTTTCTCTTTCTATTCCTCAAATAAAAAGTGTTAAAAACTGGTTTTCTTAAACGATACAGAGTTAAAATTCCAATTCCTTGACAAAAGCTTTTCCCTCCACATAATTATATATTTTTGCATTTCTCTTATATAAATTATAGATACAAAGATCATACTTATGAAGTACAAAAGAAAGGTCAGTAGTAGATTTAATGAAGAAACAACCAGGATTATTAAATATTCACTACCTATCAGGAACGCTTTCCATCCTCAAAATAACCGAAGAGATCAATTATGATATGATATTCACACCTAAAATATATCGTCAATTAGTGTAATTTTATTCAGACAGATTTGAAAAGCTTAACATTTTTATTAGTATTACAAATGCATTGACAGCGTGCAATTATAACATAATTTACATTCAATGGTATTTGAAATGATTGAATTATTTACATGCAGTACATATTCAGTTTATCCCCCTTTTAGATGGTTAAGAACGATATTTAACAAATCATTTTTAAATTTTTTTTCTATTTACAAAATAGAAGCCCATTAAAATTAATTCAGTTAAGAGCATGGATGGATCCTGCCATTTTGTACTGGGTTGGGATGGAAAGCTCGAGTTTCCATTGTTATTTTTTTTATCAAGACCTTTCAAATGAGGTCTCACTCATTGAACCTTTACATTTAAAAATTTTGAGTCGTCTCCCCCCCAAAATCCCATTTTGGGGAATGGGCAGAGTTGTAACACTGACTAAAAGTTTGCTTCATTACACAGTAAAGTGTCCCGTGTTCCATCCTTCCAACTTTATACATAGACAACTAAACAGAGTGTGTCCATACTTTTAACTCACACTGTATATTTAGAACAATAAATGTACATAAAGGATGGTTTAGTGTCTGATGATCATTCCCGAACAGAGTAGAGAATAATTTTTCCAAAGTAATCTAAATTAGGAATTTGTGAATTGCTCATATAATCCTAATTTAAGTTGAGGTCATCAATCGAATATCCTAATCGATTATAACAAATTCAAGCTAAAGGAATATACTTTTCCCTTTCATGAAAGTTTTGTGTGGAAAGTTGAGTGGGTGTACGATATTATTTAGATAATGAAAGTTCTCTAAAACAAAAGTAATGCTTCTTGGGCAAAGGACTGCTTTCTAACCCGACTCTAATGGTGCTGAGAACTTTGACAATTATCGCGGGCATGATTAATGTCACTTTACTCTTCATCCGCGCAAATGACAGAGTGGAGGTAAGTAATTTTCTTGGGCTTTATCTTCTGTAAAATCCTGATATGGCTGTTAATGCTATTTTGGAACTCTTCAAGAACCAAATTATATGTTTTTCTATATGTTGTAATATGGCAACCGTTGGTGGATTACAATTCTCTTTTAATTTAAATATCACTAGTGTGATTGTACAGGATTCCAAAATATATTATAATATTATACTTATATTATAAGTATAGTATACTAATTTTTATTGTAATAGTTACACAGGAGATAATTCATTGATACAGACGATGTGTGCTGAGGTCCGTGGGAGTATTTCAGTTAGTTCCGAGGTCTGACGCTAGAGCAGCGCCACGTAACTTGTAGTTCAAATATCTATTATAGTAGAGAATTTATAGCATGACCGATGACTTCGAGATGCGCCGTAGGCAAAGACGGAACTAAAGTGGTGGGGGGTGGAGCGACTCAGTCTGTTGCCGTATTTAGCCTTGTGAACTTCGGTCTCCAGTCTTCTATACGTGCCGCCCAAAAAAACATTCGCTTGTACCAATTCATGAGTTGTAATACAATTTGTGAATTAATTGCGTTGTGCTCATTACGTTTTAAGTAAAGAGTTTGAGATGGATCATAATGTAAAAAGTAAAAATTGGAGGTAGAAAGGTTATACACGGCCAAGCAAGAGAAGTGCTTCCCATTTTATGAAACGGGAAGCAGAAACCAACACACTTATAAATTTGAAGAAAGTTCAACAGCGTGTCGTAGAGGCAACTGGAATTTCTGAAAGTACGCTGAGACGAATTTTGAAGGAGGAAAAAAATAAGTCCAATTGGCAATTCTTTTAGTACGCCCAACAAAGTAAGAAAACGCAAACATACTAAAAGTAATCTGGACAATTTTGATTTGGGTGTAGTTCGAAGAACAATAAATAATTTTCATCGACAACGGGGTTTTGTTATGTTAACTATTGCGTGTGGATCGTTGGCGTTATTGTTATTTTAAGTATACATCATTAAATGAACTTGATACAAGTTGGTAGATAAAACTGAGTTTTTTCTTATTCTACTGTGTATATTGACAAATTAGTTTAACCAGTTTTATATTAATTTTTAATTTAGCAGCTAGGCTATGTCGTTGAAAATTTTGTAGTGTATAATTGTATCTACTATCGTAAATCCTGAAGCTTACACGGTTAGTATATGATAAATTGAATTTTAATGGCTAACAAAGCGTAACAATTACAATTCTGAACTGTTGTCGTCGTTGGAGATCAAGAATAATATAAATTCCTACCCTTTCCCAATTTATAAGAACCCTTTTCTTACCACCAGGTATCTCTACTGCGAACTCATTAAGAAGGGTGAGCTATGAACACAATTTCGGCAGAACATAGTCATTGTTAAGATCACGTACATCCGGTCCCAATATTTCCAAGATTTCCTGTATTGAATTCCCCATCATAAAAGTCCGTCGCCGTAACTTCAAAAGAGTCTAGAAATGTTCGAATATTCTCAAGGTCTCCTATACTAAATTGCTCATCATAAAAGACCACCGTGGTAAGAACATAAGGGTCTAGAAATGTTGGCAAACACTACAATATTCGGCTCCCGCCACCACTATGAGCCGGGAGCCGAAAAATCTCAGTAGGGGTAGTAGTAGCACCGTATTCACTCCCCTAATTTAGATTGTGCCCCCACGCGCTCAACTCCTCCACTCCTCACGTGCATCCCACCGGTCATGCTATAACTTCCCTAGAGTACCTGCGCTAATATCTCACTCCACAGAGGGCAGTCTGGGCGTTCACTTGTCCGTGCCTTAATTTATAGCATTGGATGATTTATCTCGTGTGTAACTAATAGAACCAAAAACACCTCCCAAGGTGACTATGTTTTAAGAGAATAAAAAGAATGAAATAATCAACCCCGTTATACTTCATCCCTTGTGATAGAGAATCACTGAAGAATACAACCCACTCTAGAACATTTAGCAATTATTCAACTTATAAGTTATCGCAAGACCAATGTGTAGAACCCCTAGCATCAACAAGAGCACAGTTCCTCGATGAACACCTGTCAGAGCCTATACAAAGTTCAACACTAATAGGTTGATCAGATTATAATTTCTCAGTAACTGATAGAATAGATAGACTGAGCCCTAGCATGGGGCTCATGGTTCTATGGCTACTTTGACATAACATGAATGGTTAAAAGCATGGTTATGATGGTATTTGTGTCTGATGTTTCTCATATGTTGGTATTTTGGTACACTTAATAAAGCTTGGACATCTAAACTGCAGTTACTGTAAATGTTAAGGCAGTGCAATCGATTTGGGGCGTGGAAAATATTTTTGTGTTAAATTATCAGTTTTTTAATATAATTTCCCAACATTTTATAAAGTAGGAAAAACATATTTGTTAAGAAATTTTGTAATCAGGCCCAAATATGAATGGCTGGAGATAAGCCGTGAAGTTGTTGCAGTTTGTAAGTTTTAGCTTACGGGAGTAACGTGTTTTTATATGTAAACGTATGTCATAGATAAATACTAAAAGAGCCATTAAAACATTTTAATACAGTCAAAAATATATTTCTTTGTCATGTCATAACATAAAGATAAGATTCATCCACACGCTGCAAAAATGTACAATTTTTATCTTTGGTCGTTTGTATTTGGACCCTAATTACAAAATTTCCTAAATGTCCTACTTAACATTATTGCAATTTCACGTAGAGTTATCCAATAGTTAAATTATTCTGCAATTAGGGAAGCTGTATTAGAGCTACGACTTAATTTAAGTGTTTAATATATTCTAAATCCAAAAATCTATTTTACGGTTTTATGGGAAGACTGATCTTAACAGAAGCGCTCCATAGGTGCGGCGAGAATTAGAACTATGTAAAGGAGACCAAAGTTAAAAGCAGCACATTGTGTCCATAACTGGATAAGTAAGGTATTGCTTTTGATTTTACAATCCCATTACTGCTTATGAACAATACGAACTGACCTGTATCTTTAAAAAAAAATGATCATTGTGTTCTCAAACAATAATTAAAAAGTTATATTGATATCAATAGAAAAGTTTTGATAAGTTAGTCTTAAGTTTTGTATTTAAATTACATTAAGTATGAACAGAACTCAGGCTTACAGTAAAAGACAGTTCTAAGGTGCTACAACACAAATGTTTTAAAGCTAAGATGCACTAAACTTTTAGCTAAATTTGGTTGAAATCAATATTTGCTTAAGTAAATTATAAAATTTTCATAAGCGAATTTCTTTATGTATATTCAATCCTGAAATAATGCCAATTAAAGTCTGGAAATAAATTTGGAGGTAACTGTTAATGTTGGGTTACCTCCAGTTCACCTTCCTGTTAGTATAGCGTCTGTAATCCGACACTGTCACAGTCTTGACTCCTGGAATCTAGAGCCATGTTAATCTGAAGATATCCAAACAAAGTCGGTGACGAAGAATCTCAAATGTACTCTTTACATCGCTTCTACATCAGAGAGAGGTATTCTCGTTGTCTGTTAAGGTGTACAATTGACTTAAGACGGCCTAGAACTGTACAGCTCTGGAGAAACGTTAAATCTCAAACCCTGGATTTCGTGGAGAACTTGTGTATTGTTATCTGTGGGCTGTGTAATTGTGTTTTGGCTCGGACGCCAGCCAGCAGTGAGTTGTGCATACCCGGTGTTGGGAGATGTTAATCGCTGTTCCCTCATTAGCAATAAACTTCGCCCCGGCCACGTTTTAATTATTATAGAAGCTGTGTACCATGATTTAACACTAGTCACTGTATATAAACTAAAATTCCTCCCTAGTTTTATGTGAAATAATTAAGAATAATTCAGTAATTAAAATTGGAGCTAATTTATATAATATTTCGTACTTAAGTAATTCTTTATCCAAGTAAGTTTCAGTACGAGCATTTACATATGTCAAGTTGTAATATATATTATTCCTATTCTTTCAAAGATTTCGATTCTTACAAAAGTTATTCAATGGAACTAGTTTGTCTGTGTTTGTGTAAGATTTTATAGAGATGTATATGAAATATAAATATACCGAAAAATCTATATATTTATTATTAAATCGAAAATTTGTGTTTTTAATTTAACTTTGCTTGCTGATGATAAAATTGACCTTATAATCAAAAATTTTATTTAAATTCTAAACTTGGTAGAAATAAAAGGAAAACACTTTTTAAAGCAAATAAATCAATAGTTCAGTTACAATTTAAAGTTTCAGTATTGGAAAATCAATAACTCGTACACTTCGTATTTAAAAGAATATGTGTTATATTAGAAAAATATCTCATCAAAATTTGTCATCGCGTCGTATCGTGGAAAGTATATAGTGGATAATATTCCTACCTGTATAATACTACAACTATAGTTGCACAAATCTTTCACGTACGTTATAGCTAATTACTACCGTATTTGGGAGAAAAATTATTTCATTCCTATTCTGTCTCAAGAAATAATTGTCCTGACAGTCTTCATTTTAAATCCATGTTGGTGTCCTTTCTTACAAATTGTGAAATTATAAATGATCAGTATTGCTTAACTGTTGTTCATAGTCTCACTTAATTGTAGTAGTTGTATGTACGATTGGTATTTTAAGAAATAGTATGTTATTACGTGTTGATTACATTTTATTCTTATAGAAGTAAAATATTTTTCAGATGTTAAAATTGTTATTTAATCGTTTTTACTCACAAAATCCAAGTGAGTGCTTGGATTAAAGCTATTGATGTACATTTGAGATCTGATTGGAACAGTTTACTCGTTCTTGTTCATTGACCCGAATCGTTCATCTGATCCGTTCTTTGCTGACACTGAGCCTCCTGCTTCAATGTGTTTAGGGAGAACTCAGAAATCACAAACATTTAAAAATACTCTAAAAATGCCCGATATGAGTGCCGTTAGTTACTCTAGGATAATAAAGAATTTTGAAAAAGTAGATTGTACTTATGTTTGCATGAATTAAAACAGCTGATTGTTGTAACATACAAAGGGCATGTTTGTAACTTTTTTTGATAAGGTTATGTCTTGTCTGGTTGCTCGGTTGACTATCGTTTAATAGGCTTGTTTAATTTTACTGTGTCAAGCCGTCTAATTGGTCACTGTGGGAACGAAAACAGACCAATGCTGCGGACTGTCCGCACCTGAAATTCTTGGCGATTTTTTATTTTGGGATTTTTTAAAAACAAAGTTTGCAACCAAGCGATATATGTAAGGCTTAAGACAGCGCATAACAGAACATGTGCAATCCATAATACAGGAACAGTTGCAGAGTATATGGGTGGAGTTCGAATATTTTCACCTTGATACTTGCTGATTAACTAAGAAAGCCCAACTGTGAACTCCACAAAACATGTAATGTTACAGAGTGTGTAAACGGAGTTAAAATATCTTCACCTTGCTACTTGCTGATTAACTAATGGAGCCCATCTGTAAACTCCACAACACAGGAATTGTTGCAGAGTGTGTAGGCGGAGTTGAAATATCATCGCCTGGATATTTGCTGATTAACTAATGGAGACCATCTGAAAACTCCACAACACAGGAACTGCTGCAGAGTGTGTAGACGGAGTTGAAATATCTTCACCTTGATACTTGCTGATTAACTAAGAAAGCCCAATTGTGAACTCCACAACACATGAAATGTTACAGAGTGTGTAGACGGAGGTGAAACATCTTCACCTTGCTACTTGCTGATTAACTAATGGAGCCCATCTGTGAACTCCACAACACAGGACTTGTTGCAGAGTGTTTAGGCGGAGTTGGAATATCATCGCCTGGATACTTGATTATTAAGTAATGGCGCCCATATCTCATAATTGTAGTTTATGTTCAATGTTTTGAGATTTATTTCAACGAATTGTTTATCCAATTTTAATGATTTTATCACTGCAAATAAATTAACATTATTTTTGCACCAATCTTTCTGATAAACTAATAATATGGTAACGCAATTTACTCCTTCAGTGGTACTGTTATAGAAGAGTATAAATGCATTTTATCACTATCAACCAGATAGCTGGAAACGTTTCAAATCGATTGTTGAAGGAATGAAATATGTATTCAATCCTATTAACATACATTACCATTCAGGAGTTCCTGATCCTTTCCAGCTGCAAATCCAATTAATTTCAGCCAAGTCATTACTGATTTGTGCCAACATTTACATATTTCAAATCATCCAACTCATAGCAATTTGTACACCACTGATGACCCAGGCGAAGGAATTTATTATTTACACTGAAGAATCATTACTGCCTTGAACGTTTCGGTTTTATTGTTATTTTACGTTTTTAACGTTCATCAGTTATTCAATAATGATATTAAAGAATAAATATAAAATATATGCTTTGTAATATAAAGTGTTACGTTTTAAAGCTATCATCGTAAACTAGCTCTATTTACTGTTTCAGTTTTAACTTCATAAAAATCACAGACTAGCAAATAACGTCAGAATTACAATTAATGTATCTATTAGTTCCAGTCTATGTGTCAAAAACATTTCATTACACAGGAGCATATATTTAGAGGACAATTTTTATAGCTTATACAAAGTATCTTTATTGCCTGAGCTTCAGCGAAAAATTTAATTTCTGTCTATCTGTATGTTCACACGCTATGTCGAGAACTAAGTAACCTACAGACTTGAAATTTTACATGAAGCTGTGTTTTTATATCTGAACACAACTTAATTTACAATATTTTAATTTATCACGTGCCATGATATCACGAGAAAGATGTCATCCGTAAAACGTTGCATGAATCTTTTAATTTTTACGTTGTCTTGTTTAATTTGTGTCATTGTCTGTTGTCTATCTGTCTGCAGGTCCTATCGAGAGAATTAAATTATAGATTGGAAATTTATCATACAATCTCAGCAACGTCTGTGACGCGTCACTTAGTGAGACGTATACTGACCTTTTATTTTTATATGAATACTTTAAAGTATGGTGTTAAACAATTACAGTAAAATAAATTTCTGAAAACATAATTTTTCGTTTTACTTATTAAAAAAGAAACGGCTTTTAAGAATTGGAAAAAAATTTAGAACTTTGCTAGAACGGTACTACGTGTCGTTGAAGGAAAAATTGAATTCCATTAAAAGGTCACATCAATCAGTTTAGAGATGCATTCAGAACACCTGCTCACTAACTCAACATATGACACGTTATCTACTAAATGTATGAGCATCTAACATACATGCATATGTCATAAGTCAAGGTTTATCTAAATAATAATAATTAAATCCTTTTTCAAAAACAACCAAAAAGTAAATTTTTACAGCAATATTTAAATAATTAGTTATTACCTATATCCCTCGTGAATGGGATAAAATCACAATTTTCCCTGGCACAAATAACAAGACATAGAGACATAGAGTTGGACAAACGGTGGACATAAGAGGGGATCCAGAATCAACGATCGCTGCAGATTCTTTGTTTTTCCGATTGTCTTATTTTTGTAAACGAACCAGATGAAAGTATATCCCCTATCCAAAAACTACATATACTTTTTATATAGTTAAATATTCGTGCTTATTAATAAAAAAATGTTATAAATATGAAATTTCAAATGTATGTGATATTTTTAATCTTTGAGTTGTACAGTAATTGTTATTGTGTATGATATATAAACATATAAATGTTATTATCCTTGATTGTATCCTGAACTGATTTCATATGAGACTACTTTAAGCTAGGCTAATACTACTGTTATAGTAGGTAGTACATAAAGCAGCCTAATCCACGTCCATTTGGTTTCCAAAATGCAAAGCTAAGACCCTAAATACCCTTGTATATTATTCATCTGAAGTTACATTCGATGTTTCCAAAATGTAATATATGATACTGCATAAGCTGCAGGATATTGAGGATGATAATAATCCGCAGCAACTTTTCAACTTGTGTTTTGAAACTCCCCGAGGACACGTGTAAACACTAAGTTGAATTTGAGAGTAAAAGTAACTCAACTGGCGGTTGTAGAAAGTTTAGAGATCCATACCATAACGGAAAGATTAACAAAGTTTTAATGATACACCGAGAGCGTATAGCTGCTAGTTTATAAGCGTGTTTTATATTAGACAAACTTACATCGTCGGTAGTTTATACATGTGTCTCGAGATGGTTATTATGGACACGGTATACTCAATGTGTAACATTCATACGTGTCTAGAGATGGTTACCATGCCACGGTATACTCAATGTGTAACATTTATACATGTCTAGAGATGGTTACCATGCCACGGTATACTCAATGTGTAACATTTATACATGTCTAGAGATGGTTACCATGCCACGGTATACTCAATGTGTAACATTTATACATGTCTAGAGATGGTTACCATGCCACGGTATACTCAATGTGTAACATTTATACATGTCTAGAGATGGTTACCATGCCACGGTATACTCAATGTGTAATGTTTATACATGTGTCTCGAGATGGTTATTATGAACACGGTATACTAAATGTGTAACATTCATACGTGTCTAGATATGATAACCATGCCACGGTAAACTCAATGTGTAATGTTTATACATGTGTCTCGAGATGGTTATTATGAACACGGTATACTAAATGTGTAACATTCATACGTGTCTAGATATGATAACCATGCCACGGTAAACTCAATGTGTAATGTTTATACATGTGTCTCGAGATGGTTGTTATGAACACGGTATACTAAATGTGTAACATTCATACGTGTCTAGATATGATAACCATGCCACGGTAAACTCAATGTGTAATGTTTATACATGTGTCTCGAGATGGTTGTTATGAACACGGTATACTAAATGTGTAACATTCATACGTGTCTAGATATGATAACCATGCCACGGTAAACTCAATGTGTAATGTTTATACATGTGTCTCGAGATGGTTGTTATGAACACGGTATACTAAATGTGTAACATTCATACGTGTCTAGATATGATAACCATGCCACGGTAAACTCAATGTGTAATGTTTATACATGTGTCTAAAAATAGTTACCATGCTATGGTATACTCTCATTGTGTAGTATTTTTCCGGGGATGATAGTGAAACATCAACATGCAACATACCAACACGATGCAACATGGGCAACGAGCACATTTAAGGTTAGGTCTACTAAAGATATTAATTACATCAAATTAAAGTTGGAATTGCTGTGTAACCCATCTTCTTCAAATGTATAATAGGATATAATACAATTGCCATTATTCTATGTTACACAACCAATAAAATAACGTTTCAGGATTAAAATCTATCCTCTTCGTCTGGCGAGAAACACATTGGTACATCAAAGCTAGAACGGGCGGCAATGAACTGCCACTAAAAAAGAAAAACATTTCCTACTTCACCTATGTTGGTGACGTGTGTTTGTGATCTTGACTTCTTGTGTTCGTGACTTGTGCTCTTGACTTCTTGTGCTCGTGACTTGTGCTCTTGACTTCTTGTGCTCGTGACTTGCATCCTGTGTAGTGACAGCGCCTGGGTTCATTTTCTGCTGTCTGCACTCTTAGCAGTTTTTGGATATGTTTATTCCCTTTCTTTATCTTTTTTCGCTCACTTTTTTCTTTCTTTCGTGGAAGTCCATTACCGCACATTCTAACTGTTATGTACTGATTCCCTTCCCACCTAACGAAGAGGATATATTTCAAATACTTGAAACGTTGTTTTATACATTTTGTAAAATATAGCGATGGCAAATGTCCGAAATCCTATTATCCTTTCAAACTTTCCGTCATCAATAAAAAATATTAAACAAAGTATTATCTTGTTTGATGGAACGACTTACTTAATAACCCATATTTGTATTAGCTTACTTTGCGCAACATTAAGCTATCTCTATAGTTTACTACTTCTGTTCGCTTCGTTTATAGCTTACATAAAAACGTACACCGAATATAGCAAACACAGTTGTGTTATTTATATCTGAGCTGCTACATGAAGTGACACACATTAACGACAAATCTCAATACATTTAGCAAAAGGATTGATCAATAGGAGGTCATTTTACTGAGGAGAAACACTGTTACTAGCCTAAACATGAGTAATACAGTGCCCTTTCCGCTTTTCATAGAAGAGGCTGGTACAGAAATACCCACCCCTCCTTCCAAGGCGACATGAGTTATGGTATAGTGAGCACTATCCCTCCTCATGGATCTGCACAGTTGGCGGGCCCTACCCCTAATCATGCCTACCCTGGATTCCTGTTATTCTGGAAGTAATTGCTATTGTCCTTTTAGGAGTAACTGCAATGAGATATTTCTTAGCATATTGTCCTAATGAACTTAGTCATATATTTTAGTAAAGTTTACAAAATCCTAGATTCTGTGTCCAGTGTCAGTGAAACGGTATGGAATAGAGAATTATAGTCTACAGAAGTAATTTTATTCATCAAGATTTGTTTAATTTAATAAATTAATTTTATTGATTATAAAATAAATATTAAGATATGTATAAAATTTTGGGCCAAAAAGAATTTTGTTATATTTTATTTTACTTTATATTAAACAAATCCTGTATTAAGCTTTACGCAGCTGATAATTAATTTGAAATGTTAAATATTTATATTATTCAAATTGTTGTTTCACACTTGTATACATGGCATCTTTGATGCTGAAAGGCCTCGTGTATTAAAATAAAATTACTGGAGAATTGTGACTTTTCGTTCATCAAATATTACAAAGTAGTGTATTCCAATAAGAAGAGCTCCTCCTTTAATAAAATTTCGACCGTTTAAGAATTATTTCATGCCATTTTTGGAGTTTGTGACCTTACTGATATGTTGCAATGATATAAAAGATAGGTTCACTATACGACTATTACTAAGTGGAAGAAACCCTAAGGATATATTACTATCTAAACTAAGATGTACTATTAAAACGTTTTGGGTATGTACCATCATTGTATGGCCAGATCGAAGAGATCACTTTGGATTTATTTTTACTATCGGAATATACTAATGCATGTATATCCTACAATCTAAATTAAGGTTCCAAAATAAACCTGTGATTGAGTCTAAAATCTGGATGGCTTTACGAGAACGGTCTTAGATATCGTCTCAATACAATAAAATAGATAACGTAATATTTTAAAATCATATTTTCAATGTTGAATTGTATCAATAGCAGAAAAAATTAAGTTGCATCATTGACGAATATGAATTATGCTAACAGTTTGATATAAATGAGTAACCCTGGTATAATCACTGAATTTCCGTGCACTTACATTATAACGTACAGAGAATTTAAGTGTTAAGCCGCTTAAGCTAGAGTCTGTCGGGATCGGTATTTAAAGCTGTCAAGTGCTGTTGGATGACTAAAGGAGCTTAGAGGCTCAGAATAATCGAACAGTAGTGTTGCAGCTCACATCTAACTAAGATTCATAGAGTGTTGCAAGACTCTGGAGGATACAGTACACCAGTTATTATGACTTATAGATTTTATTGTTTTCACCTGGAGAGAATAAGGCAACTGATAAAGAATAGTGGCTGCCCTATAAAAATGTAATTAAATCTTCAACGGCAAATCAGACAGGAAATTACGGGCTACGAGTGTTGAGCTTCGTGTTTCAAGGAATAGCTTGCTTGCATGGCGGTGACACCTTGCTGACGTCACTAGTGAACTACATATACGTACAATTCCTTTCTTTCATCTTAGAATACTTCTTCATTTTAGCTATGATTTTTAAGCTACAGCAACGACTCTAATAAAAAGTAAATGACAGTAAAATTTAAATTGTCTCAAAAGATACCTTTAATTGACAATTTTATATTGAATGTTTACCATATTGCAGTCATCAATGCATATAAACACTAGGCTGCTCTTGAACAGTAGGAGAATGTAGAAAGTGGTTTGAATTATTATTTTATACTTAAAGTGGAACAGATACTTCCGACTTTATAAATACAATTTAGTGTCATCGAGAGAGTATTATCGATTTAGACAAGGACCATCGAGAATTAATCATCGATCATCATCAATCGCAGATGACGATCTTAGGGTGTCTTAGAATAGAATCGATTTTAACTTGTGTTTTCATTAGTTAAATTACACTGAGAGTTCCCACACGTAACATTCTTTTGTTATATCCATGGGCTAAAATAGATACTTAAAAAAGTGGAGAAAGTATCATCAAAATTACTTCATGTCTTAAAAATTTGAAATCACAAGGACTCTTACAATCAAAGTACTTAGTTAAAACCATAGATTGTAATACATGTTAGTACTTACGTAAATGTATGTGCGTATCCAAATTATAAATGGATTAACTGACTACCAGTTGAAATTACAATGATTATGAAATGCAATCTCGTACTTAGATATAACCATCGACTGAAATACATGCTAGTGCTTATCTAAATGTATGTGCGTATCTAAATTATAAATGGATTAATTGGCTATCAGTTGAAATTACAAATATTATTAAATACAATCTCGTACTTAGCCATAACCATCGATTGAATACATGCTAGCGCTTATGTAAATACATGCGTATCCAAATTATAAATGGAATTAATGAGTTCCAGAAAGTACTATCAATTTACATCGGTATCTTAGACAATCCAAACCAGTTTTGGATTGGATTTAATGAGGTATGATTGGCTCATTAAGAAAGATTTGTTTCATTGATTTGGTAGTAACCTTAGACAGCCTCACTTCAAAATAAGTAAAAACAGTATTTGCAGAGATGAATATTAAAAACATGATATATCCGTATTTCATCCCCCAAATGCTTATAGCTACTTTTTGTTCCTTTTGTAAAATACATAATTAATATTTCTTAAAACAATAGATTGTTAAAACCTTACATTTATAAATGAGTATTTAGAGTTTCATTTTTCGTTATTTTAATGATGCAATTTTTTTCTCTTTTCTGCTCCGATTTGCATTATAATTATACAAAAGTTAGTTTAAATAATTATTTATTTAATAGTAACTTTCTTGCATGTCTATCCATAATTATTGGTTTAAACAAAAATTTAAATGTTAGCTTGAAATGAAATTTGGATAACACACTTAAAACAATAAAATTACTTGATTGACGATGTTTGCGCTGTGTTACCAGCCAGCCCACTGTTATGGAATTAACTTTACCGTTGAGGCCGTGGTCCTCGGAGTGTGACAAACCATAGTACGGTGCGAGGTTTCTGTAGCTGCATTGGTAAATAAGAAATGTATTTTCTCATTCTTTCCGCCTAACTGTTAATTAACGAATACCTGTTGGAAAGAATTCGTTACTAACTTGAAAAGCTATGAAAAGAAGGGTTGATTCAATGTGAATGTTGAGTTTAGCACCTTCCTCTTAGTGCAGCGTCTGATATCTACTGTTTGACAGTAGATTTTAGCCTTGATTCTAACTGGAGCCATGTTCGTCTAAAGAGATAAAAAACATGAAATGTTTACATTGCTTCAAAACCAGAGCCACTCAGAATACTAAGTGCAGTGTATTCTAGGTTAATTGATATTCTCATTGTCTCATAAGTAGCACAAAACTAAACATTGACATTGAATTAGATGATATTGCTTGTATGTATATTTAGTATACATACAAAATAATGTGTTATTATATGTGGGAAATATGTGAGAAGTAGAGATTTTAAAATGTGAATTGTATTTAAACCAATGACAATGAACCTAAAACAACTAACAACTAGACTGAAAGACATTCTGTTCTTGAAAACAAATTTGGGCAAAAAACCCATGTGCTCAGAAAATATTGCATCTCCAATACTGTAAGAGGTGAGTAACTGTATTTTAGGTAGGGAACTATAATTCAAACGAATTATTGTTTATTGGTTCTTATGCTCTGAGTGAAGATTTTTAATTTAGTAAAGAAACACTCATTAAGGAATATATATTACAACAGGCATTAATATTTCGAGAAGGTTAATCACCGCGTTTTATGACATTTTTGTTGAATGAGAATTATGTAAAATATTTTTGAACGCAGAGAAATAAACAAATATTGTGTAAGTTCAATAGTTAAAATGGCGAATATGGTTTGAAACGACAGTAATATTCCTGGAATTTCCATCGTTACATACATTTATATGTAAAAGATCGTTAGTTATATAAAAAGTAGTGACAACGATAGAAAATGGTAATTTTATTCTTTTATTCCATACGCTTTTCAATACAATTGCAGTTAAAAGAGTAAATTAAATTAAAAACACACAATTTCCTAATGGTATATATGGAACAACTAGTACATGCGCTTCACCTTAAGAAAACACCCGATATCCAACATATAATCTTATATAGCTTATATAAGACACAATCACATCGGAAGAGTTAGTGCATTGGTGTAGAAAATCCGGTTATACGTTGCTAGCAAGTCGTTCTCCTGGTACTATCCCTCGTCTTCAATAAAGTTTGGACGATATAATGTGGGTATGTGGAATATGTGGAATACATTTCTCCCACATTTATCTGCTTAACGAAGTGGAGTCTAATACTCGCTGGTGTTCAATGTCTTTGTTAGTGTGACTGTTAACACGGGAGAGGTCAACTTTCTTCTGTTTCTCGCTAAGATTGGCTCAGATATACACATTCTTCCAGTTCTTTTCATCCAAGGGTTCAGAGTTTTAATATTAAAGGAATGGGTATTACGACACTTAAACTATTTTAGGATTTAATAAACTTTTATATTGTCTAACTAAAGTGCGAGAAATGAAAAAAATGGTATAGTCAACATTTAACTATCCTGAACTTTGGTTAATCTTTCACACGGATAGACCAACCTCGGTATGTTCTATAGGGTACATTTGAACCGAGATTGATAATGAAATGGTTTGAATTATAAAGATAAAAGCCCTGAGGTAAAATTCATATAATCAACTTACCAAAAATAATTCATACGACCAGTCATCTGTTTGACCAAATGTAGCAAAGCCTATTATGTAATTCATACGGTTAGTCAAGTATTTTGCCAAAGGGAGTAAATAATATTATGTAATTCATAAGGCCAGTAAGCTGTTTGGCCAAATTTAGCAAAGCATATAATGTATTCATATGGTTTTTCAAGTTTTTGCCAAACGGGCAAATACTTTTATGTAATTCATACGACCAGTACGCTGTTTGGCCAAATGTATTGAAGCCTATTATGTAGTTCATACGCTATGTCAAGTATTTCATGAAAGGGAGCAAATACTATTATGTAATTCATACGACCAGTACGCTGTTTGGCCAAATGTATTGAAGCCTATTATGTAGTTCATACGCTATGTCAAGTATTTCATGAAAGGGAGCAAATACTTTTATGTAATTCATACGACCAGTACGCTGTTTGGCCAAATGTATTGAAGCCTATTATGTAGTTCATACGCTATGTCAAGTATTTCATGAAAGGGAGCAAATACTTTTATGTAATTCATACGACCAGTACGCTGTTTGGCCAAATGTATTGAAAGCCTATTATGTAGTTCATACGCTATGTCAAGTATTTCATGAAAGGGAGCAAATACTTTTATGTAATTCATACGACCAGTACGCTGTTTGGCCAAATGTATTGAAAGCCTATTATGTAGTTCATACGCTATGTCAAGTATTTCATGAAAGGGAGCAAATACTTTTATGTAATTCATACGACCAGTACGCTGTTTGGCCAAATGTATTGAAGCCTATTATGTAATTCATACGGTTAGTCAAGTATTTCATGCCAAAGGAAGCAAATACTTTTATGTAATTCATACGACCAGTACGCTGTTTGGCCAAATGTATTGAAAGCCTATTATGTAGTTCATACGCTATGTCAAGTTTTTCATGAAAGGGAGCAAATACTATTATGTAATTCATACTACCAGCCATCTATTTGACCAAATGTAGCAAAGCCTATTTATGTATTCATGCGGTTTGTCAAGAATTTAACCAAAAAGAGCAAATACTATGAGCAAATCTTATGTTATTTATACGTTTAGGTGTTTTCCAACGGTAGCAAATTCAATTACGCAATTCAAATGGTTAGCCAAGGTTTTTGCAATGGTAGCAAAGCCTATTACGTAATTCATATAGCGTACGCATAATATAATGGATTGGGTTAATATATATTTCTTCTCCAATGTGTATATGGAGTCGAAGTGCATGTCCGAAGTAGAAGACCGAAGTCAGGATTGGATTGGTAAACTGGAAAGTTTTTCTTCTCCGTTGAACCGTTAAGCACACCTGCGTCCATACTTGAGCTTCCCATGGCTTAAATCACTCTCCAGCTAAGCCATAAAGTAGCTGCTTTCCTCGGATTTATCCCATAACCCACTGTATGGCTTACAGCATATCAAGTGCTATATTACAATAAAAGCTCATAATTATATTATTAATACAAAATATAGTTAGTTCTTCGTTGTGACTGAGTAAGGTTGAAGTTGGTGTAATGTATTTTATTATACCTATTAATATTAATGAGTAACTTATTATACTTATTTAAATTGGTAATTTTATCATATTCCATGGTTATTTTTTAAATGGTTTAATATTAATGCTATGCAAAATATCTTAAGAATGAATTAGTAAATCAATTGTAATTGTAATAATTGTAATTGAATCATTGCAAAATACGAGTATCCCAGTTATCGAAATAGTTCTATAGCGAGTATACTAGGTAAAAAATGGCAACTGTTATCGTTATTAATATATTATTATAAATAAATTCAAATTTTTAATTTATAGTATAGAACTACCATAGTAAATATATTTTTTTTAACTAGTAACAGAGAAACCTTTCAGAATAGTATTAAATAATTATAAAAATTAATGAAACATATAAATGTTATGTTTGCTATATTTATTACAATAAAGTACAGTATGTAATATATTAAATTAAATCATTATTATCTTATAGCTATATAGAAAAGAAAATTGTTATTTGTAATAATTACAAATAATAATTACTATTAATGATAATCGTAATTTTTAAACTAACATTAATTTATAGAAGCAATTTAATAAAAAGCATAAATGAATAAAATAAAACATTTAATTAAAAATATTTTATAAGGATATTAGGAACATTATGGCCCTTACCTTACAACTTTGGCTTAGCATTAGCGAAGTGTATCACTCGAGGGCTGAAACAAATTAATTTTTATCTGTATGTCCGCTCAATATATAAAAAATCAAAGTGACCAAGAGGCTCGAAATTGTATACACTTCATTTCTATATAAGAGACGTCGAGTTCGATAATGGCGAATGTCACTCCATAAACGTGGCTGAGCACTAATGAACAGTTTTACAATGGTATTGCTAACCATAATGGCTACGAGCAGAGAAAAAAAATTGCAGAATTAATGAACTTGTAAAAAAGCTAAGTACAATTATATGAAGTTTTAAAATGTGACATACTAACACATATATAGTTTAAGAATCACAATGATCTAATTACAAACTTGACATTTAGAACCCAACCTCGGCAAAGCTTGTTAGTAAGTACTAGTAACTTTTAATGTAAGTCTAATTAGAACCATTCGACTAATACCAAATTTAAATTTAGTGTATTTAATTAAAATATTGTTCATTATTTTATTGTATAAATCAACCGACCAAGCTGTATTACTGCATAAGAAAGGAAAATAATGATTTATTTGCTCACAAATATTTACAATGAAATTACAAACTACTAATCTGAAAATACTAAACCATCTTTAACCAGTTGCGATGGTTTAGCTAAAGTACATAGCTTAATGCCAGAATAAATAGTGCGACGAGGCTTTGGAGCATCTTAACTAAAACGGTATGTACATGTCCCAAGCCAATAAACATACTACAGAATAATTACCTATATATGTATACATAATAAAAAAGTCAAAATTTCATTCATAATAAATGTGTATGTGACATAAAATTCCACATATACAGCTAAAACTGTAATTCAACTCACATTTTAACAAGTTAAAAAAATTAATAAATAATAATAAAAATTCTAAAGTCGGTAAGAAAACGTGTTACAAAGTAAAGTTATTAAATTTACTATTATGAATGTATATAATAATTCTAACAACACTACAAAACTTGTGCTTGACATAACATTTCCTACAGCTGTTTATGCCAAGAGTTGCCAAGGTATTTCTCAGGTCTCCGTGGTGACGTCACTACACAAGACTTATTCTCAGCTGTTAATGAGATTTGTAACTGCTCAGCTCGTAGCAGCTTGCCATTATTGCGGACTGTTCGCCAGATATTTCATATCACCAGATTTAATTAAAAATGAAACACTTCTGTACTCTGATTGTTAACAACCCTAATCTTCATTCTTAAAGGTAAGACTTCATTTTGTGAAGTGTATAGGATTTACTTCTGGTCCCTGCAAATTTTTCAAAAGGTAGTTTACACAAACAATACTGTAATGTCCAAACACTGCTACAGATTTTCTGAAAGGGAAAGAAGGGAAAGTAACGCTATCTGAGATTTTGCTGGCCTTTAAAGTGTCAAATATCTAACTACACGCTCTGTCGTATTGTTTTTTTCAATAATTCTACATACTTTTATTGTTTGTTCAAAAGACTATGTTTTTTAGTTGGTTATAAAACATTAATAATGTTTTCTTTCAACACAGTAGGTATAGAAAATAATCGTATTTAGATGCCATGCTTTTTGCATCTTAGGTATGCGTAATTTGTCTAAGAAGTATAAAATAAAATATCGATTTCTTAGTGAGCATGAAAACGGCGGTACTGTAACAACTCTAGGAAACGAGCTATAACGAATTTCTGTTTTGAAAAATTGGTAATACGTACGTTCTATTGGAAATGACAGCACATTACATTAATGAAAATATTTGGAACGAGTTAAAAATTGTTTCCTTTAGTCCTTTTTTATACTGTATTTGTAGGAAAATGTTTCTTAATATTAGGTTTAATCTCGTTACAAAATTTTGGAATTACTGAATCAGTTTGTAAATTAAAATACTACGTATTTGGTTGTAATATTTACAATATTGTAATTGGGTTAATTTGGTTGTAATTGGTAATACTATTTTTACTATTACAAAAATTTTTATTACTGAATACACTTGTAATTAAAAATATTACATTAAAAATTACAGTTAGTACTTAAAAACCTTCTCTTACAGAATAAAAAAGGAAGCAAATACATTAAAACTGTTTTCACATAGGTAAGTTGAAACAGTAATAACACTTTTAAACTAGAGCATAGAACTCATAAACGGAAACTGTTCATTGACCAAAGTGATTATAACATTGTTACTGGAAATGTACCTACTTTTGATGACTAAATGCAAGGAAGAATATTTTATTAACAAATTTTTCCGTAAGTTGCGTCATTGTGGCCACTACTCTTTTTCCTGAAGAATTATTGCTGTAAAATTAAGCCAAGCTGTTTCACTACAGTCATGAAACATTAAGGTCTGTTTACAAGTGAACAAATGTAAGTGTAATAAATGTCATTTGGAATCTGCAATGCAATATTAGTGAAGCATCGGCTATATGATTTATTGTTTTTATAAATCTGGTTATAAGTTCCGAAGTTCTGTGTTAGATTGGGTGTGTTGCATATTTAGTAGATGAACAAATAATTTTCCTCCTGTAATTGTTAACAGTTTTTTTATATTTTGATCTCTATTTATGGATTTGTTTTTTGTAAAATATATATTAAAAAGTTAAATATAGTTTTTACTTTTATAGATTCTTTTTAATATTTATTCCGCGCTAACTTGACCAAATCCCAAGGTAATACATTAGCTTACAAGCACTTAAGTGTATCAAGTGTGTCAACTGGTTTCATCATGTAATCTTTAAAAAGGAAGATAGATTTCATAATTTAGTAGTCTTAAAGTTGTAAATGTTTTATACTGTAAGATCTTTAATAGTTTAAAAAATGTCCTAAAAAGATCTTTAGCAGTATTTTGCGGTTTTAAAAAACCCTTCCGTATTAGTGATGTTGCATAACAGATATGTAACTCAGTATTTATGCGATGAACTTTGAGCTAATAAAGGACGATAATTTAACAGTAGTGTTTGCATGTAGGGAGGCTCCTCTAATTTCTCTACCTTAAGCTCGAAACCGTAGCTGTAAGCATGCAGTCCATCGAAACGTCAAGCCTTGATTGTATTCTGTTTGTTATTATTCAAATCTAACTCCCTTATAACAAGATTATGCACAATGTGAGGGGAGAAATCAAATTCTAAGCACGGGAAACTGCTGGGTACTAATTGTAGTCGCAATAATCGTCAAGATGCTTTATTCTAATCGATTTGCTTTTACCTTGTGTTGATACAGTATAAGGGTAACTTGTTTGGAGGTAATAAAATACTATGCAACACTGCTGGGTACTAATTGTAGTCGCAATAATCGTCAAGATGCTTTATTATAACCGATTTGCTTTACTTGTGTTGATACAGTATAAAGGGTAACTTGTTTGGAGGTAATAAAATACTATGCAGGGACAATGCTGGTACTAATTGTAGTCACAATAATCGTCAAGATGCTTTATTATAATCGATTTGTTTTACTTGTGTTGATAACAGTATAAAGGGTAACTTGTTTGGAAGGTAGTAAAAACTATGCACAGGACAATGCTGGGTACTAATTGTAGTCGCAATAATCGTCAAGATGCTTTATTATAATCGATTTGCTTTACCTTGTGTTGATACAGTATAAGGGTAACTTGTTGGGAGGTAATAACAAAACAAAGCACAGGGGACACTGCTGGGTACTAATTGTAGTCGCAATAATCGTCAAGATGCTTTATTATAATCGATTTGCTTTACCTGTGTCTGATACAGTATAAAGGGTAACTTGTTTGAAGGTAGTAAAAACTATGCACAGGGGGACACTGCTGGGTACTAATTGTAGTCACAATAATCGTCAAGATGCTTTATTATAACCGATTTGCTTTACTTGTGTTGATACAGTATAAAGGGTTTATTGTTTGAAGGTAGTACAAAACAAATGCACAGGGGACACTGCTGGGTACTAATTGTAGTCACAATAATCGTCAAGATGCTTTATTATAATCGATTTGTTTTACTTGTGTTGATAATAGTATAAGGGTAACTTGTTTGGAAGGTAATAAAATACTATGCACAGGGGGACACTGCTGGTACTAATTGTAGTCGCAATAATCGTCAAGATGCTTTATTATAACCGATTTGCTTTTACTTGTGTTGATACTAGTATAAGGGTAACTTGTTTGGAGGTAATAAAATACTATGCAGGGGACACTGCTGAGTACTAATTGTAGTCGCAGTAATCGTCAAGATGCTTTATTATAACCAATTTCTTTACCTGTTCTGGTAATAGTATAAAGGTTTATGTGTGAAGGGAATGCGGCACAAATAAGCCAGATCCGCCTGCAAAATAATATTCATTTTGTCTTTATCAACTAGAGCAGATAAATAATGTCAAAACCATCTCAAAATATCATCAGTAATGAAATAAATTTTGACAGTATACTGTATCAATGTTAAACGTTTACATTATCACAGTCCTGGTTTTGGCATTATTTATACCCTAGTGAATTAAATCAGTATATTTTAGACGGATTTTGCCAAAATATTTCGTGCTCTAGCGGTTTTCAGACAACTACCACTCTGGATTTATTAAAACAAAAGTTTTAATAAATCCAGAGTCATTTGTATGTACAGTTCATGATACCTATATCGAAAATCTAAAAATCGTTCAACGCTTCTAATTTGTTAGAACAAGATGGGGTACGCCAATGTACACGTAACAGGCTTAGATGGGCTTGCATGAAATATTTTTAGAATAGCTACAAGTACAAAATATAATATGTTAAAGATTCATGTAATTTTACTTTATTATTTATAAATTTCTGTTTTATGCCATTTTGTCTTTACCTGAAAGTCTAATTTTAAGGGTCTAACAATCTTCAATAGCGCTCAGCTACAACATATGGAGTGACATAACCATTATCTGTCTCGGTGTTGCCTATATACAGTGTTTAATAACTCAATACTCAATTTTTTATTAAAAATTAGGATCATATGGTCTTTTCTTACATTTAACCTCTTAAACAAAAAAACAATCTTAAGAGTACAAAATATTGTTTATCTAACTAAAACTTTCGAACACAATATTCCATTCACTCTTCCATTCACACTGTCACGATTCAAAAAGCAGCTCCGCCGCCGATCATCCGGTCCAGGTACCTTCGTCTCCGCTCCGCCACAAACCGTTCCCGGCTCTTAATTTCTCTGACAGAATCTAGTAAGGAGTTCGTTCCATAATCTACAGGCAGTGACCGTGAAGGATCGGTTATAGGTTGTGGTTCTGTGTATCGGAATTCTGAGACTTAGTGCACCAGACCGAGTTTTTCTTGTGCCACTCCCCACCAAAAACGTATTTGAAAGTTTTCAAATACATAGTTTGGTGAATCTGTATTAATAATAGAGTAAAATAATGACAAAATGCGAACCTATCTTGAATCAGCAAATTTTAGAATTTACGACTGAATAAAATATGGAGTAACATGATCCCTTCGACGTAAATCAAACAGACAGCGAATGCAGTAATTTTGTGCTCTTTAGAGTTAAGTGCTAAGGGCTACAGTTATGTCATTGATTACACAATTAAATTAGTTAAAGTAGGAAAACACACGTGATTTGGTCAACAGAGGTTTAATGTCAAATGGTAGAAGTACTTGCATTCGTTTCAGTGTGTGCACAGCAGCGAACATCTTGGTACAGGTGTACACCACTGCATTATAATGGATAAGTTAACACTGTCTCATTAAATATAACCATAAACTATGTGTTATTTAATGAGTTTAAATAACAGTTCTTCTAATTAATTTATACAGAGTTTCTTGACTATTTGCTTGAATTCTTGATCGTCGCAGTATATTCAATATTATGTTTCATAATTGTTATTTTTATATTTTTACTGCTTAGTGTCATAGAATATCCTTAAAATAAAGTTATATAAACATCATTACACTTAGAAAAATATTTGTATCGCTTCATCACAAAACATTTCTTCTACTGTAGTTGTAATAATGACGATTAAATTATGAAGACACCATTATAATGGAGAAATAATGAAATCCATTTGTACTTGTTATCATTACCTAACAAAGATCCCATCTCTACCTCCCATGAAGCCCTAAGTGGCCATCCAAAGTTTCTTTATAATTGTTACTTCATGTTATGACTAATAAATTTAGACTTTCAAATATAAAAATAAAAATATACTGCCTACTAATACATTTTTATCAGATACTACAGTCTATCCACGCGATCTCATTTTGAAAAAAGGACACCATGAATATTTTTTTTAATGGCATTCCAAACAATCCTGAGATAAGTTATAGTCACTGAAATACAATCCAATCACTTTAACACTTTTATATTTAAACGGAAATATAGGGCCCAGAAGTCGGAGAGTGAAATTGTTTAATTTAAGTAACTCGGAAATTTAACTTGAACTTCACTGCTTCATATGTTTATGTCCTCCTTCATATCAACTGCAACGATTCAGTAAGAATTGTACTATTTTTGACCAGTGTGGCGAAATCCTAAATAGAAATAGAGACTAGAGTTTAGTCCTTGATATTTGTAAAATATAATATAACTGACTCTGACGGATGAAAAAAACAAAACACCTGTTTAGATTTATATAAATTATTATACTTGACTGTGATAGGTTGTTAAGAACACGTTTACTATCTGCTGACTAAGCCAAGCCCACACATATAATGGATAATGGAATAAGGGAAACATGATTTTTCCGGACATTTGAAATCGTTCAGTGATACAAAAAATTACTGTGTTACTGATATTTTTGTATCACTAAAAGGTGGCAAATGTTCCGAAAAAAACCTGTTTCCTTCACAATCCTTCCATCCTCAAAAACTGTCTTCAAACAAAGGAATAAGAGAGTTCAGTGGGGCATATCAGTGGGGGCATGATTTTAGAAATAGGAATCGGCCTATATGTTAACCAGGGACCCTAATAATGTCCTTATAAATTTTCACAATAATCGATTGAATAGTTTTTAACTGATTGAGTAAAGAAAACACACACACACACACCCACACATAGTAATAGATTTTTATATAATAGTATAGATTACACTAAACTGTGTATGTGTACTAAACATACTTGATTGATTTAAAGACACAGCACCGCATTAAATATACGTAGTATTTAAAAAAACATAGAACAAAGAATTATAGAAGATCAAACAAGTAAAATAAACAAAAAGCACGTTTAATCATACATTATACTTTACTACGTACAACTTATTTATATAATTTTTAATTTAGGTTTACTTGAAATATTTCTTTTTGTTTATTAGACATAAAAATCTTATAACAATATCATACGTAGTGTCTCATTTATGATAATTAAATTATAACAACGTACCAAATGTTTATCTTTTTGGCCTTTATTGAAAATTTCAATTAATGACAGGGTTTTTGTTGAAAGTAAAGGTTTATGTTTATTGCACAAGCGGGAACATTATAAAAAAAGTTGTGTATCATGTTAGGAAATTCTTAAAATATATCTAGTTTTAACATAACACATTTAGAAATTAGGATAAAAAAATGATAAATAGGTGCACAAAACCTTTTCGAGGTCCGCCTATATAATTAATGCGTTTTATTTACTGAGCTTTTAAACATTTTCCTACTTAAGTTTCTTTGTATGAGCACTAAAGAATTTGCTTTTCTCTACGTTATGACAGAAAATAAACACTTTTTTCCTTTCATTAAAAAGATTTTGAAACGCTTTTTTAAATGCAACATTTTCATAAGCACATTAATTTTATATACAGTTAAAATTGTATAAGCTATTCAAACGAATTGTCTATGAACAGTATGAAAATTTTATATTTTATTTCAACTTCAATAAAATACGTCAAAAGTATTATCATAATGCAAACAAATTACATAAAACAAAGAAGAAAGTGAGAATAAAAATACTAACTGTGCGTATTTGACCTTCACCTGTGAAAACATGTATTTACTTCTAATTAAACTAAAGAAACATTTATGTTAGTCAGACAAATTTGTATGAATATAGGATCTAACATGTTCAAAATACTATAAAGAGCAAACTAATTTAAGAAGATAAACTCTGTAGTTGTCACGTGCTCTTGGAGTGAGAGGGCTACAATCCCAGAGTAAACTCCTTCTGTAACCAGGCTTCTAAGCCGCCAACTTCCAGGACTGTCTAAGTTGTATCACGACTTTGGGCTTAGGACCAGCACATCGGCCGTACACGTTCAAATTGAACTTTACAGTCCTCCCCTTACTATCTGTCTTATCCACGATTATACCATTTTCTTTATACAAATGTTTAACTAGTCGTCAAACTATCACTGAATAAATTATAGATACTCTAAACAAAAAAACATTCGTATACTTAAATAAGTAAATATACTGTACATTAATAGGTTTTTTTGCTGTCCTTTTTGCTCCTACATCACACGTCCTACATCGATATTCGAATTTCTGAGAAAAAAAAAACTCCTACAGCATTGAGATTACTTATGCTGAAAGGTCGAATCAGCCATTCAGTCAGGGCCTGTGTAACAAATAGATTGTTTTTTAAATTCCCAAACGGTTATAAATATTTTAGATCCCAGGAAATCTGATTGTCAGACAATATAGACTTAGGTGGAATTGATATATTCCTTGATTTGATGTATAGTCTCTACTGATATTTGTAGAAGTCCGTTATACTGTGATGAGCTCGATCTATGTGAACACAATTTGTTTTCATACGGTAAATATTTTGCTAAACCTTACTGAAATGTGGTTTTTGTAGTACTTGTGAAATTTAGTGAAAAGAAGTACTCGATTACCCCAACTTCTTTGTTTTAAGTCTCCTAGAGAACGAAAAGTTATGGAATTAAGTTTCTTATCTAATTGTAAAAAGTTGGATGTGCTCAGAAATTACTCTAAAGGGTTGTTGATAAATTTAAAAGTAAAAATTAAGGTTAAAACTTAAATAGAGAACGAATATGTACTACCAAGTGTTTAATAAGTAGCATACTATTCTGTAATAAAGTTTTGAAAAAAATAAACACATTCAATTATATAGGACGCGCAAGAGCCTCTGTTCGATTGTTTTGACTTGAAGAACCTTGATTCATCCTGGCCCTGAAAGATTGCTATTTTGGGGGCAACTCCGTCTATCTGACCATATGTCAATTTGACCACCTATGCGGTAATTCTTGATTGAAATTTGGTGGCTTTATCGTAGTAAAAGAAATAATGTTATTGATTTTAGGCTGAACGATTGCATTTAGTACGTATATCTTATCTACCAATGGCTTAAAATAGTGGGTACTACGGTTATCGAAAGACAACAGGATCAAGCAAGGTCGAGCGTGGCTGCTGCTTGGATGGGTGACCGCTGAGTGAATCCTGTCCTTGCAAGCAGCCCGCCTGCCCAGCCGTTGGTGGTAGTTCGGAAGGCACCTTTAACCCGTTGGCCCCCAGGTTAAGTGTTAGAGCGGGCTTCTTAGCCCTAACAGGTGAAATAATATAGCTTTACTTTATCTGTCCGTACACCCGTTTGTGTAATAACTCGTGATAGAATGGTCGTAGAAACTGTCTACATACATTTATTTTGGTGCAAGGAAGAACTCTAGTTATTTTTGATGTAAGAAATACAAAGGCAGTCCGTCCTTCTGTCCGACAATCTGTTCCATAATTTTCCGTTACTTTCTGTTGGGTGCTTTGATAGCTCGGTGTACCGGTTTACATGTTTTAGAGAAAAGATTACGCTTTTAAGAATATTGTATATTTATTATAAGTTTGGTACCTCACTACTACTACTACTACTACTATACTATCTGGAGATACTAATATCTCATTTCTATTACCTATACATTCCTGAAATTATAAATAGTAGCGCGAATTGTGTAGCTTGATCTCATTTATTGACAACGTTAGGGAATAAAGAGGTTTCATATAAACAACACATCATATTAAATGCAATACTGAAGAAGGGCAAATAGACTTTGTTCACCGTAAATAAATGGCTTTAGAACGATGATTCGATAAGGCGTTAAAGATTACAAGTGGGTGGGTAACAAGTGATTGCGTCAACATCCGCTTCCAAAGTTGTACGAGCGGCAGCAGTCTAATTAATCAGTCTCATTAACAAAGTGTGCGATCAGATAAATATTATCACCGCGAGTTAATTAATGCTCTGCTTGAAAGTGCTTCTGAATATAATTGGGGGCGATATACATTTAGATTTACCGGTGTCCAATTGTACATCTACTTAAAACTTTTATTCATGAAATTATTATTATTGTTTACGAAAAACAACTCATTTTTCAAATTGAACTTGTTACTTAAAAGTAGTGTTTATAATTCAATAATCATAGCAAGTATTAAGAGCTCCACATAGAGTATGGACTGTTTCCAGTCCAAGAATTTGATTGTTTTATTAAAATTAATTTTAAAACATAAAACATTAGCCACTTTCTGTTTTTGACTTGCATTTATTTACAAACCAAACCATGTAGTCTATTTTATCAAAACCCGTGATTTAATATTTATTCATATTATTTATTCTTTGTTTGCCATGTTAAAAAGAGTGTTTCTTTGTTTAGTAGTTGTTAAATTGTCCAAGTATATGCAACTGTCACAATATATTTAACATGAAATTTTGTAATTTATAGCTACATTTACTGTTGTAAAAAGTTGTAAGCTACTGTTTAGGCAATATTTGTTTAAAATTATTAACGATTTTTTTGTTTTCCAATTTATATTTCATAAGAGTTGCTTGAAGTTTTTGCGGTTATATCCAACCACAAAAAAGGTCTTTAGGAAGTTATTCTTAATAAAGTATTTGAGAAGGGGAACTATACAGTTTTAAAGAACATATTCTTCTCAAATATTTTCTACTTGCTTCATTTATGCCGAAGGTTCATGTTGTATTGGTTGTTATTAATAAAATCAATTGCAGATATTATCATACAATGTGTTTTAGACCACTCGTGCAGTATCTATAACAGTAAAACAAACAAGCTGTATAAATTTGTTGCAACAGATACCACCATTTTTGATCCCAAACATTCAGTAAAATTATTTTTAACCCGGAAGAAATTGTCCATAAAGAGCACTTTGGCTTCTTCAGCGTGTTATCACTTTTGTAACAACAGTTTGTTTGAATTGTTTATGGTATTTTATCTGGTGTAAAATAATTCTCAATAACTAATATTGTAAAATACTATTAATATTATTAAGCACCACTATTAATCTACGCAAGATAGAAAACTGTATGTCATATGATTGAGCACATTTTAATTACAAATTGATTTATTACGTTATTGTCTTGTTGCTACCATGGTTACCCATAAGACCAATATAAAAGTATTCGTTGACGCTCAGCCACATCACATGGGCTGACAAGAACCATCGTTAAACTCAGTGTTATTAATGTAGAAATGAGGATTTGTGCAAAATTTCAAGTCTATAGGTTAACTCGTTATCAATATATCGTGTGTACAGACAGAGTCAGAAGTTTTCTAGCCTCCTGAGTGAGAGGCTTCGCTAATGCTCAGCAAATAATTTACCTTATTTCTTCAAAATTCATATTCAGACTATCAGCTAATGTGGAAATTATCTAAATTGTATTAAAAGGGTTAATTGTCAATTCAATACCTAATATTTAATTTTCCATTTTACACCCAAATTTGTTTTTCGTTTTTCTACATTTCAACCGTGCGAAAAATGAGCATTGATACTAATATTTTCATGAAAATGAATCTAATATACCTTTTTGAAATAAATACATAAGATTTATTTCGATGTATTTGCTTGTAAAGAAAGAAATCTTGGTGATGTTCTGTTGAGACAATATAAAAGCTTACAGACCTGTTATAGTGGGACAATACAGAAAGGAGGATCTCTACCAGTTCTTAATGATCTCAGAGCTAGATGGAAACTCTTGAATGTGAAATGTAGACTTTCAATAACGCCTAACTGAGGTTTGCATGGTAAGAAATCTGGTAAAATATAACAGCAGGAGTAAAAACAAAGCTTCCATCGAAACTTAAGTTACTTATGCACTGCAGTCACATTATGTGAGGGTTCCGATTACATCTTTGTTGAGAATTTGAATGTGAATTTTTGAATTTATCATGTCCATAAGAAAATGTTTAGGAAAATATAATCTTTCACTGAGATGAAATTTAAAATCCTAAGTAATCAATATTTCCAACTTGATTGCAAATCCAACTCAAATTAAGCATTTGTATTGACATGTAAAAATATGTTTCTGACAGAAATGATATAATGTACCATTATTTATTTGAAACAACAAATTCACTCGTCAAACAGATCTAGAAGTGAAGTTGTTACCGAAAGAGTTTCCAGGACGTTTTCCTCTCCAGTGAACGCGTTAGCAGCTGGAGCACTCCCACGGCCTCAACTCACTCTCACATGACTCTGCCATCATCTCCGCAGTGTTCTGGTGTTGGGTGCACATAGCAGATTAAAACTTTTGCTTTCCACTCTATAACTGTAAAACTCATCATATTCTCAACATCATTTTTTTGATATTTTATTTGGCATTTTAAAGTGTTTTTACACTAACCGTTGTCAATACATCAAGTCCATCACGTAATAACTATGCGTACATAATGTCTTTCAATTTATATTCATAGGTTGCTATTTCACGAGTCTTTATTTATTTTGATTCTTCCTGTTTTATACAATAGATATCGTACTACTAAATACGCATGTCATAGCTTTTCTTTAATTCAAATTTTTGATTAAAGCCCAGTATAAACAACTTGAAGTTTGTTATGACCCTAGTCTGAAAAAAGTGAAATCTAAAACTATTACGATTTACTGTTTTGGAACTTCTACTTCGTTTGGAAATGGATAAAATATACTTTTCAATCAGTCTAAAGCATTAAAGCTTTTTTATCTATTTAGGTAAATCCTTATATTGTAATTTACCATTAACTGCATACCGTAGGTTACCAAATACAGCAGTTTTCAGTTAAATATACAGGTGTAAGTGGTAACGACGTATATTGGTTAAAACTGGTATTTTTAGTAACATAATATGACTAGGCAGTATTGAAATTGTTATCTGCTGTCTTTAACAGTTTAAACAAACTACCAAGTTCAAACACAGAAAAAATCTGAGTCATAATCAAAAGTTTTCGATAAAGTACAGGGTGACTACCGGGAACCGGACGTTTTTGAAATTGCTAGTACACGCTCAGCCAAGATGGGAGAGGGGGGAGAGTGTGGAGAATGCCCTCGCTATACAATGCCATTTCAGTAGCCATGGAGCAGTGGACAGTGGAGCATCGCATGTTTGCATACGACGCGTATGTGCAAAATGGCGAGTCTGTTACAACGGTACAACGGCTTTTTCGCACTCATTTCAACCTGGACGCCATGGTACGGTTCCTACCCGCAATACTATTCTCAGGTGGGTTCAAAATCTGAGAACGACAGGAGTTATTTTAAACAAAACATCTCCTGGCCCAAGGAAGACGTCGAGATGGTGAGACTAGCCCTCATTCGGAGCCCAAGTCGTTCAGCAAGAAGACATGCAAGTGAACTAAGGTTAAAGCGTGAATCAGTGCGGAACATTTTGCAAAGTGATTCAAAATTTCATCCCTATAAAATGTGTGTTGTTCAGAAGCTAAAGGAAAGAGATTACGCTCTGCGAGAGGACTTCGCCATTCACATGCAAGTGTTGCTCGAAGATAATGACAGCACAATAATCATTATGAGTGATGAGGCACATTTTAATTTAAATGGAGAAGTTAACAAGCAAAATCTACGTTACTGGGCAACCGAGAATCCTCGCATAATTCATCAAAAATCTCTCCATTCAGAACGTGTAACTGTGTGGTGTGCGGTTGCCAATTTTGGAATTATTGGTCCATATTTTTTTTAAGGAGAAAATGGAGCCTCAGTAACAGTCAACTCTGAACGTTACACTCACATGCTGAACACTTTCTTACGTCCACAACTGAGAAGACGAGGTCTAGACAGAAATGAACACGTTTATCTTTACCAAGATAGTGCCACACCGCATACTGCTCGCTTGTCAATGGCTGTGGTCCGTCAGATGTTTCCAGGAAGGATCATTTCCCATTTTGGCGACATCCAGTGGCCCCCAAGGTCACCAGACTTGACGACTTGTGACTTTTTTTTGTGGGGGTACCTCAAATCACGAGTCTACAACAACAAACCTCGCACCTTGGCAGAGCTAAAGTATGCAATCAAGACCGAAGTGGCAGCAATTGCTCAAGAGCTTCTCGAACGTGTACAACATGCGGATTTTCTTAAAAGGTTAGAAACCTGCATTTAAGAAAATGGACACCATCTATTTGACGTTATATTCCATAAGTAACATTGTTCTTAAATGGCATGTAAGTACAAACATTTCTATGTAATAAAATAAGTTTTATGTTAAAAAATAAGTGGTTTATGTTTATTTAAAAAACGTCCGGTTCCCGGTGGTCACCCTGTATAATTCAAATAACGGATAGTTATTTCATTGAGCATAATAAAATTAGTAGTTTCTTTCCTAATATCAGACTAGTTAGTTTTCATAATCTTGGAAAGCCCCAAGCATCCAAGACAACCATGGTACTGATAACGATAACATTATGCTAGGAACTCAAAAAAACAGCACGGTCCTAATAAGATATTCAAATTTTTCACGCAAACGCTTCAAGTAGTTTCCTGTAACAAGTATAAATGTTGCAATAATTGATGTTCATGTTGTGAAGGCAACATATGTTGTAAGTTATCATATGATTATTTACTGATTTCTTTAATACCTGGACGACGTAAAAGTCCGAAAATCCTGTTTATCAGATTATATCACTTTACGAACTAGGAAAGGTCATAAATGATAAAATGTTGAACGCATATAACGTAAAATTATTACTAGTGAATACAGGAAATCACTCAGAATAGATTCATACCTTGATAAATCTATATTTTATAGGCTATGATTTCCTTCTTCATAGTACTTTGGGTGTTAATTAGAGATAGCGCAGGTTCAAATACTGTCTGTGATCGCTGCACTTTTTATCAGTAGGCTACCATCGACCTTGTACTGTATCGACTCTTCCCCTTATTCTGTTTCATTAGATCCTCGCACAGGCCAGTGGCCTATGAGGATGGACAGAAGAAGACTTAAAAGGGGATTGGCCTCTCCTTAAATAAAAGGAAAGGAAGGACGGGAAATCACAAATTTTGGTAGTGAATTTCAAAGGAACAGAACTACCAAAAGCATGCATTAAGTATCGCTTGGAGAAAAATGTTAAGTCTGGAACATTGCCAACCAATATTGTTTATGTTTTTAGAGGGAATACCCATTTCGAACCATTTACAGAACAATTGTATATTTGTTTAAGAGTAAACGTTATCATAATATATTGTGTAAATGTTCCAACAGAACCGATCAATATAATTAAAAAAAATATAATAATAGATACGTATAATTAATATTGCAAACATTATGTAAATAAAAAAAATCAATAGATAAATAGACTAATAAAATATTGTCATCTTTATGTCGGAATAAAATCTGATAACAAAACAAATAAATGGCAGATTGGTTTCAAAACAATAAGCGTATTTACTTAAGCAGCTTTGATAATGACACTGTAGTAGAAGAAAAATTAAGAATTTGGAATTGCGTCCATTCACAAGACATAATGAGGAAGCCTTTGAAGCTGAACGTAATTTTCTGCTTCGTTTAGAAAATACTCGTTTCCGTTTTGACGCATTTTGCTAATGACTCTGAACAGAGAGAATACCTTTTACTTTAATATGATTAATGTTATTAACTTGTTACTTCATTAAATACTGCAGCCTATATATCACCTCCTGAATATGAATCTAAATTTGCTGCATACAGCCCTTTAAAAGATCTACAGGAAAACTATTGCAAAAGAATAGAAATTAATAGCATAGATTCTGTAACGGTGTCGTCTTTTTCAGTAAGGTCGACTATAAAATACCACTGTAATATTAGGCCAGAATACTCTTCCCCTTATTCTGTTGGATAAAACCTACATACGAGCCGCTAGGTTATAATGTCAGGCAGGATAAGGGTATAAAACACCCTATTTCTTATAAAAAAGTTATCTGATGTATTAGATAACTCAAATGTAATATTTAACTTTATTGGTGTTTATATAAAAT
This sequence comes from Homalodisca vitripennis, assembly GCF_021130785.1. Lineage (NCBI taxonomy): Eukaryota > Metazoa > Arthropoda > Insecta > Hemiptera > Cicadellidae > Homalodisca > Homalodisca vitripennis. The sequence continues at coordinate 18,514,213 of NC_060207.1, read as the reverse complement.
CGCCATTAATTTAAGGAATAATATATTACTACACAGTAAGACCGTAACTAAAACATTTTAACTTTTTCAATTTTAGCTGTTAATTGTTCACCTGTATTGAATGAACGAATTAAATGGCCTAGGACTACAGTAGGTGGTTGGTCGGGAGATAATGCGAAAGGAAAATATCACACAATTACCTCGCAGTAGCTGGTTTAATTGCTGGATATGTTTTCAGAACTATGGAAGAATTGTGATGATGCCAGAGACATTTTGACTAATACCGTGAGACTATAACAACTGTCTGCACGGGAGATAATTGGTAAAGAATACGTCACACAATCATCTTGCTTAAGACGGTTAGGTATAAATGCATGATATGTTTCCTGAAACATGAGAGAACTTTGATGATGGCAGAGTCATGTCAAACAAGCTGATGCCGTGAGACTATAACACGTGCTTGCTTGGGAGATTATTGTTGAGAAGTATATTACTCAATCATCTTGCTGAAGACTTCTAGGTATAACTGCACGGTATGTTTTCTGAAACACGGGACAACTTTGATGATGGCAGAGTTATGTCGAACAAGCTGATGCCGTGAGACTGTAACACGTGCTTGCTTGGGAGATAATTGTTGAGATGTATTTCACTCAATCATCTTGCTGAAGACTGAAGACTTCTAGGTATAACTGCACGGTATGTTTTCTGAAACACGGGACAACTTTGATGATGGCAGAGTTATGTCGAACAAGCTGATGCCGTGAGACTATAACACGAGCTTGCTTGGGAGATTATTGTTGAGAAGTATATTACTCAATCATCTTGCTGAAGGCTTCTAGGTATAACTGCACGGTATGTTTTCTGAAACACGGGACAACTTTGATGATGGCAGAGTTATGTCGAACAAGCTGATGCCGTGAGACTGTAACACGTGCTTGCTTGGGAGATTATTGTTGAGATGTATGTCACTCAATCATCTTGCTAAAGACTTCTAGGTGTAACTGTCGGATATGTTTTCTAAATCACAGGACAACTCTGTGTCTCAGAAGGATAATCTTAGTAGGATAAACTGCTTGTTGAACGTTATAGATTGGTTAAACCCTAAATAACTGAGCTTAATTAAGTTCTTCCATGCTTTGACAATGGAAAGAAATTGTCCGTCAGACAATGCACAATATGCATACGTTGATACGACGCGACGATTGGTGAACAAAGGTGACTGAAACTGTCGACGTTCCACATATATCAGGTGCCATACTCAACAAATGACTTCAAGGAAAAGCAGCTTTAAAACTGAGGACGTGTAGGATATCCAATAAATGGCGTCTTTATTACGAATGTTATATTTGTTTCGTTTCTTTTTCAAGCAGACTACACTGATTTATAATTTCCGAACATAGTAGTGCCTTTTAATATTAGATTTAAATAGTACTAATAATATGGATGTATTATTAACCATTTTTCAGGGATTTTAAAAAGTGCAGCAGACAGGTTTAATATAAAAATACGATTGCAAATATTTCAATTAATAAGTACGATTAAAATAATTTGAAAATGCAACTTTGTAACATTTACATAATATAACTAAATGGCGAAATTTAGTGTAACTTTTTGCTCGGGTAATCCTTTTTCTAATATGCAAGACTTAATTTAGCAAGACAAAATCTCAAAGCTTCAAAGGTATTAGCAACTTTTAAACTGAAATTATTGAAGGATAACAGGATTTCGGACATTTGCCATCGTTATAGGTTATAAAAGGTACTATAAAACGACTTTTCGAGGATTGAAATATATCCTCATCGTTAAGTGAGGCAGGCATTAATACACACAAAAATAAAGAATAGCAATAATAAAGAACTTATATTATTATTTATTATTCTTCTTTATTCTTCTTTACGTTTCGAATTTTTCCTTTTTAATCCTTTCAAACCTTTCATCGTCAATAACAAACTTTAAATAAAATACGTTATTTTTATAATACTGTAGGTAGGTGTCAAATGTGTTTAATGTTGCACTATTCTAAATTGTGTTGATACTGAATCTCAGATCTTAAAAACCATGAATACAAAATACATTTTTATCTTCGAAGTATTACTTTTATTAAATATTCAATGGAAGCTCACAATTCAACAACAATAATACTTACATTTGCATACATATTGACTTGGAACAGTTAGCAACAACTATAAATTATAATACAATGGAGAGAATATAACTTGTAGTAGCTGCTTGATAATTTATGATAGCCCGAGATAATTTACTTTAAATATATATTGACATTGACAACGCAGACATATAATAATAACAAAACTTAACTAATACTATGCACATATCTGTCAGTTTTGCCAGAAAGCTTTTTAATATTCCATTTACAGTGACTTGGTACTAGATTGGGGTTGCTTTTGCGGCAATATGTGGAGGGGAGCTTCTTCAGGAAACATAATTTTTCATAATATTAAAGATTCATAAGTCATACTGAATTAGGAAAATCGTTACTTTTCTTTTTCCATGACACCATCTTGCAAACATTAGTCGGGAGGGGGAAATTGTCTATAACCCTTTTTAGAAATAAAACATAAATTCGTAATAGATCTACCAACTCAGTAGGAAGAATTATGTAGATTTTGTGACAGCTGAAATACGCATTATTCATTTATTCTCATTGCAGTCAATATCTTAAAAAACGTTCGATATATTTTCACTGCCAGCTGAATTAGGCATGGCTCTAATTTTATATTTTCAATATGTCATCGCTCAAATATTAGTATGGAGGGAAAAGCTTTTCATATCATTTTTAGAAATACAATAAAGGATAATTGGAACTTTAAACTAATGAAACTGATATTATTCTACTACTTAACCATGGATCTGTTGATTTTGTTATCTGCTTTATGCCTACTATGAGTATACTTTCTATCCTAAAACCTCAACTATATGTAGCTATCAAAAGTTTTGTAAAGTAAATCAAAATCCGTTTAAAATGTAACGTACGAAGCTGAAAGTAAAATGCTGCGGGTGTCAAGGTTTAATATTGTACCAAACCTCCTTCCCAGTTTGGCACGTAAGGGACAGTTGCGAGAAACTAAAAAGATTTTACTCTATACAAAATATTGATTTGCATTCATCAGGTGATAACAAGACAACTCATCTGGTAACATGGAAACGGAGCTGCATGATGAACATTTTTTTATTATTTTTGTATGATTCTCATTTATTTGTAAGCTAATTTCCAAATTGTAAATAATTTTGTAAGTGGCTTCAATACAAATATTATTATAATTCCCTAGAGCTTTATTGGCGGAGCTTAAGCAAAGCCTATCACTTGTATAACTGGATATTTTTCTTTAATTTATGCGTCTGTCTGTCAGTGTATCAATCTATCTGTCTGTCTGTCCTTACGATATATATAAAACCAAAATACTCTAAAATTTTCATGAACCATCCTCATGAACTACGCGAAAAACACTTAGTTACAATTATTACACTATGGCATTTTGGTGAGTTTTACCTAATATTGTGTATTTATAATGGTAGCCACAATGAAAACGAGAAAATAGGATAGTAAATACATTTTGAAAGATAGGCTATACTACTATAAAAGGGTTTAAATATATGACGTATTAAAACATGCATCCTAATTTTTTCTCACACATAGAACCTCATTTTATAATGACTTGGTGTGCAGACCTTTACTATTTAAACAATAATATGAAACCCGATTTAATGATCAAAAATCTGAAAATATCATGTGGCATCATGATACGCAGAGAAAAGTGTCATATGCAAACTTTATAGTTTGCATGAAATTTCATCTCTAAAATAATGAGTTTCATGATGCGTAACTTTCGTATCAACATCTTTTTTGTGTAATGTCTTTCTGTCTATCTCTCGGTAGGATATCGCGGTGACTGAAACAAGTTAAATATTTAAAGTGGTGACTTAAACAAGTTAAATATTTAAAGTTGCATGCGACCTCAGTGAAGCCTGTTACGACAGGTGGTGTGGCGTACTCATATCTTGTTTAATTTACAATAGACAAAGTAAAACCTATAAAAATTAAATAAAATATTCTTAAAATAATTTAATATATTTTGTTGTGTGATTGAAAAATGTATCAAAGCCAAACTCAAATTCATCTACGAGTTCAACCGAAAATTCAACTCCAAATTTGGTTTTAACAATAGTTAGAAAAATAGGTTTTCACGCGTGAGAATGTTTTCCTCGTTTTACTCATACCAACGATATATTGTATAACACGCTATTAATAACTCGGATCCGAAACAAGGCCCAACATCCGGAATCCTCTTATCGAGAAATGTTGAGTTCTATCCTGATAAATGTCCGCTTACAATAAACCTGCATTTCAAAGTACTTAATCCTTACATTCTAACAACAAATCCATAATAATGTACTAAATTGTATGACACTTTTTATGTTTACTACTTATAATTAATGTCTTCAGAACATAATTTTGTTCTATTAATTTCCCTTTAAAATAATTCACTGTGCCTCTCGGGTGCATATTAGATTTTGTGAAGTTTTATTTAAAATTTAAACTAATACTCTTCCAAAAATTTATATTTAAAACAAAAACATTTACTACATATTGTTTATGCCTGAATTAGGTTTTTATTCAATCCAGGACTTTATTATTTATGATTGTATTGCTAAAACATTTCTCTACTTACCTGTTTTATATTGCTGCTCGGCATAAACACATTTAAAATCTTAGGGTACAATTAATACTTCAAATAAAAGATAAATTACACAATTTTCATAAACAATTCTGTTTTACACAATTTTGACTATTTATATTTTAAAACGTGTTCTTTCAAGCTACATAAAAAATCACGAAGTCATTATATAAACATGTATAAATGAATCTTATTTTATAATAATGGTAAATCTCATGTTTGTGTATCGTATCCATAGCCATTAATCTATACTAACTTGTTTGACTTAATATTTCATAGCACATTATTCAGTTAGGCATTTTCAGGGTTTTACAAACTAAATATATAAACGTATGTTGCAACTTCTTCTGTTAAGATCAGACAATGTGATTTATTTTGAAAATGATTTAAATAGTGGTTCTTTACTCAAAATCTGAATGGAAGGAATGTACTCGAATACTCTGCTAGTAAGTCCTGTATAAATGAGGAGGTAAATCTGAGAGGTTAGGTAGGCTGTGCCGGTGAACTGATGGTGGTTGTTTCAGAGCGTCAGACTGAGGGATCTTGCGGTTCTCCACCAACCCTCAGTATCCGCAGATAATACGTATCTTGTCCTCAGTCGGTTACTGAGGTTAGGTAGGCTGTGCCGGTGAACTGATGGTGGTTGTTTCAGAGCGTCAGACTGAGGGATCTTGTGGTTCTCCACCAACCCTCAGTATCCGCAGATAATACGTATCTTGTTCTCAGTCGGTTACTGAGGTTAGGTAGGCTGTGCCGGTGAACTGATGGTGGTTGTTTCAGAGCGTCAGACTGAGGGATCTTGTGGTTCTCCACCAACCCTCAGTATCCGCAGATAATACGTATCTTGTTCTCAGTCGGTTACTGAGGTTAGGTAGGCTGTGCCGGTGAACTGATGGTGGTTGTTTCAGAGCGTCAGACTGAGGGATCTTGTGGTTCTCCACCAACCCTCAGTATCCGCAGATAATACGTATCTTGTTCTCAGTCGGTTACTGAGGTTAGGTAGGCTGTGCCGGTGAACTGATGGTGGTTGTTTCAGAGCGTCAGACTGAGGGATCTTGCGGTTCTCCACCAACCCTCAGCATCCGCAGATAATACGTATCTTGTCCTCGGTGGGTTAACAAGTTCCAGTTAGCCAGTTCTCTTGATGAGGATGTAAAAAAAAATAAGTATGGATATGTCATTAAACATGTTACGATTTCCCGTATATCTAGATTAAAGCTGAATCCTTGTTTTATTTGTAATGTATTCACCAACATGTTTAGTTAGTACCAAAACGTGACTTGAAAGACAAAAACATTGCTGAAAAATCGTGTTATTACTACGTCATATAGAATATTACATAAAGATATATAACACAGAGTGAACAATCTTTTGTACTCTACCGGAATGTTATTGCAGTTTGAATTTTTCATATCATCATCTGTTGTATCTATAAACAATTTAATTTAAATTTACTGAGCAAAGTAACTAAAAGTTAAATTTAAACTTTTTCATTTATTTTAGTACTATGTGTAAAACACAGATAGTAACACGGGAGTAGATTATTACTTCAAATAATTTAGTGTTGAAGGAATATCTTTGCTTAAATAAAATATCCCACTATATAATCTTTACATAACGATTTATGTTACATAAATCTTCCTTTCACCCGCACCAGTACAAAAATTATTGTTTATATACATTTCTCTGTAGGCCAAGTACGGTTAAAATACTTTTACTTTAAAAGAGTAATAGATATATTTATAGTTAAAAGATAGCGATGATGTGTGTCTTGGTGGCCCTATTCTTGTACATGCGAGTTTTTATGGTTACAGGCTTTATTACCTCTGTTTCAACGGATGTGGAGGGATTGGGTACTGAGGTAAATTTATTTCATGCTATCATAAGTTATTTTTCTAAGAAATGATAATTACTTCACCTTATATTATTCGTGAAGAGGCCTTATGAAAATTTTTATCTGTCACACAATATGTACTATCTTCAGGAAATTCTTTCGACCGAAGTCTTCAGTTAGGAGCATATAGAACTTGTTGGGACTATTTGGCATTGTACCGTTATTATAGTACATATGTTATATTACTTTGGAGCTAATACTTTATAAATCAAAACAACTTTTCGGAAATACTTCTCACAATCGATCAAATCTAATTAAGAGTCTGATCAAAAAAGAATTAGAATTAAAATGAAACTACAAATGTATACTTCTCCAAAAGGTTTAAATTAACAAAATAAAATTAAAAGTTCTCTTTTCAAAATATTCAAAAAATCAATATAACACAAAACTTAATATTAACTTTACGACCAAAATCTAATTCACAATACTTCAAAAAATTGAATTAATTCTCAGACTCTGTAATATGGGAAATTTTACAAATTTAATCACAACAGTATAAAAATAAAAGATATTAACTAAACGCTGGTTCGGGACTTACTACTTTGAAGACTATGGAGGCTGATAGGAAACTAAAAACGCACTAAAGAAAATTAATAACTTGATTTGAATTTACACCCGATTAAAAGAATTACTCTAGATCCCAAACTATAGGATTAGAGGAAGAACTGCTGCTTCTCAGCTGGACGTCTCTACGCTGTCGTTGTCACTTCAAGACTGGTGCCCCTTCTCTCAACCCAACCGGCTCACGAACGTATCACCGTAGATAACTCGATCAGATGATTTACCGGTCCAACCAACAAACAATGTCCACGCACCGCATCTAGTTAACAAAAGAGCCTACTTCCTACCGCGATTCAGCATAAATAATTACAACTACGGTACAGCATCATAATAAATTAAAAGTTTATTCAATATATAACATTTACAGTTTATTATACCCTATAAACTTAATTGGACAATATGTACGATTTTGAATAAAAATCCACACGGTTTTTAAAAATGTATAAAACTGTATCGTTCTAGAGAATGTAAATAGAATATTAAATAATGACAAAAGAGCTGTCCCTTAGTCATGTAGTTAGAAAAGTAGGTTGGGACCAACAGAACAGTTCTCGAGTTAGCTAATTCTGCTTCAACGTCTTAGCTTTGTATTTAATTTGGTGCGGACATTCATAAATGAGTCGGCGAAGAGTGACGAATAGCATAACTATATTATATAACTAACTGCTGTACAGTACTTGTTGTACAATGAAAATACAAAACTATCTTTTCAATTACTTATCCTTGAAAACTTTATTGAAGTGTACAGTGGGTTTCAAAGTTGTGAAAAGCATATAATTTTATATCTTATCAGTTTTAATAATAACAAATAAACTCTGGCACATATTCTTAAACCCTGTCTTGTTACAGTTTACCTCTAACTGAACTTGTGAGTTTAGTGTATGGTAATTACTTTCGTTTGATCTGTTAGCTTTTTGGATCTAACACCAAGGAGACTCTTGTTGATATCTTTTACAAACTTTAATACAAAACAATAGTAAAAATACTGTAAATGAAACATACATTTCCTATTGATTAGCGTATTCCCGATTTTATAAATGGCAAGAGCCGAATTTAATTTTAATAAACACTAAAATTCCAAAAAGAACTAACGTAAGTAAGTAAGTAACGGCAAGCAAGTACTTATTGTAATTCAATGTTAACTGAAAGTATACTCACATATTTATGAGTATAGTATGAATGATGTTTACGCCTTGGTTAGGACTTTCTGATTTTTAAGGCATTTCTGATTTTATGACACCAATGAGAAACCAAATACGAAATTGAATCGCATGACTACAAAAACATGTCCTTTGACAGTGCTCGGGGAAACATTAGTTAGACTTGGACAACTTCCAACAAATAACTTGTTTTGTTTTACGAGAGGAAACCAACTTTAACCATTCAAAGCATTATTGTACACTCGTAGAGATTACTAGTTTAATTCAATGCTTAGCAAAAAACCGATCATACTATTTTTATTGTCTTCTTGCAAAAAAACATGTCATTTTTTGTAAGCTTCCAGAGATATTAAAATTAAAATCACATACATATGTTTTGTGTTGTAATAGTTACGTGAACCTAGTATCGCAATCGTAAAATAGATTAATACAAATTGTTGCAATTTTATTTGAAGACAAAAAAGAAACACATAAATGACGGATTAGTTTCCAAACAATAAGCGTATTTAATTAAGTAGCTTTCATAATGACGCTGTGCTTGTTGTAAAAGAAAAATTTAAAAAAATGGAATTACATCCATTCATAAGACATAATGAGGTTGCCTTTGAAGCTGAATGCTTAGAAAATACTCATTTTCGATTCGACGCGTTCTGCTAATGATACTACTATGGATAGCAAATTATCTCACTCCTTAAAATACAAATTATAACTTTGACATAGTTGAGAGGGATGAGGAGACTGTGAATTTTACAAAAATAATAAAACGAATGGCATGAAGCTCACATCTTTTTGATAACACTGCTTGTAGAGTATTTAGTTATTTTACAATGACTTTTATACTTCTGGATAAATCTAGAAAGAGTTCCATGATATACGTTTCTATCGACGTCAATGATAACTCTCGTTCTTCTAGCCAGCAAATCCTAGAGAGTTGGACATTGATTTCTTCTTCATTAGATGGTGAAGAACTAGAGGGGGGGATTTCAGGGTATGGATATCCATTTAAAAACATAGAATAACAATTTCAAACTCAAAACTAGACTACATTTCATAAGCAGAATGAGCTCAGCAAACTTTGAAGGAACAAGTTTCGATTGGTAATATGCTATACTAATTACGTTGTGTAATTGTCTTACCCAGTTATATTGTTATCTATGTTTATAAATCTATTAAAGTCGGTTTTCAGTTATTAAACAATATCTTGTGCCAGTGAAAAATGTTTAATTGTTAAATGTTTGTTAAAATTTAAGATTAAGATGTGAATTGTAAGAAGTTTGAGATTTGTAATCAGTAAAAAAACCAAATGTGGGGGTTTTGGATACAGAGAGATTGCGCTACTCTGCCTAAGATCTTTTCCAAACAAGCATCCTCTAAGAAGTTTAGAATATGAGACTCCCACAAGTGTTTTCGTAACCTCAAGAGAACTGCGATGATGGCAGAGTCATGTAGAGTGAGCTGATGCCGTGAGACTACAACAGCTGCTTGCTCGGCAGATAATTGGTGAGTAAGACGTCACACAAACATCTTGTTTAAGTCTCTGAGAGTAACTGTAAGAGATACGAATAAAAAAAATGAACATACGAAAAAATGTTGGTTCTAATAGAACAATTTTTATATTTAGAGAACATGATGAAAGTACGCCACAGCACGTAACACCCTTCGATGAGTTTACGTTCAAAATTTAAATCTATAGATTATTTCATTCTCAATGTATCCAGTGGACGGATAGAAATATGAACAACCATATAGGAAATAGATATTTTATATTCATTCAGAGTAAAAGAAAAATGTTGTCATGCTACTGACTGATATGCATCAATAACTCTCAGCCAAATTCCATGTTTGAATGTACTTCATCATAGAACTCATTCTTTTCTATGTAGAAATGAAGTTTCCTGCAAAATAAAAGTTTACAGGTGAAATGTTTCTCGAGATATATTGCAACATGATAAATTAACATTTATTTAGAAGTTCGGTTTTATAGCACTGTTAAAATAATAAAAGTATGGCTGACCTAGCAAAGGCGCTACAACGAAAACGCTTGTTAAATTCAAATGTTGTCGCTGAATTTTAGCGTTGGCTCCCATCTTAACATTTACTTTTTACTGTTTTAATTTACCATATTCCTAATTTAAAAATCTGTTTCTTTACAATTTTTTAAATTCTGTTTTCTCGTTTATTATTTTCCCGTTGCTATCATAGTTACCCATAAGACCAATGTGAAATATTCGATAGTGCTCAACCAAATCTTATAGAGTGCCATGCACCATCATGGAACACAGTGTTTCCTATATAGAAATGGAGCTTCGTGCACAAGAATATGTTCCAGATATCTTAGAAATATACATATAAATAGTGATACAGAAATTAATTTTTCCATCCCCCATAAGTTATAGGTTTTGCTATAGCTCAGCCAATAATTATTTGGTGACTGCTACAACTTTTGTAGTATAAGTTCTATAAAGGTAAACTCAGATGTAATTTGTAGAGCAATTACTTGTAAAGGTCTTATTTAGACGGTTTGAATTTTAACTTTTATGTTCAAAAGTTAACCAAATTGTATACTGAACATTTAATTAACAAAAAATATATCTTCCCACTTTTTATAAACATATTTTTGTAATCTTTTTGAAAATTAGGTAGAATGATTCTGGCGGGAAATTGTTATTTTATAAGAGTTATTACATAATGGCGGCATAGTTATAATGGTAGAGGTTAAGTGGTAGAGAGGACTTAATAGTCCTAACTTCCTCTCTAATAAAGACATTTTTTATTTCATTCCATATAATATGCTGCTAATGGCTCATAAGGCAGCTGTGACCTATGATGTGGGTGCCAGGTAATTCTGGAAATGTCAAAATTACTAATAGTTAGTTAAAAGGCCTTTAAACGAAAGATTAATGGAACCTGGTTGTAAGGTTTGTTTTTTGATCAGCCAATATGAAAAATATATATACAACTAAATATGATTCTTACTCTCATACCAAGAACTCATAATTTTTATTTTATATAATTTTAATTCTAGAACTGTTAATTTACAAATTATGTTTGCTTTTTATTTATTGAATGTTTTAATACCACTCAAGTATCATAAGTTGATCTAATATTTCTACTTTTTTAGTGAATATCTATATAATAATTGTAATTATACAGCATGTTTCCTGAGCTGATCTATAAGGTATAATGGGTTTATTTACTACTCTTTCAACAGTTCTTTCGATGTTAATGCATTACCGATTTTGGTCACGATGTGTTGTACAAAGTTGATCAGTATTTTTGACATCCTCAAAAGTGAATATAAAACCAAACAAATATGCAAAACAAAGTGACGAATTAACAAAACACTAAATAGCCTCTTTGAAAGGCTGGGATAGTAAAATTGATGGCGAAACACATCTAAGGTTCCGATGAACGTGCGGATAAACTTTAAACTGTGCTACAAATAAAAACTCGTCTCAAATCTATAAATTTTAACCTCAGACTTTCGTATTTTAGTGTTTCACTGCTAATGAATTTTTGGCAATACGATTATCTACTTAAATACGAATTGAATATCGTATTCACTCTTCCCGTAAGGCATTGTATTGTATTTTAAGTAGCTACAGGTGTATGAACCTGCATTTACATTATTATTTTCTCAATTAAATAATACACCACATGATATTCTTGCAAATCTAGAGAACCCATCCAATTTGATGCATCAATAAGGATGGAAATAATGGCTATGTAAAGTGACATATGTGCTGAGATGGGGTAATAGTGCATACACACTAAGCCGTTAATAGTACATCAAAAAATGTGCTAATGTGGCGCTAAACTCTAAAATACACTTATCAGATAGCACAATTCAATCAAACTTCTAAATGTTTTTATGTATACGTTTAAAATATATTATATGTGGTTTATATAAACCATTTAATATGTCGTGTAAATGTACGTGTCAACCAAAACACAAAATAAATGCAAAACCAAATTTGAATTGACTTGGAGAAATTTGATTTTTTTTATTATACAAGGTTGAAGAACGCCCACACATTACAGTCACGTAACAGGCTTCGCTGAGGTTGCACGCAAAATTTCAAGTCTATAGTTTTATTTGTTACTGTGTCACATGTTAAAGTATCATATGGTTGTAACCAGTTTGGTTACAAATATATTTATTCCGAGTTTTCTCGTTGGTTACTCATAAAACCAGTATAAAATGTTTCCTGTAAGAGTTACATGCACTATAGTCGAACTCGATACTGCTTATACAGAAAAATAAAGATTAAACAAAATTTAAAGTGTATAGATTAGTTCGTTGAGAAATCATGCAAACAGACAAAGAGACAAAAATGATATTTTTCAACCTCTTAAGTGATAGCCTTCGCTAACGCTCCGCCAACAAGTATAATCATTTAAATTAATTAATTCATTAGTTGTTATGTGGTAGAGAGCATTAGGTTTAAACCTATAAAAAAAACTATATGATTTATTAACAGTATAGAAGTAGGTAGTTTATTGAACATGTAATAATAATTGAACCTTAACTAAACCTCATGCGTAACGATAGTGTATGTTTTTAACCAACGATATAATGAGTAACACGCTATTAATAACTCGGGGCCGAAACAAGGCCCAACACACGGAATCCTCTTATCGAGAAATGTTGAGTTCTATCCTGATAAATGTCCGCTTACAATAAACCTGCATTTCATTGTACTTAATCCTTACATTCTAACAAAGCATTAATAGTTTATTTGGAGTTTATTGCGCTACTTCTTATGTGTACAAAATATAAGCGGTGTATTGGAACAACATTTTCTTATTTATGCCTACAAAATGATATAAAAAATAAACCTCATCGTATCCGTTATAGAGAAATATGAATTGTTAAGCAGTAGCCAAGAAGTGTTTAAAAAGGATACCCCATTATTACTCACCCAACACTTATAGTTTACAAAAAAAGAAAGAAAAATAGTATTGTCATTAATTATATACTGATTTAATAGATGTCTCATTTCAATTTACAATTTAATAATAATTGTAAAGCTGGAAACTTGTAAAATCAACCCTGAAGATATAAAGTGTTTCCCTAGTTTCTTTGTTGAGAAATAAGTATTATTACTTAATTCTTTTAATGTTGTTATTTTAGTTTTATTAAAATAATATTTTACAAGTTGTCTCGTACGACTCCAAAATATATTTACATGTTTTATTACAGTAATTCAGTACTAAGCACTACATTTGAGTTCGTGGTAAAACAATTATTAAATGCTTCTCGGAATAGAACGCAAGTAATTAATTTTCAAAACGATATTAGCTTACATAGGTTTTAGTGTTTATATTGAAATATTACCCTATATAGAGATTTTTGAAAACTTTTACTCATCATTTACGAAGAATCTTCAAAACGTTTTCCTTGTTATGAAGTTTTGTTCAAAAACATTTTGCGCCATAAAACGTTGTAAGTCTTTGAAAAACATTCAATTATTTTAAGTACAAGTGATTGAAAGGATAATAGGATTTCGGAAATTTGCCATCGTTATACGTTATAAAAGGTATAACACAACGTTTCGAGGATTGGAATCTATCCTCTTCGTCACCTGGGAGAGGATAGTTTGAACCCACTATGCTTGAACCCTTTACTTTCCCTTCTTTACTTCTTTCTGTTCGTTATTTTTGTATGTATACAAAATTACCTACTTACAGGTGATATTCAAAGTTAAAAATTGTCTAATTTTAAAGCTTATTTATTTAAACAGCTGGCAAAATTAAGGGTTCTTTTGAAGGAACATCTTAACTTTGGGACTATAGTAAAATTGTAATAGTGAAACAGGACAAAACCTGTTATGGTGTGGAGAGTTTAACACAGGAAAACACTGTGCTGAAAATCATTTAAGCTATCCAAAATATATTCATTTTATGTAAAGATATATCTATTATTTTACTTTCTATGATTCCTGTTGTTTTATTTTACACAGTTTCCGTAACTGTTTCAGCCTAATTCCCCAGTCCTGTAAACAATTTCGGTTTTTCTAACTATTCCTAACATACAAAAGAAGGATTACATATAATTTCCTTTTCTTTATCTTGTGTCTGTATAGTCATTGGAAAATAAAATTTAAAGTGACTTATAGTGGTTTTTTGCTTGTCTTTCTTTCTCTTATCTGATTTTGCCTACATGTTACGTTGAGATGATAATTGAAATTGGTATGTTGTAATAATAAGGAGCTTGTTTAAGGTAATTCTTTTTTACTTTTATATGAAGAGGTAAAGTTATCACAAAATATATTTCAGAGAAAGGAGATCTTGTGTAGGATATGAATATTAATACAGAATAGAATACAAACAAATTTATATGTTCGTAAGCCCGTAACGAATGGACGTGTGGGTTGCTCGATATTGCTTTGAATTTTTTTTATTAATTTATATTGCATTAATGCTCGATATTGCAAAGTTTACTTATAGCTTTAATTATGGCAGACAAAATCCTACAAGTATCCCTTTTTTAGAAGTTTAACAAAATTACTCTTTGTTGCCAAAATTAAGTAATAATGAATTTAGATGTTATATAAGGGTGGGCTTATCGTAATCAATGTTCTTTGGAATTTTGCCAACGAACTTAATTACTTAATAAAACTTTAAAATTACCACTTTACACACCGCGGTGCCTGCATCTTGGCTCGACATTGCAGCTGCAGTCGCAAAAAGGAAGAAGAATCGTTCTAGTACTCAAGAACTCACCTAAAACTAATTCGCGTCAGAATTAACCATTTATGGAGACAACATACAATCATGTCAACGTGGTCTCCATCACCATAACTTATATCTGTAATATTCAGGTAAATAAAACATTAGCACAGGTAAGTTTTATAATTTACAAATTGACTTTATAATACATTGTAAATAGATGTCTCACAAGAATGGGGTAATTTATACTACGAAGAATGTACATTCTACTTACGGACAAGGCGCGCGAGGTGGTAACCGATGAGCTGTCGAACGGCTACACACTTCAAGATTACGCGCACTTATTACGTTAAAATTCTGGTGGGAATTTAGTTCAAATAAAATTGGATAAAAGTACCATTAATCAGTAACGAGTAACAGGATTGCAACTAAATAACAGTAAAAGCCTGTTATGATCTTGTTCATTTTTGAAAAGTTATTAGTTTTGTAAATTAAATTTAACATCTAGGTGGGGTGTTAATCAACTCTTTCAGATTATATTTCTAAAAGTTATCGGAATATTTACGATTAAGATAGTTACCATTCGTGGTGATCACTTAATAAAACTAGCCATATAGACTAAATATTGATATATTAGGCTTAAAACTGATATTTGCAAACCAAATCAAACTGTTAAATTTGTTGAAGTAAACACTAAATTAAAATACTTTATTGATATTACCTCTTGTTTCAATTTAATTGAACTGTAAGTAAAACTAAAGGTTACGAATAGGAGTAATAAACTGTCGGTACATAAAAAAATTGACGGAATTTTTGCCTTAGAAATAATACAACATCACAATTTGTTTAGGTATCTATTCTTCTTCTTTTAGCAAGAAAGCTTTTTTTACAAATATGTTTATATAAGTACATAAATATTAGTTTTTATTTAAATATAAATTAACTTTATTTGGAAAAAGTAAGTTTTTTCATATATCACAGCATAAAAAAACGCAAAATTATTGAGCACAGGTGTCCAGATACCATTCTCTCTAGTCTTATTATAATTAAACTGATAGTTATAAGAGGGCATGTTCAGAGGGTACGTTAGTCAGCTCCTCTAAGCAATCAGCACCTCTAAAGCTTTGGCAAACTATAGAAACATTATGTTTTCATAATTTATTACCACTTCTTAAATAAACAATAACGATAAATAATAAACAATAATACTCTTAATTAAACATTCAAACTACTAATGGATTATCAAAAACATAAGTAGTTAAAAATCTCTACATTGGAAATGGGATACTTAAATGCCATGTTCTCAGGGAGATTGATTGACTAAAGGTAACAGCTCTTATGGAAGGAATGGTACATAGCAACAACAAAATCACCACCTTATAAAAGGGATTGTAACTTGGCACTAGTAAAGGGAGTCTAACTACGATACAAAGACCGGAGTTGGTCTGGATTACTTGGTTGTCACGTTCTATGGGAGATCTCAGACTTTGGTTCCTTGTCCAGCTATCGCTAAGGCTTAAACTGAGAGCAACTTCTACAGTTGAAGGAATAGTTTCTTGTAACAAAAAAATCACCGTCTTATACAAGGTATTGTTACTTGGCACTAGTAAAAGGAGTGTAAGTGCAAGACAAAGACCGGAGTTAGTCTGGATTACTTGGTTGTCACGTTCTCTGGGAGATCTCGGACTTTGGGTCCTTGTCTGGTTTCCGCTAAGGCTTAAACTGAGAGCAACTTCTACAGTTGAAGGAATAGTTTCTTGTAACAAAAAAATCACCGTCTTATACAAGGTATTATTACTTGGCACTAGTAAAAGGAGTGTAAGTGCAAGACAAAGACCGGAGTTAGTCTGGATTACTTGGTTGTCACGTTCTCTGGGAGATCTCGGACTTTGGGTCCTTGTCTGCTTTCCGCTAAGGCTTAAACTGAAAGTAACCGCTCTGATGGCAACAACAGAATCACAGTGTCAAATAATACTTTGTTTTACTTACTTAAATATTATTGATGATATTTTATCGAACGATATAAATTTTTTTCTGTGTCCAAAAATAGCTATACTTAAAATAGTGATATGCAATGTATACTCAAACAAACTTCAGTCATGAAAATTGAAACAAGTGATGTACAGTGGTAGGTGTTCATAAAATGAACATGTTGATCTATAGTTTTTGTAGTTAATAATGTAACACTTTAAATCATTGTATTAAAAGCGTTGTTTTATTATTCGTCTTTGATTTTAAAAATTAAATATTAGACCTTTAAGGTGTAAATTGTGGTTAATTTCCTAAATTTCCAGGTATTTTGTACAATAAGAAATGTCTACTAAAAGTATAAGACTGGAATTTGAGTTATTACATCATACTACAGTTACTGTTAATTCATTAAATGCGTTAAATAAATATCCTGTTAGGAATGGGGAAAAAAAAGTTTAAAAAATGTTTTTAGAAAAATTTAAACAAGTTTAGTATATTTGGTATTGTAATTACTAGTTAGGAAATTTTTAATTTCATTAAAAATTTAAATTTCAAATAATTTTAAATTTAATGCAAATGGTGTAGAATTTAAGTTTAATGAATGTTCAAAAAATAGTCAAGCTACAATCTGTATCAGAGCTACTTCACTTTTTAGAAACGGTTGTACTTTTTGGCTCACGTTGATCTCATTCACTGCAAAACTTTACTTCGTCGTTTAGGAATAAATCGTTATATTTACGTTTAACCCTTGTACCATTGATATTGAGGACATCAATTTCCTAATATTAAAGTACTGCATAATCTATTTCAATCCATAGGTATATATTTTTCAGCGAAAACAATTACTATGCAACATTTACATGTGTTGTTATTTTTGTAGTTTGATAGTTGAGAACATTTTATTTTCCCTTTAATCAGGCACTGAAACGTTTAGATTATTCCTCTTCACAGGAATAAAACTAATAATTGGTATTAATAATTTATTACCTTAAAACCTGAAGTATATAACATGATAAATTTCAAATATAGCCACGCAGACATTAAGTTCAAGTACCAACAATAACAAATACCTCTTTGTCACGTACTTGGCAAAGTAGGTTGAGACCAACTGAACAGTTCGTGAGTTGTGTAATCCTGCCCCAGTGTCTCAACTTTGTCTCGTACTTGGCCAAGTAGGTTGAGTCCAACTGATTAGTTCGCGGGTTGTGTAATCCTGCCCCAGTGTCTCAACTTTGTCTCGTACTTGGCCAAGTAGGTTGAGTCCAACTGATTAGTTCGCGGGTTGTGTAATCCTGCCCCAGTGTCTCAACTTTGTCTCGTACTTGGCCAAGTAGGTTGAGTCCAACTGATTAGTTCGCGGGTTGTGTAATCCTGCCCCAGTGTCTCAACTTTGTCTCGTACTTGGCCAAGTAGGTTGAGACCAACTGATCAGTTCGCGAGTTGTGTAATCCTGCCCCAGTACCTCAACTTTGTCTCGTACTTGGCCAAGTAGGTTGAGTCCAACTGATTAGTTCGCGGGTTGTGTAATCCTGCCCCAGTGTCTCAACTTTGTCTCGTACTTGGCCAAGTAGGTTGAGACCAACTGGTTAGTTCGCGAGTTGTGTAATCCTGCCCCAGTGTCTCAACTTTGTCTCGTACTTGGCCAAGTAGGTTGAGACCAACTGATCAGTTTGCGAGTTGTGTAATCCTGCCCCAGTACCTAAAATTTGTATCATACTTGGCCAAGTAGGTTGAGACCAACTGATCAGTTCGCGAGTTGTGTAATCCTGCCCCAGCGCCTCAACTTTGTCTTTGGTTTCAGAATTATTAGAACAAACATTAATAAATTATTCATGGAAAGAGTAACAGAATAACTAACTTATGCAGTAACTGCAGTTATAGTGCAGCACAACCACAAATCTATATTTGCAACACCTCTGTTGAAAATTAATATACTAAAGCTTACAAAGTTTTGTGACACTATTTAATATTAATTATTTTTTTTTATTATTATGTGTAACGTAATGTAAAACTGCCCTAAATGCACACTTAGTAAACCCAAATGCCTCACAGTCGGCTTCAAACGGAATATAATATTCTATTATTAGGGAATAAGATCTGTTAACGTAGTAAATCATGTAAATGACTCTTATAGATTACATAAAACACTCAAACCTGTCATAACTAGCTTTAAAGCAGCAAACTAGTAATCAAAAATAGTTTAGATAATGTCATTAAATTACCTCCATGGATTATTTAACTAATTTGTTTATTTGTAGTAATAATGGTGAGGAATTATAAATAACACCATAGAACATTTCTTAAGATAAATAGTAGTTTAATTAACTTCTCGGATCTAAACAATTACAGTGAAATCTTACAAGAATATTTAGATGTGGATTTTTATTATTTTGTATTTGTCGGTGTACGTTTTCTCATTGCTCTCTTAGCAAACAAACTAACGTTATTTAATTAATTCAAAATGTGTAAAAATACTAAATATATATCAAAATGTTTGTGTTCTGAGGTTAAATTCTTTACTCGATTAATCTTATCAAAGCAATGAAATAGAGGCATGACTCATTAGTCTCACCGGCATAAGACTCCTGCGTATTAACCGGTCGTTTATATCGACACTATGCCGTGACTGACTCGGTGTTTGCACACGCACCGCTAACCGTGACGACGCAAAAAGCCGACAACACTCTCTTTTATAAATAAAAAAAGTATATAGTGCAAGAAAAAGCTGTACCAGCACGTAAGTTATTTATTTAATCAAATCACATCAGCGATAGTTGCGAGAAGTTTCGGTGTTTTTCTTATAGCCAACCATTCAAACGTAAAATCCACTCACGTTTAGCCACGTTTAGTATACCATACTACGCTACTGGCAATGCCGGCTGTAAAATTCAAAGACAATTAGGAGCAGTCGGTACTAACTGTCATCCTCATTTTTCTAATCAGAACAACGTTAAACTTTTAACACTCTTATGACCTTATTTACAGTAGTATGATTACAAGAGATGAGGCATTTTAACGACACAACTAGTACTTATCCAAACTGTTTTTAATTTTTTCAATAATTTTGTTGGTTAGTCAGAAAACAACTGTTAATAATACTCACTACATTAAACATTTAAATATTAAAAAAATAAAAACTTTTCCTGTGGATTTGTATTATTTTTTTATATCTTATAAAAAAACCTCTTCCATAATTATATGACCACAATAAGAATGTAAACGTTTTTGTAGTTGAAAACCTTTGAACTGGCAATAGTTTCTTTGAAGTGAGAGTTTGAGAGAGAGAGAGAAAGTTTCTAGGTCTTATATATATATATATATATATATATATATATATATATATATATATATATATATATATATAATTTATTGATTTCTCACTAAGCAATCTTAATTCTGGATAAAAAACAAAAAGAAATACTCTACCCATTTTGCAATATATAACTACGGATTTTAAGAATAAGCTTGCAAACAGACCATAAAAGCTTACCAGTCAAGGACATTTCAACTAATAGCATCAGGGTTAGACAAAACTCAAAACCGTTTTACTACAGGTTTCACTTAGTCTAAACAACATTATTAAAATAAGCTGTGTTTTAATTAATACCGGATGAATTTATAATGTGAATGCTCCAATACAACAGAGATAAATAACTTGATATCAGCAATAGTGAACAGAGACGTTACCTGCTGCCCTACAGCTAGAGATAACGTTGTTTAGTCAGACCTCCAGAGATGTGTTCTTGCAAACCACATCACGTATTGGTCCACCGAACTAGGGCTTGTTTACTCTATATATTTTTATTTTTTATATCACCTCCATTACCTCATAGCCACCTTACTGACTATCAGCAATAGTGAACAGAGACGTTACCTGCTGCCGTACAGCTAGAGATAACGTTGTTTAGTCAGACCTCCAGAGATGTGTTCTTGCAAACCGCATCACGTATTGGTCCACCGAACTAGGGCTTGTTTACTCTATATATTTTTATTTTTTATATCACCTCCATTACCTCATAGC
The DNA here is from genome assembly GCF_021130785.1 of Homalodisca vitripennis. NCBI lineage: Eukaryota > Metazoa > Arthropoda > Insecta > Hemiptera > Cicadellidae > Homalodisca > Homalodisca vitripennis. Next base: position 18,493,261 of record NC_060207.1, on the reverse strand, counting down.
CACCTTACTGACTATCACCAAACGTGAACAGAGACGTTACCTGCTGCCGTACAGCTAGAGATAACGTTGTTTAGTCAGACCTCCAGAGATGTGTTCTTGCAAACCGCATCACGTATTGGTCCACCGAACTAGGGCTTGTTTACTCTATATATTTTTATTTTTTATATCACCTCCATTACCTCATAGCCACCTTACTATCACCAAACGTGAACAGGGACGTTACCTCCTGCCCCTCGAGCTAGAGATAACGTTGTTTAGAGATAACGATTAGTTTCATAAATGTTTAGGTATTGTTGAAGAGTTATCTTACCTACTATCAGGCCTGTGTTATAATTACCTGACACGTGGCAAAGCATTACCATTATACGTCTGTTACTTTAAAATATTCAAAAAGCAAACCGGCTGTTGCGCGTAAAACATTCTTAGCACATTTATAATGCCATCTTCTCTTTATTATATAATGCCACCTACACATATATTAAAAATAAACTGAGATTGTAAAATGTTTATGTATTTATGGCACGATTTATAAAAAAGCTAAATATCTAGGTACACGAAAATGAGGAAATCGGTGTAAAATGAGTTAATATTATTTTTGCTTTTTATAGAGAAATTAAAACCCTTAAGTTTCAACTAGAATATAGTATTTCACAGGACAAAATATGGGGATCATTAAGTCTGAGTAAATCAAGAATTCTTGTTGTTTGCTTACAAATTAAGTTTCATAAACATTTAAAGTCTATGTGTTTGTTAGTGTTTAGAAAACGTGAGGACAGACAGAAATAAAACATTTTCAGTAGCTCGAGTGATAAGTTTCACTAACACTATGTAACAATCACTGTTAAAATTCACTTCATAATCATGCACTATACTACCAAATCTCTTACCACTATCAGTCTTTCGCTTGTTCACGTCACAAACCTCCTGTGTGATATACATTAGGATTCATTAGCAATAAATACTTTAATTTATTTGTATATTAAAAATATAACTTTATTTTATATGTTTTAAGAATAACAGAGATAATTAATTTATTAATGTGTTAAATTTTAATTAAAACACGTTAAAATATTACTTTAATTTCACCACATTGTGTAAATGTAGTTGTTTCTTTATTTTATTATCATTATTATTTTTTGTTTTATTCTTAATATAATATTTATTTAATGTTTTAAATTTTACGTTGTCGCAGGTTAAGTGTAAGAAAGGGCCATGCGGCCCTAACTTTGCCTGTACAAATAAAGAATTTTTCATTTCATTTCATTTCAATCCTGGTGTGTAACACTAGTGCGTGTGGAAGCACTCTACACTACCGAATCTCTTACCACTGTCAGTCTTTCGCTGGTTCACGTTACAAAGCTCACAACAGCTGGCACAATCCTGGTGTGTAACACTAGTGCGTGTGGAAGCACTCTACACTACCGAATCTCTTACCACCGTCAGTCTTTCGCTGGTTCACGTTACAAAGCTCACAACAGCTGACACAATCCTGGTGTGTAACACTAGTGCGTGTGGAAGCACTCTACACTACCGAATCTCTTACCACTGTCAGTCTTTCGCTGGTTCACGTTACAAAGCTCACAACAGCTGGCACAATCCTGGTGTGTAACACTAGTGCGTGTGGAAGCACTCTACACTACCGAATCTCTTACCACTGTCAGTCTTTCGCTGGTTCACGTTACAAAGCTCACAACAGCTGACACAATCCTGGTGTGTAACACTAGTGCGTGTGGAAGCACTCTACACTACCGAATCTCTTACCACTGTCAGTCTTTCGCTGGTTTACGTTACAAAGCTCACAACAGCTGGCACAATCCTGGTGTGTAACACTAGTGCGTGTGGAAGCACTCTACACTACCGAATCTCTTACCACTGTCAGTCTTTCGCTGGTTCACGTTACAAAGCTCACAACAGCTGACACAATCCTGGTGTGTAACACTAGTGCGTGTGGAAGCACTCTACACTACCGAATCTCTTACCACTGTCAGTCTTTCGCTGGTTCACGTTACAAAGCTCACAACAGCTGGCACAATCCTGGTGTGTAACACTAGTGCGTGTGGAAGCACTCTACACTACCGAATCTCTTACCACTGTCAGTCTTTCGCTGGTTCACGTTACAAAGCTCACAACAGCTGACACAATCCTGGTGTGTAACACTAGTGCGTGTGGAAGCACTCTACACTACCGAATCTCTTACCACTGTCAGTCTTTCGCTGGTTTACGTTACAAAGCTCACAACAGCTGGCACAATCCTGGTGTGTAACACTAGTGCGTGTGGAAGCACTCTACACTACCGAATCTCTTACCACTGTCAGTCTTTCGCTGGTTCACGTTACAAAGCTCACAACAGCTGGCACAATCCTGGTGTGTAACACTAGTGCGTGTGGAAGCACTCTACACTACCGAATCTCTTACCACTGTCAGCCTTTCGCTGGTTCACGTTACAAAGCTCACAACAGCTGACACAATCCTGGTGTGTAACACTAGTGCGTGTGGAAGCACTCTACACTACCGAATCTCTTACCACTGTCAGTCTTTCGCTGGTTCACGTTACAAAGCTCACAACAGCTGGCACAATCCTGGTGTGTAACACTAGTGCGTGTGGAAGCACTCTACACTACCGAATCTCTTACCACTGTCAGTCTTTCGCTGGTTCACGTTACAAAGCTCACAACAGCTGGCACAATCCTGGTGTGTAACACTAGTGCGTGTGGAAGCACTCTACACTACCGAATCTCTTACCACTGTCAGTCTTTCGCTGGTTCACGTTACAAAGCTCACAACAGCTGGCACAATCCTGGTGTGTAACACTAGTGCGTGTGGAAGCACTCTACACTACCGAATCTCTTACCACTGTCAGTCTTTCGCTGGTTCACGTTACAAAGCTCACAACAGCTGGCACAATCCTGGTGTGTAACACTAGTGCGTGTGGAAGCACTCTACACTCAAAAAAGCTCTCACCACTGTCCTACAAATTAGCTACTTATACAAGGTGGAAGTTAACCAAATTTTGTACACAAGTTAAGAGCATGCCAGACCATGTGTCAGTATGGCTGAGGTTGCATCCAGAATTTAAAGTCTATAGCTTACATATTTAATACTATATTACAGTCATATGACTACTCAAATTGTTAAAAAATTATTTTTTCTGAGATTTTCTTGTTTGTATTACGATTTTTCTAACCTATTAAGACCAATGCAAAACCAAAATACCGCTAATTCACATCTAAATCCCATAGAGCAACATCCACTATTAGCGACCTTGATGATGATTATACGCATGTTTCAAGCTATAGACTTGAACGTTAGGTTTTAAGCTAATAGATTTAGTACGTTCTCGAGATTCCGATAGAACAAACAGACAATTATACAGAATTTCAGACAGATAAAAAAAGAAAATTCAGCACCTCGAGTAATAAACTTCTATCTATTTAGCAGTGTTGTTTTATTGGAACTTATAGTGCCACTTTCTTATTTAATGTGCTTATCATATCAAGTATAATGAGAGGATTTTATGAAAACCATTTTCAAACCCTTTAGAACAGTATGACAGCCATATATCCAGCTGTATACAATATATTTTGAACTGACAAGTACCTTTGGACTTGTTTCGTTGAATAAGTAGTAGAGTCCCCATTGAGTCTCTATGCATACTATTCATGAACGATTGATTGCACTGGGGACAGAACGTGATGTAGCTATGAACTAAGATCTCAAGAGAAATTCTACAGAATCCTGTTTCTACATTCTCCGTTTTGTGAATTATTCCCTCTCTATTTTGTGATTAATATATTTTAATGCACTATCCAATATTTACACTTACTTAAGTGATGATTATGATAATAAAGATAATTTACCTTATATATATATATATATATATATATATATATATATATATATATATGGGTCATAATAACCAGTTATATATATTAAGTTAAACAACACGTAACACTATAATCTAAATATATAATTTGTTCAGCACGTTAAAAAAGTTATTTGAACAAGTTTTTAAACAAGAAAATGTAAAAAAGTCAGTATGTGTGTGTGTGTGTGTGTGTGTGTGTGTGTGTGTGTGTGTGTATAAATCTATCCCCTTATATCACTACCATCTCTTCCACATTTAGCTCAGGCCTGATGCCCTCCCATGTTAGGAAGGGCGTGTAAAGTCCGTATGAGCTACAGACCCTCCCACGCATGTCATTACCACCTATTATTGTTTTTACGACTTATATACAAGTATCTCAGTGTAGACCTAATACATTAATTTACTCAAAAGTAAAGGTGAAAAGAAATATTTTATTTTTTCCCCACAAGATTCTTAAAAAAATATCTCTTTAATAAAATAAATAATTCTCTTGTACAACGTATCTTATTACGTTTTTAACGCAGAAACATTAGGACTAAAACATAATTCATTTCACATTTAATTTGTTGTTACCAAAACGTTATCTATCAAAATTTGCATACATTGTAGGTTTATTTAAGACTCTATAGTTTTAATCATTCATGGATAAAATCCTTCATTATAAATTTAAGAGATAATGCTGTGTTAAAACCAATATAATAACGTGTGTGACTAATACCATGTGATTTGTACAATAATAAAAGCACGTATATTTTACATTGTTTAGTAATCCTCTTGACCTGAAGTTCAATAATATGAGGTTAATTATAGATGTATATATTATCACGCATATGAGGTGAATCCTACTAGTTCCTTGTTTAAAGTTTATTGTTGACGATGGAAGGTTTGAAAGAATAATGCGATTTTGGAAATTTGCCATTGTTGCACAAAGTGTAACACAACGTTTCGATTGAAATATATTCTCTTTGTCAGGTGTAAGGATAATTAATATATATATATAAAAAAACAGGAGGAAGAACCATCGCCCTCCTGTCTTATTGCTTCAGATGACTGTTTGCGAGACCGCGGGAAGTGCCGACATTGATTTTCCCACGAATGTTAAGTTCAGCCAAGTTTCACCTCAATCAATTGGTGTTCTCATTGAATGTACTCAATGTTGAATTTTACACTCAATTGTGAACCTGATGAGACAATGAGAACACTACATAATCTGGATTAAATTTGTTTTTAGTCTAGGTGTCTAATGTCGAAACTATAGAAAGAGATCATTTGAGCTTCTTCGGCATCGACTATTTTGGATCTATTTAGACAGATGTTGATTCAATATTCCAGAAGTGAAGTCTGTCAGAGTTATACTTCAGAGCTACAATAAGTGGAAAGTGGAATGGAGCCGAACTTAACATTCGTATTGAATCAACTCTTCACACCATTGCTCTACGACAAGTATTGATTTTCTTATTAGTATCCCACTTTCACTTGTGCAGGTGTGACGTGTGCGCTTTTGGCTTCTCGTGCTTGTTTTTTGAATCCTCTGCAGTGAAATCGCCTAGGTTCGTGTTCTCCTGTATTAGTTATTACATTTTGAACACAAAATTCTATATTTTTTACATTAATAGATTCTCAAAAAAAATTGTATGGTGCAGCAATAAAATTGTTACGAGACATTCACATAAAAAATGTTTGATTCAAATAAAACCAATTAATTTTACTCGTAAATTAATTGATGGTATACATCAAACTATATATACATATATATATTATATATATACATATATATATACATATATATATATATACATATATATATATATATATATATATATATATATATATATATATCATCCTTTTCTTTAAAAATCAGAACACAACATAATAAGTGATAATTTATTATTTACGCGAAATTATATTCTATATCGATAGGAAAGTAGAAGCATCAATTTCTAATATCAACAGGAAAATATTTAACACTATATATATATAAGTACAGTAAATGATACTCTCATTTCCATGATGAACTATTGTTAAAAATGAGCGTATAGTATATAGCGTAAAATCAGAGGGAAAGCAACAATTTAAAATTGCTAAACATTAGGTTTCGAGTTATTACGAATAATTTATTGAAATGCGTATTTATAACAACATGTTGATCGGATAATTTGTGTTGTAGCAGAATTTCAATGATAATCTCGAGCACTTTAGAACACTTTGCATAATGAAGTGGATTGGAATAATGTCAAATATGGCTTTAATTGCTGTGGTAAACCAACACGTGTGCTGCTCGGGAATTGATAAAACAACAGCTGTTTTGAAAGCAGCAGCTGATATGCCTCACCTCCCATCTGACGTTTGTCACGTCAAATGACTTGATTATGCAAATCAGCCATTCCCAGCAAATGGATCCTACCTTCAGCTCGGCTCATATTTCGTTCTGATACATTACCGGAAATTGAGCTCTGAAAATTGTATCCTTTAAAACGCAACTATTTCGTTTCTGGTACTGAAGCCGGTTAGAAGGTGCGCTGTACTCGCTTTTAAAACTTAAACTCATAAATATGAAGCTCCATTTCCAATTACTTTCTAAACATTTTCTTCTTTGTTACAAAATGCAGGTGTACTACTCGTAATAATGCTGTGAGGTTCATGATTTTGGTGATAAACAAACCAAACTTGAAATGTTATATTCAGGTGTGGATATGTAGTATATTGATACATTTATTTTAATCAAGGATCCGACAGGACCTTTAAGTCGTGTTGTTGCTTACCTGTCTATCCATACGTGCGTTAACGGTGAATGGAAAGGTAGAGACTCGAAACTTGGTTGGTTCCTCTGCTCCACGGAAGAACTCTATTTTGAGGTCCAAAGGTCAAAGGATAGATTATCTGTCTGTGTTATACCATCAATAGATATGGCTCACAGACTTGACATTGGGTACATAGATTCCTCTTCCTCCAGGGACGGAAGGCCATATTCAAAAATTACAATGTTAAAAATTTTACATTAGTAATTGATAAGATGACAGTGAGAAAATAAAGAGGTAAGCAAATATCTAAAAAACTTGAGTGATATCATACGATATTTTATCACGTCACATAGTAACGCGTGTTTAAGTGTCTATGTTGGATTCATTGTTAAGACTTTTGTTAAGTTCTGTCAGTTTCTTTGGTTAATACTAGTTAGTATATAATGTGTCTAAATTATATTGACAATTTAAAAGTAGAAATTTTTAAACTCAACTCAAATGGTTGTAGTCGTATTGGTATTTAATAACTTCATTTTCTTTGTATGTCAGGGAGGTCTCAAATTATTAAAGAATGAAAATTATTTATGTTTTTTAATTAGACGCTACTTAAATATGGATTCCAGTTTGCACGGAAAAAATATCAACATGACTTAATTACATTTTTAAATGAATAAATGATTTTTTAGAAATGAATTGTATATTAAAACGAATTAATATAAACACAATTATTTTAATATTACAATTTAAAATTATCTTAGTTACTTATTTTTCTATCGACTTAAAAAAACAGTTATATTTGAGATACAATTTAAAAAAATATGAATGCTTAAAAATAAAACTGTATACTTCAATGTACTTGTATGTTTAAATCCTGGCAAGTCTTCTTTGGCCTAAAGCTAACAGTCAAAGTATACAGGGTGTTACACGAGAGGCTAACACAACTGAAAATTATAGCAGAGACAAAAATAAACAAATACGAGAGCTATTCAGAAAGTAAGGAACGTTTTCAACTGACGCTGCCACGCACGCGCCAATCGCGTATATATTGGTGTGCTCGTGATCGGCACTTGAGTCAGAGTCCACCCGTCACAACTGGAACATCTCCGTGCTTTTTTATATTAAAATTTGAAATATTTGCTACCGTCGTAAATCCCGCCAGTTACGAAGTGTGGTCTGAAATTCGTTTTCGAACTGTGTGAAGTGTAAGGGAACAACTTAATGACTGAAAGTTCTGTCCGAAAGTCGTGCATTCAGTTTTAAATTGGCAGAACAAACGTTTAGGATCAAGACAAGAGTGGACGTCCAAGCATTGTAACTGACGATTTAGTCGCCAAAGTTGACGAAAAGATTCATGAAAATCACCGTTTCACAATACCTTACTTCTGGTTGATTTTCTCGAGCGAGGTGCAAAAAAGCTCTGAACGGTACTGCCAAACATAGGAAAATTTTAGGAGAGCTGTCCAAAACAAGCACCAAGGAAAATTGTCACCCAAAATTTTGTTTTTGCATGACAAAGCCCGACCTCACACGGCGAACCATACGCAAGAATCTTGAACTCGTTCAACTGGGAGATTTTTCCTCATCCCCCTACAATCCTGATCTTGCTCCAAGTGATTTTCACTTGTTCCCGGATGTGAAGACCTGGCTAATAACACAGTGTTTTGGCAACGATGTTTTAGCCATAGGTTACGCGTCACCGAGTGGCTGAGATCACAGGCGGCAGAATTTTATGGCACAAGAATTTCAAAGCTTATCCACCGCTATTATAAGAGCCTGAATTCGTATCGTGATTGTGTAGAAATGTAAAATTATTATTTTAGTCCCTCTTTCATATGTATATAATTAAATATTTTTCTTGTACCTGGTTTTTTAATAATTCCAGAACGTTCCTTACTTTCTGGATACTAGATCCTCGTAGATTCTTATGAACCTATTTTCCATCTCTCATGAGGTTTCCTCGAAAAATAATAACCTTATAACCGTTTAGTTTGTAGTTCGTATTCAGAATAAAAATGTATAGCTGAACTAGAATCTTTTTGAAACTATTTCTTTGGTACCATAAAACAAACCTTTTGAAATTTAATCTGTTTACAAAATAAAAATTAATTATAGAACGTACAAAATTATGTTTTTACTGTTGAAATGATTGTAATTTATACACTAATTTAAATTTACATATCCAATAACAGTAATACTATTTTGACATTTTCATTTTTAATCTGATAACGTAGAGAGAAAATACGAGCGAAAAATAAGCTATGAGTTCCTGAAAGCCCGACAGTAACACTACTACTCCTACAACATCCCAAGGCACTGTCACTCCTGGAAAGCGGAGGAGCTTCCTCAACCTCCACTTGAGTATTGAGCTATGAGCTTGCGTCTTCCATAATTTATATGATAAAATTTGTTTAGTCCTAGAATATTATCATTCAGTTAATTGAGGAAATTCACTGAAGTTACTATACTATATAGTTTTTAGTTTGTCTACCTTAACTGTACCATCTCACAAAATATTAAATGCATGTAACGTTTTTTTAGGTTATAAACTTTATAACCTAAACCTTTATTACAAATACAGATTTAGAATTTCAAAACTATGCCACCATATTTCTACTTCCAGCACGATAGACAACTTCAAAAGTTCTTTTCAGTCACCCTTTATTTTATTTTACGCAAAATACTGAAATAACAGGAAAATCCTTTTATATGTCCTAAATTTTTATTCAACCTTAATCGTTGAGGAGATCCACAATGCTTTTTAATGTCACATTTTGTCTTATTTAAACACCACTTTGTCTGTAAAATCAAACAGAATATAACAGTAATCGACATTAAGTGCAGTAATTTACATTGTGTACAAGATCAGTAATAAAACTTACAGTAATAAATTACCGATATGACTAAACATACGTGTTTGTAGGATATGGTTGTCATTATATCCTCAGAATATATTCCATTGTTATATGCGATTTATAAATCACACTAAGATTTATTTCTGATCTTTGACACGATGCTAATAATTTACTTATTTAATTTATATCCTTTGTGGGATGATGCAGTACATAGTATGTATGTATATACTTTATAAGTATTACTTAATATTATATATAATAAGTACAGTTTACATCAAGTACAATAGTGTCATTCGCTTTCCTCGGTGCGTAAGCATTGATGCTCAAATATTGAAAACAAGGCACTATTGGTGTAAATTGTAGCTTCTAATGTGCAAACTAATATTGAATAGGATAAAGCTATTTATAAATACTGTTTCATACTCGAAATACAAGAAAATATAGGATGTACCATACGGAGTTCTAAAGTTTGCTACCATATTGAAAAAGCGGCAGAATTTTGACATTTTATATAATATTTTTATGGTTACTGAGAAGTAAGTGAAATTCCCGTAAGAAAACTGTTGTCTATTTTTTGGAAAGGTTATAATAAAAATTCGTTGTATTAAAACGCGCGCGCGCGTGTATGTGTGTGTGTATTGTTCATTAATGTTACAGTATTTGTAGTTAATACTTCCATATTTTGTTTGTTTTGTTTGTTGCATATTGTTGTTCGCAAATTAAGATTCTTAAAACATTCGCTATCCATATGAAATCAAAGACCCGAATAAATGTAACAAGTGGAAGGAGTGTTAAGGTAATGCCGCCTCACCGTGGAAGAAGTAGCGCAGTACCTACAGTATCGCTAGGGGATTGTTGAAAGTATGCATTGTTCTCTTCTGCAACTTTAACAAGTCTAAGCAGATAATTACACCACAGCTGGTGGATCTAGATACATGAATATGGTATCTGTGTGGATTTTATATTCTTTTCCATTCCGTAATGGCACACGTGACTCGAACTGTGTAGTACGTTATGCATGTATCACTATGGATATTTAATTTTCATATATATGAACATTATAATATATAATTCAGTCCCGGCGGAGCAAGTACTTTTTGTGATTCAATGTTTATTGAAATTAAATTAAATTAGGCTATTGCCACTTATAAAAATTTAATGAATATAAATAAAGTCACTTGACAGGTATTTGGTCTTCCGATCATATGTTAGTTTGGTTATTTAAACACATATGTGAAAGAAAAAGCCAAATACTAAACAATTTAATCGTAAAAAGTAAGGGCTCTGTGGTGTAATGGTAGCACATTCACCCGGCAAGTGAGAGATTCAGGTTCGAGTCCCAGCGGAGCAACTACTTTTTGTGATTCAATGTTTATTGAAATTAAATTATATATATATATATGAACTTTCAACTTTCTATAAACGAATAAGATTTTTATACATTTTCAAATGAAATATGCAACCTCCTCTATCTGTAAGACATTGAAAAAATAGCTATATATTTTCAATACTGCATTAAACTGGATCTTTACGTAGGGAAAATCGTTTTAGAAGTCGGTGCAAACCCGTCCACGGGATTTAACTGGTAGTTAGATGAGTCTCTTAGATGGTCATTCAAAGAAGAAGAATGTTCCTTCTTTTTTGTCTGAAGGATATCTCGAGAGGGTACTACACTGATTATATTATGATGCATTTCTGTCAATAGGATGTTTCTGAGCTTTAGTAAAGCCTATCACTCTCAGACTTTATCAAACCTATTTGTATAGTAGTTGTAGGTTAAACGTCACAATAATTTAGAAAAAACGTTATCCCTGAAATTAGAAAATGCTCCGAAAAACACAAATTATAAGTTAAAAATACACCTGTGAAAAGGGACGCCCGTCATTACAAATTTATGACGTATTTAATAACGCATATAATGACCATATCCAAAAAAACAAAACCCTGATATTTCCAATTTGTATTTTCCAACTTGTAATTATTTTAAATGATCATGTGTGTAAGCTTAATATTATACCCGAAAAGGCATGGAAATTAAAATATTTATTACATCTTATAAGGAAAATATGGAGAGAGTAAATTATGTCTCACGGCCTTCGTCCCTAGTTTCAAATCTCATGACAACAAGTTATATCCCGTGACGTGGGACCTGAACAATCATATTGCTGGCCGACCGCCCTCAGTTAGTTAGCCTTCTACCTGCCCCCTCCCTCCATGCTGTCTTAATGAAGTTAGTTACACCCGTGAACTACTATCTATCTCACAATCATATGTCTGGTCGACCCACCCTCAGTTAGTTAGCCTTCTTACCTGCCCTCTCCCTACATGCTGTCTCATGGTAGTTACACCCATGAACTACTATCTTCTCACCAAATCATTATGCTGGTCGACCCACTCTCAGTTAGTTAGCCTTCTACCTGCCCCCTCCCACCATGCTGTCTTATGGTAGTTACACCCCCGTGAACTACCATGATCTCACAATCAGATGCTGGCCGACTCTGGCCCTCCAGTTAGTTAGCCTTCTACCTGCCCTCTCCCACAATGCTGTCTCATGGCAGTTACACCCCGTGAAAGTACAATCATCTCACAATTATATGCTGGCCGACCCCGCCCTCAGTTAGTTAGACTTCTACCTGCCCACATATAGTAGACTCCATTCATGCTGTCTCATATCAGTTACACCGTGAAATACCATCATCTCACAACTATATGCTGTACGACCGGCCCTCCCACCAACGTTAGTTAGCCTTCTACCTGCCCTCTCCCTCCATGCTGTCGCACATGGTAGTTACACCCCGTGAAATACCATCATCTCACAATTATATGCTGGCCGACCGGCCCCTCAGTTAGTTAGTCTTCCTACCTCGCCCTCTCCCTCCATTTGCTGTCTCATGGCAGTTACACCCCGTGAAATACCATATTATCTCACAATTATATGCTGGCCGACCCGCCCTCAGTTTAGTTAGCCTTCTACCTGCCCGCTCTCCCTCCATGCTGTCTCATGGCAGTTACACCCCGTGAGAATACCAAATTCTCACAATTATATGCTGGCCGACCGCAAGAGCCCTCAGTTAGTTACCCTTCTACCTGCCCCTCTCCCTCCAAGCTGTCTGATGGTTGTTACACCCATGGACTACCATCATCTCACAATTATATGCTGGCCGACCGGCCCTCAGTTAGTTAGCCTTCTACCTGCCCCCTCCCTCCTATGCTGTCTCATGGCAGTTTTCACCCCGTGAAATACAAATCATATCACAAGCATATGCTGGCGACCGGCTCTCTATTTTTTTTAGCCTTCTGCATCCTCTATCTCCTCTATTCTGTCTCATGGTAGTTACACCCCATGAACTACCATCATCTCACAATTATATGCTGGCCGACCGGCCCTCAGTTAGTTAGCCTTCTACTGCCCTCCTCCCTCCATGCTGTCTCATGGCAGTGTTCATCCCGTGATAATTTACCATCATCTCACAATTATATGCTGGCGCCGACCCGCCCTCAGTTAGTTAGCCTTCTACCTGCCCTCTCTACCTCCATGCTGTCTCATAGCAGTTACACCACCGTGAAATACCATCATCTCACAACTATAATGCTGTACGAACACGGCCCTCAGTTAGTTAGCCTTCTACCTGCCCTCTCCCTCCATGCTGTTCGCATGGTAGTTACACCCCGTGAAATACCATCATCTCACAATTATATGCTGGCCGACGGCCCTCAGTTAGGATAGTCTTCTACCTGCCCTCTCCCTACATGCTGTCTGCATGGTAGTTACACCCGATGAACTACTATCATCTCACAATCATATGCTGGTCGACCCACTCTCAGTTAGTTAGCCTTCTACCTGCCCCTCCCACCATGCTGTCTTATGGTAGTTTACACCCGTGAAATACCATCATCTCACAATTATTATGCTGGCCGACCGGCCCTCAGTTAGTTAGTCTTCTACCTGCCCTCTCCCTCCATGCTGTCTCATGGCAAGTTACACCCCACCGTGAAAATACCATTAATCTCACAATTATATTGCTGGCCGACCACGCCCTCAGTGTTAGTTAGCCTTCTACCTGCCCTCTCCCCTCCATGCTGTCTCATGGCAGTTTACACCCCCGTGAAATACCATAATCTCACAATTATATGCTGGCCGGTCCGGCCCTCAGTTAGTTTACCCTTCTACCTGCCCTCTCCCTCCAAGCTGTCTGATGGTAGTTACACCCCATGGACTACCATATCTCACAATTATATGCTGGCCGACCGGCCCTCAGTTAGTTAGCCTTCTACCTGCCCCCTCCCTCCCCCCCCATGCTGTCTCATGGCAGTTTCACCCCGTGAAATACAATCATCTCACAATCATATGCTGGCCGACCGGCTCTCTATTTTTAGCCTTCTGCATCCTCTCTCCCTCCATTCTGTCTCATGGTAGTTACACCCCATGAACTACCATCATCTCACAATTATATGCTGGCCGACCGGCCCTCAGTTAGTTAGCCTTCTACCTGCCCTCTCCCTCCATGCTGTCTCATGGCAGTTTCATCCCGTGAAATACCATCATCTCACAATTATATGCTGGCCGACCCACCCTCAGTTAGTTAGCCTTCTATCTGCCCTCTCCCTCCATGCTGTCTCATGGCAGTTACAACCCGTGAAATACCATCATCTCACAATTATATGCTGGCCGACCGGCCCTTAGTTAGTTAGCCCTCTACCTGCCCTCTCCCACAATGCTGTCTCATGGCAGTTACACCCCGTGAAATACAATCATCTCACAATTATATGCTGGCCGACCCGCCCTCAGTTAGTTAGCCTTCTACCTGCCCTCTCCCTCCATGCTGTCTCATAGCAGTTACACCCCGTGAAAATACCATCATCTCACAACTATATGCTGTACGACCGGCCCTCAGTTAGTTAGCCTTCTACCTGCCCTCTCCCTCCATGCTGTCGCATGGTAGTTACACCCCGTGAAATACCATCATCTCACAATTATATGCTGGCCGACCGGCCCTCAGTTAGTTAGTCTTCTACCTGCCCTCTCCCTCCATGCTGTCTCATGGCAGTTACACCCGTGAAATACCATAATCTCACAATTATATGCTGGCCGACCCGCCCTCAGTTAGTTAGCCTTCTACCTGCCCTCTCCCTCCATGCTGTCTCATGGCAGTTACACCCCGTGAAATACCATAATCTCACAATTATATGCTGGCCGACCGGCCCTCAGTTAGTTACCCTTCTACCTGTCCTCTCCCTCCAAGCTGTCTGATGGTAGTTACACCCCATGGACTACCATCATCTCACAATTATATGCTGGCCGACCGGCCCTCAGTTAGTTAGCCTTCTACCTGCCCCCTCCCTCCATGCTGTCTCATGGCAGTTACACCCCGTGAAATACAATCATCTCACAATCATATGCTGGCCGACCGGCTCTCTATTTTTAGCCTTCTGCATCCTCTCTCCCTCCATTCTGTCTCATGGTAGTTACACCCCATGAACTACCATCATCTCACAATTATATGCTGGCCGACCGGCCCTCAGTTAGTTAGCCCTTCTACCTGCCCTCTCCCTCCATGCTGTCTCATGGCAGTTTCATCCCGTGAAATACCATCATCTCACAATTATATGCTGGCCGACCGACCCTCAGCTAGTTGGCCTTTCTACCTGCCCTCTCCCTCCATGCTTTCTCATGGCAGTTTCACCCCGTGAAATACCATCATCTCACAATTATATGCTGGCCGACCGACCCTCAGCTAGTTAGCCTTCTACCTGCCCTCTCCCTCCATTGCTGTCTCATGGCAGTTTCACACCCGTGAAATACCATCATCTCACAATTATATGCTGGCCGACCGACCCTCAGCTAGTTGGCCTTCTACTTGCCCTCTCCCTCCATGCTGTCTCATGGCAGTTTCACCCCGTGAAATACCATCATCTCACAATTATATGCTGGCCGACCGACCCTCAGCTAGTTGGCCTTCTACCTGCTCTCTCTCCCTCCATGCTGTCTCATGGCAGTTACACCCCCATAAAAATACAATCATATGCTGGCCGACCGGCTCTCTATTTTTAGCCTTCTGCATCCTCTCTCCCTCCATTCTGTCTCATGGTAGTTACACCCCATGAACTACTATCATCTCACAATTATATGCTGGCCGACCGGCCCTTAGTTAGCCTGTCTACCTGCCCTCTCCCCTCCATGCTGTCTCATGGCAGTTTCACCCGTGAAATACCATCATCTCACAATTATATGCTGGCCGACCGGGCCCTCAGTTAGTTAGCCTTCTACCTGCCCTCTCCCTCCATGCTGTCTCATGGCAGTTTCACCCCGTGAAATACCATCATCTCACAATTATATGCTGGCCGACCGACCCTCAGCTAGTTGGCCTTCTACCTGCCCTCTTCCTCCATGCTGTCTCATGGCAGTTTCACCCCGTGAAATAACATCATCTCACAATTATATGCTGGCCGACCGACCCTCAGGTAGTTGGCCTTCTACCTGCCCTCTCCCTCCATGCTGTCTCATGGCATTTCACCCCGTGAAATACCATCATCTCACAATTATTTGCTGGCCGACCGACCCGCAGCTAGTTGGCTTTCTACCTGCCCTCTCCCTCCATGCTGTCTCATGGCAGTTTCATCCCGTGAAATACCATCATCTCACAATTATATGCTGGCCGACCGACCCTCAGCTAGTTGGCCTTCTACCTGCCCTCTCCCTCCATGCTTTCTCATGGCAGTTTCATCCCGTGAAATACCATCATCTCACAATTATATGCTGGCCGACCGACCCTCAGCTAGTTAGCCTTCTACCTGCCCTCTCCCTCCATGCTGTCTCATGGCAGTTTCACCCCGTGAAATACCATCATCTCACAATTATATGCTGGCCGACCGACCCTCAGCTAGTTGGCCTTCTACTTGCCCTCTCCCTCCATGCTGTCTCATGGCAGTTTCACCCCGTGAAATACCATAATCTCACAATTATATGCTGGCCGACCGACCCTCAGCTAGTTGGCCTTCTACCTGCTCTCTCCCTCCATGCTGTCTCATGGCAGTTACACCCCATGAAATACAATCATATGCTGGCCGACCGGCTCTCTATTTTTAGCCTTCTGCATCCTCTCTCCCTCCATTCTGTCTCATGGCAGTTTCACCCCGTGAAAATACCATCATCTCACAATTATATGCTGGCCGACCGACCCTCAGCTAGTTGGCCTTCTACCTGCCCTCTCCCTCCATGCTGTCTCATGGCAGTTTCACCCCGTGAAATACCATCATCTCACAATTATATGCTGGCCGACCGACCCTCAGCTAGTTGGCCTTCTACTTGCCCTCTCCCTCCATGCTGTCTCATGGCAGTTTCACCCGTGAAATACCATCATCTCACAATTATATGCTGGCCCGACCGACCCTCAGCTAGTTTGGCCTTCTACCTGCTCTCTCCCTCCATGCTGTCTCATGGCAGTTTCACCCCGTGAAATACCACCATCTCACAATTATATGCTGGCCGACCGACCCTCAGCTAGTTGGCCTTCCTACCTGCCCTCTCCTCCACGCTGTCTCATGGCAGTTTCACCCCGTGAAATACCATCATCTCACAATTAATCGCTGGCCGACCGACCCTCAGCTAGTTGGCCTTCTACCTGCCCTCTCCCTCCATGCTGTCTCCTGGCAGTTTCACCCCGTGAAATACCATCATCTCACAATTAATATGCTGGCCGACCGACCCTCAGCTAGTTGGCCTTCTACCTGCCCTCTCCCTCCGTGCTGTTTCATGGTAGTTACAGCCCGTGCCGGGAGATCTGATAATCAGATGCTTGACGGACCCGCCATCATTTAGTCAGCTTGTTACCTGCCCTCTCCTTCCTGCTGTCTCATGGTCGTTACATGGGTTGCTTCTCTAGTGTAGAAGAAAATAGTGGAGCTTTACTCAAATTTTGTCTTAAAAGATCTGGTTAAAAAGTTGGAGGGTAACCTGTACTCAGTGACTTGTTTATATAATATAAAAAATGTATATATAAATATATATTAATAAATATAAGTATATAAAATAATCGCATCGTACAAATTTAATTTACTTTGCAAATAATAAATAAATCCTCGGAAAACTAAGTCTGATTTTTAAAAGTTTGCTGGGCTGATTGACAATTATGAACTACATAATATATAATTAAATTAATCATGTGGTCTCTTAAAACACTTGTAGAAGAGTATAGACGCCTGTAAGTACATACACTCCCTTATTTTACATTTTCATTGAAAACGTCTTCAATTGGTTTTGGGACAAATCAATATTCCAATGTACATACGTTTTTCATTAAAACACACTTACCGTCAAACCTATCCTGCGTGAAAGCAAAATATCCTCCTAACTGTACGAACTGATTGGGGACTTAACCTAATATTTTTATTTGACACCGGCTTTTAGTATTATAAAATTAGGAATCTTTTCTGGAAACGATACCTATTCTACCTGACACAATATCACGTTTTATCTCTGTTAAGACAAGAATCTTAGAAATTGCACATAGTCCTAAAACGACCTTGAGTGACAGGATATTCTGGATGGGTAAGTTTGGGGGTGGAGCCGCCTCATGTCAAGATCCACGAGAAAGAGTTTAAGGTATGTCTCCTTGGAAGAATGAGAAGCAAGTTCTGAACCAGACCCTCCAGTCAAACCAGGTAGGAGTTAGCACGCCTGTATATCTAGGCTAGCAACAGGACATAGGAAGCCCCACCAACTCCAATAGTCATCTCCAGCAGTAGACTATACCTATATATCTATCCTTGCACCCTAGAACCTCGACATTTTAGGTCAGTGATGTGCCCCTCCTGAACATCTATAAGGTTGCTTAAATTTAAGTAACACTTCGGTTTTTACTTAACCGACGTGTTTAGTTGGATACACCAGGTACCTGGTGTAGATTCAACTAAAAGGTATAAAACATCCAGATGTGATCCCTCCTGAGGGTAATCAGGTGTGTTAGTTAAACCCTTAATATACCATGAATCTATTTAGATATATCACTCTAACCGTGTGTAAAGCAATTCTATATACTGCCAAGTAACAACACACACCATTTTAATACAATTCAAAAGGCCATTAATTAAGTTAATTAAACCTCTAAACATATGTTGGTCTGATTACATCAATACAGAGAATTACCAGTAAAACCATTTCATATGTTTCGGTGTAGTTATATTTTTAGTTTAATGAAAAAATGTGTGACTTGTCTCTACGTAATGTAAACCAAATAAAAACATTATTTTATTATTCGTCAATAGCCATTACTCCTTGCTGATAGATTTTTTATAAATGTGGATATTTTGTTTTCTGAATGCTACATAGTTTTTTTTTAATCCTGTATCAGTAAAATCCTATACTTTCAAAGTAATTCAGTATATGATATTGAAAACTATCATTATTTTGAAATCTAAAGTAACGTTATTGTGATTTTATTATTATTCTGGTAATTAAGGATACATTTATACCAAATACGTATAACGTTTTCGAGAAAGAAACGAAAAACAAAGCATTTTCCATTGTATGGTTCATTTCATTTCCTCTTAAATACTCTGATTTCTAAATTATTCTTCAATCCTTATTGGAACAGCATATAGAAACTTTTTTACCCTTTTTTACATGTACTTATATAAGATGTAATCAATAGTGTGGAGTGTATTAATAAGAGAACCATTGTTGTTGATAATATCTACAATGAGTACTACATTGAAGTCTGAGATATAAAACCAAGTCATTCAAGCTTAAAGGAAATGGTATTCAAACAAAAATTAAATATTTCATATTTTATCGAAGTTAATCACTAGTTGAGCTCTTTTGTATATCAGGAAGATGGCTCTAGAATATCAAGAATAAATCTGCAGAAATTCTTAAAATATATAAAAAATCTATATTTTATTTAGCAATTTATTAATTTGGAGAGTTTCAATTAAAATGTTGACAATATTGCTCTTGACAACCTTTTGACAATATTCTGAATGTGAAATACAATCTTATTATTTACGGGAATTTACAAAAAAGGTTTAATATTGAAAATAATGATGGATGAATATGTGAACATAAGTGAAGAATATCATTGAAATCTATCACCTTTAGCTTTTACTATGTTTAGCAAATTACGTATACAATCTCAGCACGTAAAATTCAGTACGAAAGTCATCGAGCTTGTAACACATTTTATACCATAACATGATGAGAAAGCTCCTCTCCTTTATTTAACAAAAAATGGGTTGATTTCACGGAAGGGTTGGCATGTCACAACACTTCAAGAAGGTTACGCCTGCTTGTATAACTTGTGCACAGGGTGTTCCGTTCCAGTCACAAACAGCAAGAAAAATGCGGTGGGCAGCCTTTAAAGGGAAGTAAACTGTCGCAGACAGTTAGCTTTTGTATTTCAGTTTTGCCCGTTGTGCTGGAAATAATAGTTTGCTTCCGAGAATAAAACGTTTCTGAAAATGTATGTATACCGTTTTAGGAAATATATGTCTTCATTATGACTGCATTAATTTAATTACTTATTACTAAACAAGTAAACAGAATTTATGTCTAGAAACGTGATATATGCTTTGAAAGTGATTTAATCTTATATGTAACATAAAACACAAACTACAATGCTGTAAGTTCACACGAATAACATTTATTTACAATACTTGGAAGGCAATAAAATAAACAGTTATTCTAAGTAAGCACGACGGTAAATCCAGCTGCCAGCACGTGTTTGTAATTATACTGGGAGATGTATGATGATGAGGAGCGTAACTCTCTGTAGCCCCCTCATTGTGTCCCTTAATGTCCCAATCTCGGTGGCCTGGCTGTTTAGCTAACGTTAGTAACGCTAATGTACGTCCAGTTCTTACAGGTACGATGTGAACAGAAAAAATATGTTGGGGTCTGCAAGACTCAATAGTGTTTAATACAAATCAGATTTTCCTTCCATTATACAAAACACTGTCTATGTAAGGTTTTTAAAAAATATGTTAACTCGATCACAAAGCTTCGAACAGACGGATGTATATATTGACGGACTGCGTTATGACCTTTCGATCCCAAAATCAATAGGTCTGTTCTTTGGACCAGAGGTTCCTATGTATCAAGTTCAAGTCTGTATGATCTTTTGACCTTTATCACAAGACCATATCTTGACCTTTTAACCCCAAGTTCTTACTTGAACAAGACCTTACGTAATAAGGCAGCACATGTTGTCCGGACAGACGGATATCTTGACCTTTTAACCCCAAATTCAATAAAGTTCTTACTTGAACAAGAGGGCCTTACGTAATAAGGTTAAAGTGTCTATGCACGTTCTATGAGTTGTCCATGTGGGCTGAAAGACGGATAGATTCGTCGACCTTTTAACCCCGAAGTCAATACAGTTCTTACTTGAACAAGAGGGGCCTACTTAACAAGGTTCAAGTGTCTATGAACATTCTATGAGTTGTCCATGTGGGCTGAAAGACGAACAGACTACCTTGACCTTTTAACCCCAAATTCCATACAGTTCTTACTTGAACAATAAGGGCCTACGAAACAAGGTTCAACTGTCTATGAACGTTCTATGAGTTGTCCATCTTGGCTGATAGACGGATAGACTCGTCGACCTTTTAACCCCGAATTCAATACAGTTCTTACTTGAACAATAAGGGCCTACGATTAACAAGGTTCAAGTGTATATGAACGTTCTATGAGTTGTCCATCTTGATTGATAGGCGGATAGACTCGTCGACCTTTTAACCCCGAATTCAATACAGTTCTTACTTGAACAATAAGGGCCTACGAAACAAGGTTCAAGTGTATATGAACGTTCTATGAGTTGTCCATCTTGGCTGATAGACGGATAGACTCGTCGACCTTTTAACCCCGAATTCAATACAGTTCTTACTTGAACAATAAGGGCCTACGAAACAAGGTTCAAGTGTATATGAACGTTCTATGAGTTGTCCATCTTGATTGATAGGCGGATAGACTCGTCGACCTTTTAACCCCGAATTCAATACAGTTCTTACTTGAACAATAAGGGCCTACGAAACAAGGTTCAAGTGTATATGAACGTTCTATGAGTTGTCCATCTTGATTGATAGGCGGATAGACTCGTCGACCTTTTAACCCCGAATTCAATACAGTTCTTACTTGAACAATAAGGGCCTACGAAACAAGGTTCAACTGTCTATGAACGTTCTATGAGTTGTCCATCTTGGCTGATAGACGGATAGACTCGTCGACCTTTTAACCCCGAATTCAATACAGTTCTTACTTGAACAATAAGGGCCTACGAAACAAGGTTCAAGTGTATATGAACGTTCTATGAGTTGTCCATCTTGATTGATAGGCGGATAGACTCGTCGACCTTTTAACCCCGAATTCAATACAGTTCTTACTTGAACAATAAGGGCCTACGAAACAAGGTTCAAGTGTCTATGAACGTTCTATGAGTTCTATGAACGTTCTGGGCTGATAGACGGACAAACCATTCGAATTAAAAAAATCAATATTGTTCCTTTGGACCAAGAATATCTTATAATAATACGGAGTTTCAAGTCTCTAGAGCTTTTCTATTTAGAGTTGTGGCACATAGAGACGCACACAGATAGACAGACGGACTGCTTTTTGACTCCAAAATTAGTAGCGTTATCATTGAACCAAGTTGAACTTACATACGAGTTTCAGTCTTTAGTGGTATTTTTATCAAGGGTTAAAAGTTAGACAACGACTCATTTAAAAAAAAAACCCCTGGTGGATCCTTAATAATGGTACCGCGCGAGCTATGCTGCTTACAGTTGGGAAGCACATACATAGTTTAAACGTGTCTTGTCTGGGATGTAAGTTGGTGGGGGGGAGAGTGGGGGGGGGTACTTGAAGCACTCTTGTTCAAGTTTGGCGACGTAGTCTGTTCCCGCACCACTTGTTTCAAAGCTACAAATCATAATCTCAGCCTTGACCTTATTATTATTATTATTATTATGCACTCTTGTGGTAATATGTGTTCGTTCCTATGTGAGTAGGATTAATGGTAAAGGTATCTTTGTAAATACAGGATTTGTATAACGTCAAACTAATTAACATAACTTCATAGTATTACCTTAATCCGTAGCAATGTTAATTAGTTCTGGCTCCTTTGCTCACAGTAAATCTGATGTTTAATTATTGACAAGAAACGCGTTATCGGTCATAAATGATAAAACAGAGCAAGGACAAATATTTAGTTGGTAGTTGTATGTTGAAATGAATTTAAATGAAAATGTTTTATTCATACAGGCAAAGTAAGGGCCACATGGCCCTTTCTTAAACTTAACCTGCGACAACGTAAAATTTAAAACATTAAATAAATATTACCTTGAGAATAAAAATAATAATTATTACATTTAAACAATATGGTAAAATTAATATAACATTTTAAAGTTAAAATTAAAATTTAACAAATTAATAAATTAACTTCAGTTATTCTTAAAAAAAAATATATATATATAACATATATACTTTTAATACACACATAAAACTAAAGTAGTTATTGGCAATGAATCCTAACTTTTATCAAACACAATCTCACATTCATTCACTCTGTCAATGTCACGCCCACATCGTCTCAGACCGGACCTGCCTCGGCTACCCACGCATGATACATATCTTTCAGTTTCGCCAAAAACCGGGAACAACTATCAATGGAAGTAATAGTTTGAGGAAGGGCATTCCACAACCTACAAGCCATTACATGGAATGACTTATCAAACACTGCAGTCCTGCGCTGTGGCATTCTCAAAATGTATGAGCCAGAGCGTGTGCTTCTTACACCTACATGAGACACAGATTTAAAATATTCAGAAAAATATCTTGCAAAACCACAGTTCAATATTGAATGAACTAGTTTTAGAATTTTGATGGATGTTTGATCTTTAAATTTTAGAATATGTTCATTGAGAAAGGTCATGATTTTAGTGAGTATAGCTTGTCTAATTTGTGCTTTAATGTAATTGTGTAAAAATCACGTTCAATGCATGAGTCTAGTAGCCGATAGTTGATTTGAACTCTAAAGCACAAAGACTTCTTCTTTTTCTAGGAAACTATGGAAGAGCTGTT
Organism: Homalodisca vitripennis; assembly: GCF_021130785.1. NCBI lineage: Eukaryota > Metazoa > Arthropoda > Insecta > Hemiptera > Cicadellidae > Homalodisca > Homalodisca vitripennis. The sequence goes on along the minus strand of NC_060207.1, from coordinate 18,469,732 downwards.
CCTAAGAGAGAAATCGATCGACATCCGCGATAAAATGAGAGATTAGTAGAAGGAGGGTATAAAATTTTAATATGAAATGCTGGTTTTTTTCAAATCGTATATTTCTTGTCTCGACACTTTTAAAACCAAAAGTCAGACATTTAACTACTTGACAGCGTCTTTTACCTACATAAAGACATTAAAGTAACGTCTTTCCTTCTCTTTGTCTAATTGACATTTATCTAATTTTCTGATGGTCAGTTTTAAGTAGATAAAGCTATAAAATATATAATGTGCGAGAAATATATCATTTCATATTTCTTACATTTTTATACCTTCTCATTTGACCTCCACCTAAACTAGCGTGGCTGACAATCAAATTCTTTCTTGGGAAAATTTCCTCTATCGCTTTCAATTGAACTCAGACTGTGTGCTTATAAACTGTAAATTGGCTTTCGACTATAAAATTAGACCTTATGGAAAATTATGCCATAACTACACTGCCGACAAGTCACTATTTGATCCTTTTACAAAGTGACAAACTAGGGATAGTATAAAACAATACAGATCATTCATTAATATAATTAGTAATTCAGTTGTGATTTATTATCGTATGCATCGTTTGTTATCAACATACTGACATTAAAGAAACAGACTACAATCGTAGTTTTGCGTATCGGAGATGCTTAGTTAACTGAAAGAGAACAAAGGTTTCTTTGTGGTTGGAAGTAATGCATTTATGAATTATTAATGAACTGTAGATGAAACACCAAGTGTCGCTTCACAGACAGCACATTCTTCTAAATACCTCATGCAAAACTTCTACAGAGAATGTACTGAATGTTTCCATATTCTAGTTGTGTTTTATGACTATTATACAACTAACAGTTGGTTATATATATTTCGAAAATGTAGCAAAGTTTTAAAATGTATACTTTAGTATTCATGTCCTCAGGAAACATAAATCGTTGTTATATTGCTATAATAATAACGGTTTTATGTGTTCTTGTTTTCTACAATAATGTAACGTAAGAAAACAATTCACCACAAAGTATTATTATTGCTAGTCTCAGTTCTCAAAACATCAACAATCAGAAAAGGCTTCCTTTCGTTGCAGTTTTGTAAGATTAAGGAACAATGGCCTCTGTTCAAAATCGAACGCAATTAGTTAATTAATCAATTGGTTAATTAGTACCTCTGTACTAGGAGTATCAGTTCAAATACAATACGAGAATTAGCATGAAAAGGGAACTAAAATCCTTGGTAAACATTTATTACATGTAAATTACATGTGTTTAAGCCAAACTATATTCAGAGTGCACAAATAATCTCCAAAACCAAATAAATATAAAATAAAAACCGATCGAAATTGCAATTATGATAACCAAATATAAATTTGAATTACGTTTAGTCGTTCAATTAGTAGATATTTATTTCTTTGTTTTGTTAGATATTTTTTCACATTCTGAAGTTGACTGAAACAGGTGTTATTTAAATTTAACAAATGTTCACTTAGGGCTTGGATTAGTTATCATACTAATCATAAAGATAACCCTACACTGTTGAGGTATAAATATCAAAGACGATAAATGTTTACTTTGTTTTGGATACCGAAAGATAATTTTCATAGATTTAATTGTTCACTCTATAAAGATACGACCGAATGTCCAAGAAACCAATAAAAAGATTATAAATGGGCAATTCATGATTTCAGTTAATAATAATGTGAATAAAGAAATAAATACATCTGTTATTTCTTTGTGAAATATTTCAATGCCGGTGCCTATACGGACACATCACAAATACAAATGAAGCATACAACAATTATTGTATTTAAATGTATATAACAATGAAAGCGCGTGGCTTTAAAATTATTAAAAAACATGCAGGTGGTATGCTTTTATTTCTTAATATTCAGAAAATTATCTGGAACTTTTATCGTCTCAACATAAGCGTGAGGGATTTACTAAGATAATCTCACATGTATATGTCCCCATTTTCCTGCCTATGTATCATGTGGGTAAAAAATTAGTTTTACTAAGGTTACGTAGAGAGAGAACTACAAATTAAATTACAATATGGAGACATCAGTACACGGAAGGACGGGTGAGACATGAGGTATAAAGGGTGCATTTTATGATAGATGCCAACACACCGATGTTGATCTTGGTTTTTGTCTTGCTTCATCCGTGGGGGGGAAGAACTTCTAGTCCGGCCAGGGCCTCCAGGGCTGCAGTGAAATCCACGGAAGAACAAGTCGCTGTCACTAAGAATCTTCACTGGCATCGGAATAGGAACAAGTGTAGAGAAGGACCATGACGAAGGGTAAGCTAATGCTAACGGACAATGTCACCTCCGACGGGAGCAACGACACAATATACAATGAATGCGAGAAAAGAGGGCATAGAGACCCAGAACGACATTTCCACTATCGCGAAAAAGATATTAGCGACTGCAATCAGACCATGTCTTCAGAACGGCTCATACGGTACAATTGAATGACAGACAGACAGACAGACAGTACCACGCGATGTGTCTACCAATGAGAATCGGCCTTCAAATCGGAAGATAGGTACAATTCATTCTCACCAGTATTGATTTTGGCATAGGAATGCCCTAAGTTATTTAAAAGATAACAAGGAGTCTTCTACTGAATATTAAATACTAAAACCTACTCTACTGGATTTATTGTAAATATTACACAACTGTAGTTGAGTATCATTAAATATAAGTTGTGTTATCTTTTCCTTAAAGTAACTCAAATGTATTACTAGAAAAATCTGATTATTTTAATATATTTATAAAATCGTATCTGCTCTAACTGTCGTGATTGTATGAAAATAGTGATACAACAAGCAAATAAACAAACAATCCTTTTTCTTTGTTACATAGAATTAAAAAAGTTTAGGTAAACAATATTCTACGCTGAAATTTGATTAACAACTCACTTTTGAGTAGAATCTAAATATATTTTGAAGAAATATCTTAATAAATAAACACACTGGCAAACAAAGATAAACAAATCGTCTACAAACTTTACGATAAATATTGTGATCCAAGATCATTATACTCCCGATTTTAACTCCTTGTTCAGTCGGAAACCATTCTTAAGCACTGGATAATTACAGCAAACAAAACCCGATGTTTCACCCCCCTAACAAACGTTTGGATCTGCTAACATTTATCTTTGCAAGAAAGTTAATTGAATGTAGTCTTACTCCTAATAAACAATCCCTTTGTTGTAGACTTCCATCAATTAAGCTGACTGTTGTTTAACTTCTCAAGGAAGTATCTTTACTTACAGTGTTACACGCAACTCTTTCCCCTTTAACTAATTTTCAACTCGATATCCGACATATTTGTACTTAATTAGGGTAAAAGGCGTTCCTTTTTGTTAACTAATTCAACTGAGAAATAACTTTAGAGATACTCATTACTACGTTATAATGCAGAATTTACTGTTAATTGCAGGTTTGTTAAAACCTGTGTAGTACAACTAATATTTTGACAGACTTCCAAAAGAAATTTTTTAAACAATTGGTGATGATTTAACACTAATATATTTTAAAACTCATTCGGATAAATTTTATATATGAATGTTTATGTTGACACTACACCTTCGCAGAATGCAATATACCTCAGGCTCACTCACAACCTTAGGGTGAATGACACAGTCGTTGCCTCTGGTTTACATTTCTTAAAATCAGGTTTATGGTGCCCTATATTATTCGGTCAGGGATGAATTTAAACAGAGAAATGAGCCATAAACAATGAAATTGAACAAGATTAAAAAGTAACAGGTTTGAGGTTTACAATATATATTTACATTATTATATATATTATTATATATATTCAGTCCACAGAAACATCTGCTAGTGTATACTTTCCCATAATGTCAATAATTTGTCAACATGTATTATATTGCTTAGCTGAGGTTACATGCAAAATTAAATTATAATTCGGCCAATTATTATGGTACATTTGTTATTGTATCACATATTAAAATGCATGTGATACCATTGTACTTTGTTGTTTTTTTAACATTTTTAATGTTATCTTTGCTACCATAGTAACACTTAAGACCAGTGTTCGCTAACGGATTAGCTAATACTATTTAGTGACAGGAACCATCATTGAACTCGATGATCCTTACATAGAAATACAGCTTCGTGCACAATTTCAAATTTATAGATAAGTTCGGTCTCGAGATATCGTACTGAGAGACAGACAGAAAAATGAAATTTTTCGTTCCCTTCGCAAACGCACAGCCAACTAGTAATAACATAGCTAACTTTTTAAACATACTGTGTTTATTCACTACGTAAAACGATGCAATTAAAAATTTTCATTTCCTTATGTTCAAAATAATACAAGGATCCAAGTAGTTACAAAATACAAGTAGTTACTTTGTTTCAACTATTCTGTATGACAAACAGCTCTTAAGTACATTGTAACTAGCCTATATAGTTATACACTCTACAGTTATTTCAGTCTAGGCTGTTGACAAAAGAAATATAGCTGATACTATGCTATGGCTGATATTGTATTCAATTTCAACTTCTCCTATAAATCAATGCCAATTAATCAGTTGATAGTTGCAGATACGTAAAACTCCAATTGCGAGACTCTTAAAACAGAAATGAAGCTTTTTATAGGATAAGTTCGGTAATTGAGTCCACAGATTCTTCCTAAGACCTAATTAGGTTACAAATCTCAATTAAAAATTGTGGAATGAAACACAGACTACATTGTTTAAAAATTGGAGAATTTACGGTTTTGGTTGCAATTTAGTATCTTCTAGGGCATTATAAATATTTTATTTCTATTAAATATGATATTTTCATTCCGTTACTAGTTTAAAAAAATATCATCACAAAAGAAGTATTACCATATTAAAATATATTTACCAATATTCAAATCTAGGTTCTAAGACCTAAAGCGATTGAAAGTTCCACATCACACAAATCACTTAACATCACTTAAAAAACGGGTTTATAATACTGATTCAAGATGTCTCTAAATTTTGCAAATCGTATCTTTTTTCTCTGTTGATATAAGCCTATTCCCTTAGTAACATTTTCTTGGCCAACCACTAATTCTAATAGAAGAAGGTTTTTGTAACAAAATATTGAGTTAAAAGTATTAGAAGATTTGTGAAAACACTAAAAAATAAACATTGGTCACGTAAGTTTAAGAAACGGCAATGACGAAATTATTTTAGCCACAATCAAATTACTTTCATGATACAAAATACATTTCTCTGCGACTATATATTTGCTTTTCCATTTTGAACAAAATAATCAGGCTTTCTTATTTGCGGTTTGGCTCCCAAGTGATTTCCATCCTTCTTTCTCTTTCTCTTAATTGTTAAGGACTGAAGCACGCCTTTACTGCTAATAACGTGTTAGGGAGAAATTCATCAACAAAACCTTAATTTTCCTTAACTGTCCTGACAATTTTGATTTTTCATGACGCTAACTGAATGCCATAAATATTTTACTACAGGTAACAACTGTTTACATTTACATGGCAAGCAATATAGAATAAACGTTTTTCTAAGGACTGGCCGATCCTCTGATAGCAGTAGTTTTCACATTACGTATTTATTTATATATAATTTTTTAGTTTTAAATCTATTTATAAAGGATGTTTACAATCTAATTAAATATGTCAAAATCTTTATTTGTTTTAATTGAATGTCTTATTTAGACTCAATCACTTTTTTATTTTTTTCCGATCCTCTTCTTAGCCTTATTCTGTCCCTCATGGGACACTGATCTGTGTAGGAATGCTGTGTAGGAAAGGAATACATTGTTGATATAAAAAGTAATGTTTAACTTACAACTTTTATTAGTATTTAGGTTCTCTTGTTTTAATAGTTTATGTTATAAGGTTTATTATCTAATACCTTCTTGTTTTGTCAACACTGCTTTATACATTGCACGATCCATTCTTTATACACATCCATCAAGATCCAATAGATTCATCTATCCAGGACAAAAGTTTCTTTTAAATGCTTTGTCTGTTTATTACATATATATTATTGAATCTTCAGGTCGTGTGATTAATAAATGTGATAATCATTGTAGTTATTTAAGTAAAGTTCTGAATACTTATACTTAAAACTACAACGTTTACTTTGCTAAAAAATAGTTCCTAAACAACTTATTGTATTTGATCGCTAAAGTTATTGTTTTGTTTTGAAAATACCTCAATGATAGCTTAAGTAATTTATTTAAAACATAGTGGACATGGGTATTGCTCTTAATTTTATCAAAATTAGATTTTGAATAAATGTTATTTTTCACTTCGTATTACCCCCCCCCCCTTGTAACCATTTTTAATTACAATACTTAATGATTTTCTCTGTATTATACAACTTTTGTGGTTAAAGAAGCAATCGGGACATTGACTGATCCGTTTAAGTAGTACTGTCAATAACTATAGCGAATTCTATTTTATCTCATTTTTTTACCTACTACATACTAAATAATAAGTTATCATAACATTCCAACAGCGTATTTCAATGACTGTTAAAATTCGGCTGTCCAGTTTCTTTGTCTTGACAGTTTGGTATAAACAAATGTGGGAAAATTTGAAAACTTCTTCCACAACTTTTCTGTCAATATTCAGTTTCGTGTAATAGAGTGTTCATGGGGTACTACTACCAATAACTGATTTTCCATTTCTCAGTTTTTATCAAATAAAAAACTATTAGACCTTTACATTTTTAGGATACCTAATTTATAGGCATTTTCCACTGAAAACAGAATAGTTTGATGTATACAACATGTTCACTAAATTATAAAGTATACGCAATGTATACAGGAGTAACAAATAAAATTGACAAAATCTATCGTAACCATAGAGAGGTAAAAACTGAATGATAAGTTATATGGAGAACCAGTTGTTGTATTAAAATATACTGTTATAATTCAACTATTTGTAGGTTTGTCAATTTACAGCGATTCGATTTGGTGTTATGTCGTCTAGACATGACCATCTTGACCCCCATTAATACAGCGACTACTACATGGGATTGGTGTAGTCTGTAACACTAACAATCATCGTTGTTACACTCTGTACAATGCTGCAGATCGTGGTGTGAGGATTAACATTATAAACGGTCCAATTGAAATATACAAATCCACATCTGTTTCACCGTTGTATGGTTAATTGGCGCTTATCATAGTTTAAGACTAATGTTTTTCTAAAACTTACAAAAGTGTAATTATGCTAAATTAATTAAGCCTGGCTGGCATTTTCCTTTAATCATTTTGTTTATTGAACATGGAACAAATCGGAAAGTCACTTTAGTTTCCTCTGCGTTGCGTTCTTCTTTCAAATCAACTTTCTTCTATTCGTTGTGAAGGACAAAACAGCACAAAACTCTTCATGAGCACAAAACAGAAAACGATAACTACACAACTAGAGGTCTTTACACTATTACAGGCCGTAGATTGATGAAAACCGTTTCCACTTGGGCGGAACGTGCGGTGGCTATCAAGCAGTCTCTCCAGGGAGTTTGCCTGGAAACCACGAACATACATCTTTCCAGGGGTACGCTTTTATTTTAAATTCAAACAAATTCCCTACTATTTCTGCAGTTTATATGATTAGGAATTTTAGTGTTTTATAGGTCATGTAAATTGAATCAATCCCAACATACATTGTTATAGATAAACATAGAAAAATCATTTCACCTTAGCCATTTATTTGAACTCGTTAATAAAAAAAAATAAAAATAATTAATATGTTTGGCGACTATTTTTAAGCACACTCTGAACACTTTTGCTACTTATTCTATACAGTATGTCCCTAGTATGCATAAATCTGGTGCAATATGTAAGAAAACAACATATTTTAATCCACGAATAATTTTGAGACTGAACGTTTAACATTGTTCATTTCTTGGAGGCAGTTTTGAATTTTTAGTAAAAACAATAATGTAAAAAAATCTCTTTTATGTGCCGTAGATCCATATAAACTAGATTTGGCACGTAAAGTTTTCATTAAATCACCCTCTCATGAAGAATACAAGATGCTTTCACGTTATAACATGGAATTCCAACAAATTACACTACTTTGTCGTTGGATGTTCAACAAAACACATGCGAATAGCATTTTGAGGTAGTAAATTAAAGAAATAGTTGAGTACTTGTGGCAAAGGATACTACACAAATTGATAACTCGTTTATTATCATCGAAAAATAACAATTATCATGATGAAACTGAAGAAATTCAACAGAAACATCATGATGTGGTAAACGTATTTACAATGTTACGGAAAACAATGGAATAAATAATACATATGTATTACAAACAGAAAAACGAAAACAGCAAAACCATAAATAAATTATACCGTATAGAAAAAATACACGTTGGCTATTGGGAAACGGTAAGCTAGCGAAAGAATATATTTTTAAATTGAAGAAACATTTTAAGTTAGACCACATTTACTTATTAAAAATACAGTAAAATCAAGTACTCTAAAAATGCTACAAAGAAGACTACTAAATACCTAATAACTAATTTCGGTAAAAATATCCTGTAAACTATGAATATACATTATTAACTGTTACATGAAAAATAAGATTTCAGACATTTATAATACAAAACAACGAACATATACAATGTATATAACACTTGTATTATAGATTTTTTAAATGTCCGAAATCCTATTATTCTTTCAAATCTTCCATCGTCGATAACAAACTTCAACAGTGAATGATAAAATAGTAAAACTTAAAATCGACAAAGATTATTCAAGACTTTAGGGATGACATAACTCATTGATTGTTTTTATACCTTATAAAATCTTGGTAATATATATAATTATGTTTGCCTGAAACGATATAATATCTTAGAATAAAAAATGTGTATACTTTTTTGTGTGTATTTTGTATAAGATTTTTGATATTAGATAGTAGATTACTTAAACGACTTCATATATATATAAGAATATATATATATATATATATATATATATATATATATAATAAATCTATTGTTTTTCCTTAGTCCTTTTTCCTTGTTCACAAATAAAACAGCTATGTAAATCATACTCATACACGCAGAGTTAGCGTCTGGGTGATATAGATATCCATATGATTTGAAAGCGTTCCCTTCTCTTTGTAATTATTGTTCCACTGTTTATACTTCGGATCCTAAAAAGAGTCATTAAACGAGTGAGATATCTTGAACCGGCTGATTACCCTCTTGGGAGAATCGCGCTTCCCTCCATAATCATAACTTTTCTCCCGCGAGACGAGGAGATATTTGCGCCCCTTTAACTGCGAATTCTGCCGTTAGAGCGCAGTCTAATGACACTATTAAGTTGTATGCATATTTTTGACGTAGGGACAATGTGTTTGTGGCTAGATACATTTTGTTTAGCAACGAAAACTCATTTTTTTATAGCTTATAGAGAATAGCCTTAACTTCTTAGAATAAAGACAAGCGAGACCATACCAATTAGCTGTGCTGTCAACTTTAACCATTGCAAATATCAGTACACGAAGTCTGTTAGACTACTTTGAATAGTCACATACTATAAACAACCAACTAAATAAGATTACAATCTTAGATTGTAATCTTATAAATTATATTAACTGTTGTTACTCGATTGCCAGATAGTTTTACATCATTATGTAATAGAAATTTCTTCTATTTGAATTTTGCATTTGATTAGTAACAATTATTTTTCATGAAATGTGAATAAAAGGATGACAGAAATACCCTTTTAGGAGAAAACGATGTGTTTGGAGGGTATTTTCCTAATATATGAGGTATGTCTTCAAATTTAATACAGTTTTAAATTTATTAAATACATTTTTTAGATTTTTATTTTGACATTAGTTGTCGTTACTATAAATTTTAATAAGTGTGTGATGCAGATATTGTAAATTGTAGATGCTTGTTGCATTGTTGTTGGCAAATAATAACAAGAATTCTTTTTAAAATATATGCAGGCGTTAATAAAATTTACGTATTTCCATATTAATTCGGTAATGCAAATTATAAGTTTTTGTTAGAAAGATTACTATATATTTTTAGTGACATCCAGTTGGACCAGGTTAATTGCCCCTATAGCTTAAATTGTTCTATGAGGTTTTGTTAGAAGAGTTTAATATTCGTTATCAAATCTTCAAGAATGTAGATAATGTGTATGATTATTTATAGTAATCTCATCTAAATTGAGTCAACAAAGAATAACAATAAAGTATTGTTACTTTAAAATTCACATAATAATTAATTCACATTTGTAAAATATATGCCTGTGTACATATTGTGAACCATCCATCATAAAAATATCAAGTAAAAACCGCGTTTTTAATCAATTATGTGAAGCTTTGTATGTATTCACTATTACTGATTTTTAAAGAACACTGTTAATAACTAGACTTGGAGTCACAGTTCGTTATATTCGTCTTAAGTTTCACACCAGCCAATCCGACATATTTGCTAAAAGTTTATGCGATAAATGACATTTTGTAGAAATTTTTGAGACAGACATTTTTGTAACTGTAAAACAGTTTTCATGTTTTTTTATTTGATGACTGCCACAGATGAGATCCCGCCTCACAAAGGTACGAAGTATTAAAGGGTATCAAAACAAGCAAATCTTTCCTGGAAATTTTCGGTTCACTTTTTTCGACGTTATACCAAAACTTAGCAAATAATTCAGTCTTTAAAGAAGTACCTGTTAGGAATTCTACCAGATGTTCCTGTCTCCAACATTTAGATGTATTTCTTTGTTAAATGGATTTGATGACCACGCAATAGAGTTGACATACGTTCAGTTTAGAAAGATAAATCTTCAATAAACTGTTTCAAGGCAGAAAATCTAATGTATTCACCTTCAACTATGATGGCCTTCCACAAATCAAGTTTCTTTTTTAACCATTCACTTTTGCTAACAAGTTTAAGATATTTGTGTTCTCTTCTTTCAATTACTTACTTAGTATGTTTAAATTTTCAAACAATTCTGCAAGAAAAGCTATCTTCGGCAGAAAGTTCTTATCAATAATTGAATCGACAATATTACATGGATATTATCCTTCCGATAAGCATTTATTTCGTGTCTCAGCTCAATATCTTAGAAAGGGTGTTACCACGAGGCAACCAATAAGAACTACTGTAGAATAAAACATGAGCGGTCAGATTCTATGTCCTTGTACATTTGTTTACAAATCTTACTTTTTAAGGTTTTTAATCTCATTGGTGGTACCTATAACAGTATTAGGTACTCGTATATCGTGCAGTTCCTTAATGAGATGATCAGCGGCAAATGCTTCTCTATGGATCATGCAATCAATCCAAATTTCAATTATCGCTTTCGCTCAAATGGAGATTGAAGTCCCCTTTTCGACCCGCCATTACGTAGACTACCACTGCCACTTCCAGTAGACTACACAGTACAACTCACTTTTGCCAGTTAATCTCATGCTCATTGGCTTGTCTGAGTGGAGTAATATGTAGCGTCAAGACAACAAATTCCTAAAAATACTATAAGTGCGTTTGCGAGTATTTCACTAGAATGCAAATCGTGCAATGACGCATTTGTTTATGCTTAATATAAAAGTAATTTTAAGCAATGTATGAGGCAGTAGGTATATTAATGCTAATTAAATAATTGTATATGCCATTATAAATCTATTTTAGAGTGAAGGCAATAATTCTTTTTTACAAAATACGGTATTTTCTTAATCACTGTAGCTCAACCGTTTCTATAGTTATTTAATATTCCATATAAATTTCTATTATTATTATTTTTATGTAGCTCATTTCTACTTACAAGAAAACGTTTTTACTTCTTACAATGTGAACTCGTGTGTAATGTAAGATGATTACTAATCTGTACAGGACATCTAAATAAGCACATATACATGTAGATCTTCTAGATAACAAATAAGAAAATATAATTAAACGATTTATATATTTAGGTTTAAAGTGACTTTAGGAAATTAAACAAGGTTGTGGAAATAAGGCTCTAAGAACATTAAAAACAAACATCAATTCAGAAAATGTAAAGAAAGTATTTATAGGGTGGAATTTGTAACATATGACTATTGTATAAAATCACTTTGTTGACTAAGTCATCTTAAATTTAATCCACTTGGAAATTTGGTTTAGTGACGAGCTGGTGGGCTTGTTCCAAAGCTATTACGTTGGTTGTACTTGTTTTCACTGAATATGCATCTTCAAATTTAAATTATGCATCAAGCCATGTGCCACTACACGTTGCTCTGTCTTTTTATGTTTATGCCCATACCTGTTTGCTGCTATCCTTGTTCTCAGGGACTTTATTGTTTGAGCCAATGTAATGCATAACTCGCACTGAATGCGATAAATAATATTTATTGATTCACAGGATAAAACTTCAAATATTCTTTATGATTTTTGTGTAGTACTACTTGAAAAGTTTTTGGAAGAGGTGTATATGTTGCATACTAAACATCTGGGTTTGTTGCAAGGATGTGATCCGACTGTTTTGTATTATTATGTTCAGGCAATTTTTTATGTACTAAAATTTCCTTTAAAAGCTGGTTTTCTGAATTTTATTTTTGGAATATATTTGAAAGTTTTTTTACTTGAATCAGAGCTGTCCAATAAACTAACTATATGCTACACGATAAATATTGTATTTATAAAGTCCTGGGTAGTATTTTGTTAAAAACTTTGGATCATCATTGTCAATTTAGATTTATTTGTTCGTGACATGAACAGCTTCCTGATAAAAAATATGAACTAAACCAATATAAAAAGGTATGTGTCTCCATAAAAATTTACAAGAAAATATTAGTTTTTTTGAGATGCTTTAGTTACTGCTGTTGAGACTAAAATACAAAATGAGAGTAATTTTAATTTACAAGAAAACTAATGTTGATATGCTAAATTAGTGTCGGTGGGTGTATATTAATTTGAAGTTTATACATTGGAAATAAATTAATTGTAACTTTAAAACTACAGTTGTACTTAAAAACTGTCAGATGTATCATGGTGACAAAAAGGTGTATCACTTAGTCTTGTCACCAAAAAACGCAATGTTTTGTATAATGTTAATTTTATAGAGTGATGGAAAAGAAGGGCTCCTCCACAAAGTTATCTTGCTTACCGACTGTCACTGATAAGAAGATGGATGTTTCTAGGGACGGGGGGTTTTTATAAGCGGCATTTCGGAATGGCAAAATATAAACCTTTCTATGCTAAAGAAATGTATATACTACTTTTGAATAAGAATTTCAGATAAGTTTTTGTATGCCCCAATTACTATTTCAAATACATTTTAATGCCTTACGTATTCAGGAGAGTTACACTTTTATAAGAGTATAATCACAGCCAAGTAAACAAGATGTACTGTTAATCTGTAGGATGCGAACTGAGAGTGAAGAGTAGTACTAAAGAGGGTTAGTATAGTACTTACTGCTCAGCGCCTGTATTAACACTGAGCCCTACTTACTCGTGTTCAAGTGCCATATGTATGAGCTACAGTGATCGTTACATGTTGATACACTTCAATACATTTCCGACTGAAAATTATAGTAGCCTACATACTATTTCTAAGCATGAACAAACATCAGAATGTCGCTTAGACTCTCAAATTTAATTTTTAATACACAATTCTAATAAAATAACGCTAAGCACTTGTTCTAAATGAAAATATGGATCAATATTTCATCCTTCAGGGCAAAAGCTACTGCAATAACATAATTATTGACGTCAATTCGCTAATACGTAGGCTTGCAGTACGCCCACAAAATCATGTCACACTTTTAAATTAATTTATTTGTAGATGTATGTACAGTAAAAGAATAATATGAACATATGATTAAGGAGTACATTAAACATTTTATATACCAACTTGACCGTGGTAGACTTGCATAAGTGCGAGCAAACATTGATCTCCTCCCATACCTTGATCAGGATTTCTGGAGTAACTTATTCAATCGCTGCTCAGATTAGTTGCTTTCAGCGTCAATATTACGAATACGTTTCTACAACACAGCCGAATAAGTTTAAACCTAATGGTATTGAACAGTTTAACTCAATGGACAAGCCTTCCACCTACCTTGACCTATCCAACTTCCAAACAATTTCAAAAATCACGAGCAATTTTTCATAGTGGGAAGGTGCTCCACCATGTACAATACTCTAGTTTCCATTTTATGAGTATAGAGTTACAGCATATAAAAGTAGATGTTAAGTGTTTTCAGCATAGAAACATGGACCAATTACACGGTCTAGGGACAGAGCACATGAAACGTTATTTTAGTTGAATCGCACTCACTGATGGTACAAGAAACTTTAACCAGAGATTACTAAATGACAACAGTTATTAAAAAAACCAGTGAAAACAAACCTTTATAAACAGCGGTATTACTTTACACCTGTTTCACGGACTTGCTGAAAATAACAAAGTACTTATAAACAATTAAAAGTGTGACGTGGTATTATGTACACAATGTAATGTTGTATTATATGGTTGTACATTGCAAAGGAACGTTACGTAAGTATCTACTGCTTCTTTCAATATATAACTTGACACATATTTAAGGCAGGTTTGGTTCGTGTACCCATTAAAAATAGTATTTGAATATTAAAGTAAAAGTAAAGTAAATTACTTCCAAACCACCACCAATGGCCGGGCAGGCGGGCTGCTTGCAAGGACAGGATCGCTCAGCGGTCTTTCATCCAAGCAGCAGCCACGCTCGAGGTTGCTTGATGCGGTTATCTTGCGATAACCATTGTACCCGCTACACTACACCATTGGCCATTGGAATATTCATAGTAGCTAATGCAAGTATTTATTCCTAGTAGTTAAACATTCTGTTCGTGAAGAAAATAGAAAATTGGCAACATCCCTTCTAACAATAAGATGAACTAATAACACTTTTTGTCTGAAACTAAAGCCAAGGGAAAGTTGATATCTTGCTATAGTAAGAAGAAAAATTGTGGCATAGTTTGAAGTGTAAACATCTAAGAATAAGACAAGAATAGTTGCCACTAGATCAATCTCGTATCACTGTTACTTTCTAAATTTAGGGTTCCTTGAATTTCTTTCTACCAATGAGATAAAATACAAAATCTTTTCGTCTATGGCAGAAAAGATTTTTATTTCACTCTAATATTTTTTAGGAGTAAGTATCTACAATTGCAATAAAACAATTGGCCGCTCGCACGTACTAACCGATGTGAGTATTCTATTAGATCTACAGAAAAGTAACATATTGGCTGTTACGAAAGAGGTAGATGTGATTTATAGTCTATCAGCTGAGAGCCGATTTCCACTGCACGAGTATAAGCACGCAACTTAAAGTCTCTAAAGGAACTTCTCCTAGGAAATAAATCGACCGTAACTTATCCAAGTCTTGGGTTAAAAATATGAATTCTGTTTCCTCATAATATATTTTCTCTTAGCCCAACTCACTTGTAACAGATCGTCAGACACAAATTTATTTATTTATTTCATTTACGGCAATACACCATTTTACAAAATATCAATAATTAGCTCAGAAGAGGACTAGTAACTTAGAAGCAGCGTGCAACAATAATATATACAATAATAAATTAATAACAGTACATAACAATATAAGTAACTAGGACAATAACAATGGACATAAACTATATAATACATTGTAACAATAACATAAATAATAAAATATAGATAACAGATAGATAACAGTAACGATAGCAAATATATAACATCGCAGCACTATGTGGACCCTTATTAAGTTGCTATCACAGCCAACATTCGTGCATAAAGCACGATGTGGCCCTTTAAAGGCACCACCCAGGCACTCATCACTTAGAACACACTGTCGATTTTCAGGCTCCAGTTGGTGAAGTTATAGCTGCCAGTTATTTTATACTATATCTACGTCGCCTGACATTTCCGATAGTTCTCTTACCAAGACAGTGTTACTTTTGTCTAACTAGTCAAATAAAATAACCGAAATTGACAGGTCTTTAAAATATAAATCGATTGGCGCAACTCATGTAAATTGCAAACAATGACATATTTATTTGCAAAATACAAATATTTAGTTTCTCGGGAGTGCTTTGCGTACGTGGTTTCCAGCCCAACTCCCCGGAGGGATCTTTTGTTAGCCGCCGCACGTTTTGCCCAAGTGGAAACGGTTTTCATCAATCTGCAAACTGTGACGCAGGCGAAACCCCTGTTGTGGTACCTCTGTGTGTTGGAGTTATCGTTTTACATGGAGAACAGGAAACTATAAATAATTAAAATTACCTAGAAGAATTATTGATGAGGAGTTTTGAAAGCTTAAGTTTCCTTAACATGTAAAATACAAGGTAGGAGTTCGCCCCAACACGTGGCGCCTAACAAGCTTTGCTGCGACTGCACACAAAATTTAAAGTTTTATCTCATTTCATTCTTGAGATGGCTTGCGGGCAGGTAGATAGTCAGAAAATCACACAGAAACAATTTTCCTGAAAGCCGACAAAAGAAATTGTGTTGGCCTACTGAGTGATAAGCTTCAATGATGCTTAGCCGAATTCCACGGTTGGATTTCCGACCTCGTAGAATTTGTTATTCTCTATTTTGAAATGAAGTGTCGTGCAAATCTAAATCGATATAATACACTTACATTTTTATCAGTTATTTGTGTATCAAATTATCAAAAATTTATCAATTTTTATGAATAACAACTAAAGGTCAAAAAATAAACGAGGTTTAACATTGTTCTTATGAGAAAAAACCCAAGGTCATTTCGCTACAGCCAGCTCTAAATCAACATACCAAGTAATAAAGTATGATGTATGTGTTAGTGTAGTTAGGATAAATGTGTTAATATTGTTGTGGATTTTCTGGTTGTTTCGTTGTTTAGAAAAATAAAACAAGATTGAAACAAACATTATTCTATTATTCAGCAAGTTTATTAATAATACAACACATAGTAACTTTGTAATATAACACAACTGAACAATAACATGGTTTATTAAAGTAACTAAAAACAACAAAGAATACAATACGTCAGAAATATCCTGTGTTGTTTCTAACCTGATCGCTAACAATCGCTGACTGACAGTTAAATTAAATAGAGAAAGCTAATAATTTGAACACAATAACTCATTGTGTTTATAAATGTATTTTTTACAATTATAAAAGGATAAAGTTAGTGATAGTCCTACTAATAAGTATATAATATTCTCACAAGAGGCAAAATATCAGTTTCAATTGTGCTGTTTATTTCAATACTTACATTGCTCGTATACTTAGATTTGTTCGTCTAACGATTAACACTAGGAAAACCCTCATTTTCCCCTCTTCTACTTTTTCGTTGGCATCATGGTTACCCATAAAACCAATATAAACTACTGCCCAACGCTCTGTCAAATCCTATGGAATGACAACGGCTCACTGTTACCTAAATAAAGCTTCTTGCCAAATTTCAAGTCGAGTCATTTTCTTTGCTAACAGACAGACATATAGCCAGCTAGAAAGACAGATATCTATGTAAACAATGTTTCTCTAGTGTTTAATTTACGTATTACAATGCAATAATAACAATTAAAATAGAATAAATGGAAACCCCTTTGAATGTTTTAGACGGTTTTGAGAGTGTACATTCAAGTTAAAAAGTTCTTTTTACATCTATTGTTTATTTTGAACCTTTATTACCAATATAAACTACTGCCCAACGCTCTGTCAAATCCTATGGAATGACAACGGCTCACTGTTACCTAAATAAAGCTTCTTGCCAAATTTCAAGTCGAGTCATTTTCGTTGCTAACAGACAGACACATAGCCAGCTAGAAAGACAAATATCTATGTAAACAATGTTTCTCTAGTATGATAATACTATATTATTGTTGTGAAGGAAACAGGATTTATCCGGACATTTTCCATCGTTCAGTGAAACAAGAATCAGTAACACTACGTTTCAAGATCTGCAATCTGATCTCTTCTTCAGGTCAATAACTAACCTAACACTGCCGTCATACCAACGTCGTAGGTGGTTGATCGACTAATGCAGATGTATTGTGGCTTGTATTTTGTAGTTCGATTTTACTAATTAGTGTTGTGTTTAGTTTCTATCAAGTGCATGTTTTAGAGTTAGTGAAGTTGACACACAACGTGGTGGTTGTGATTCCTGACAGGCGTGACACAACGGTCTGGTATTATTTGTTTATTTTAACCTAGTTTCTAAATATGTGTTAGGTAAGTTATATACCAGAAGAAGAAATCAGATTACAGATCTTGAAACGTAGTATTACAGATTTTTGTTTCACTGAACGATGGCAAATGTTCACAAATAATCCTTTTTCCTTCACAATACAAACATAGTAAAAAAACTTCAAAGAATATTATTACCGGGCATGTAAAATTCTATATACAAGGATTAAAGTAAAAAGACATGATGAAATGAATTCTAAATATTTATAAACCCTTTTCACCAACCGTATAGAAAGATCTGAAGATGAAATATTTCAAATTTTAATGAAGATAAACCAAACACATGAATATGTACAGGAATATTTAGTACTTACATACATCAATATTGTATAGTTACGAAGTATTATGTAGGAAATACTCTTGTAAAGTCCAACTGTAATTACCCTAACAATGACTAGACACTGGTTGAGAAACTGTGGAGAAACGCTGTATGTAGTGTTAAAGTAAAGCTGGTGCGAGTGAGAATGTCAGCACAAGTCTGGAATGTCGTGAAATTCCCTGCAGATTGTAATGTGACACGCTATAACCACACGTCACACCATCATATGCGTACGGAGCTGAGTGGGCACACAGTCTCAGTCTCTGTCTTGTCTGTAGTTTGGGCGAGGTTATGTATGAGGAACTCCCTGCAGATTGTAATGTAAGACGCTATAACTACATGTCACACCATCACATGGGTATGGAGGTGATTAGGCACACAGTCTCAATCTCAGTCTTGTCTGTAGTTTGGGCGAGGTTATGTATGAGGAACTCCCTGCAGATTGTAGTGTGACACTATATAACTACATGTCACACCATCACATGGGTATGGAGGTGATTAGGCACACAGTCTCAGTCTCAGCCTTGCCTCTAGTTTGGGCGAGGTTACGTATGAGGAACTCCCTGCAGATTGTAATGTAAGACGCTATAACTACACGTCACACCATCACATGGGTATGGAGGTGATTAGGCACACAGTCTCAGTCTCAGCCTTGCCTCTAGTTTGGGCGAGGTTACGTATGAGGAACTCCCTGCAGATTGTAATGTAAGACGCTATAACTACACGTCACACCATCACATGGGTATGGAGGTGATTAGGCACACAGTCTCAGTCTCAGTCTTGCCTCTAGTTTGGGCGAGGTTACGTATGAGGAACTCCCTGCAGATTGTAGTGTGACACTATATAACCACATGTCACACCATCACATGGGTATGGAGGTGATTAGGCACACAGTCTCAATCTGTCTTGCCTCTAGTTTGGGCGAGGTTACGTATGAGGAATTCCCTGCTTATTGTAATGTAAGACGCTATAACTACACGTCACACCATCACATGGGTATGGAGGTGATTAGGCACACAGTCTCAGTCTCAGTCTTGCCTCTAGTTTGGGCGAGGTTACGTATGAGGAACTCCCTGCAGATTGTAATGTAAGACGCTATAACTACACGTCACACCATCACATGGGTATGGAGGTGATTAGGCACACAGTCTCAGTCTCAGTCTTGCCTCTAGTTTGGGCGAGGTTACGTATGAGGAACTCCCTGCTGATTGTAATGTAAGACGCTATAACTACACATCACACCATCACATGCTTATGGAGGAGAGTGGGCACACCGTATCAGTTTCTGTCTTGCCTCCAGTTTGGGTGAGTTAATGTATGAAGGAACAAAACTACAAAATATTCCTGTATTGCGCTTCTCCTTGATTTTTGTTCATCTCGCTGTTTTAAAGATTAAAGATCCACAGCAAATGTGGTTTTGAGAAAATCTCTTTTTGCAAAACACCAAAATATTGCGAGGTCTATGTAAGATTTTTGTCAAATTTTCGGTATCACCAAGCCAATGTTGTTCATGTTAAAATTAATCTCCATGTATAGTTCCGATACCATAGCTCAGTTCGTTTTCGAGATATCCTGCTGACAAACATAGAAATAAAACAAGTCCAGCCCTTCGAATCGCTAACACTTAGGAAATTAGACTTTTTTTAAACATTACTGTCCACAAAATGATACCAAAACCTACAGTACGTAAGATAAAAAAATTAAAAAAAGCTCCTATCAAACTAAAATCCAGTAGGGTAGGTATATTATTTTAGACACAAACCAAACCAACACAACAAAACTTAAAATAATAATATAAAAATTCAGTTTTCAGTAATCGCAGGATAAGCCTGTAAGGGTAACTATGACTATTGACACCTATTGCTTATAACCATTATTAGTGTAGGGAGGTAATTAATTTTTAACTTATTTTTTAATTTGAATTATTCTGCTTTATCAAATATAATTCTGGATGTAACATAAAGGAAAAATAGAACAATACTGATATAAAATCTCTTTTCTATACATATTTTCTGTGAAATATCAATATTACAAATTGGTTCAAATGAACAATTATTTTTGTAATCCTTCAATATTCGAAATTAAAATTAAATGTAAACAGTTCACTTTTAATCTTGCTAGATTAATTTATTGACAGGAAAATCTGCCATACAAGTAATCAAACAGCATAGCTCCTGATTCGAGGGAAAGTTTAATGTAATTACATGTTTTGAGCTTGTTGTTTATTTGAGAAATTCGGTATTTTATTCGACGCCCAAGTTCAATATCCATGTAGTATATGTCCATGAATCATCGAAGCGAAATTTTTATTCTTGTTCTTAGGCAATTTTCGATCTGGTGTGAACCGGAGTGATATTTAACAATTACTATTAGTTACAAACCGAACTTCACAGCCGTATGTACTTTACTTTACTTAAATTTATCGGTGGAGTAATACTGCAGAAGACAAAGATTTTAAAAATATATACAAAACCGATTCTACACAATACGTTTGGCAAGAGACTGTCAAGAGTTACAGCAAAACATGAGAGACTTATATACAACCAGGCCGATTGGTTGACTCTGGCTTTGGATTTGAATTGGTTGACCCTGACCTAGTTTCTTACCTGTCATAGTTATTTCCAAAGTTATCTATAAGAAATAGCTTCGACAAGGCATAAATCTCAAGCCGCAGCAATCCACTATCCTGAAAATTTTATCTAATTAGCTGGCATGGACAATCGTTTATGTAAGTATGTAAAGTGCTATACATAAAACATGACATGAGACAGCATAAGAAACATGCTAATACAGTTTTAATAATTAGTGTTTACTTTTTACTAAGTGCATGTTTTAGAGTTAGTGTGCATGGAATAGACACATAACATTGCTTTTGTGGTTCCTGACTTATGCATGTCACAACTCTCTGGTATGTCTTGTTTACAATAACCTAGGTTGTAGTCATGCATTAGTTTAGTCATTTACCTGAAGAAGAGATCAGATTTCAGAAATCGAAACGTAGTGTTACTGATTTTATTGTATCACTGAACGATTGCAAATCTTTGAAGATCTCCTGTTTCCTCCATAATAATAAAGAAAGGTCTTAAAAAGATATTGTTTTTGAAAATGCCTATGAAACATATTGTAGAAGGAGTTATCTAAAGACTTAACCTATAGATTATGTGTAGTGTCCCAACATTTTTGTACCTGGATAGGTAGGGTTGTAGTAAAAATCAGTATACCGTAACAGGCTTCGTTCAGGTTTCATGTGAACTTTCAAGTCTATGGGTCATTTTATTCTCGAGATGCCCCGCTGATAAAAAGACAGGCAAACAGAAAAGACGAGAATATTGCCAAACTACCGATTGATAGGTTGCAATGACGCTCAGTCAAATCCCATGGACAAGCATTCATCATTATCGAATCCATTTTTATGTAACAATAAAGTTTCATGCTAAATTTTATGTCAATAGGTGAAACATTTCTCGAGATATACCGCGAATGACATATGATGAAGTGTCACATTATTTACTCAGTTTGTTCAGCAATCATTTTGTCATGCTATTGTTTCGGTGCCATCAAGGCTACCAATAAGACTAATAAAGTTCGCTACCTCTCAGCAAAAAGTATCGAACTCTATATTTCTTTTATTGAAATGGAGTGTAAAAAATCAATCCAGTAGGTCAGATCGTTTTCGAAATATCCTGCGGACAGACCGATACAAATGAAATCCTAGATTCATTGGTATACTATTGGTTTTAATACAGTTCTCAACTATTGTTGTTATATGAAGAGCGATTGTCAATTCAATTTTGATATTTTAGAAATCTGTTTTTGCTATTATTTTAAATATCTCGTACTATATGATTTTACTGAAACTTTGTAATACCGTCTTCTCGTACTTCATTAAGGCGGTTTTCATAAGGAAGAGTAAATATTGCTTTCATAACATAAGATTTGTATTACAATATGATTTTGTAATAAATTAGAACTACTTTCATTTACATTATGCTAACCAAATATAATTTACTTCTATACCGGTACACGTGTTTAAGTTCAATTATAATACTTTTTGCAGTAAATACATTTAATAGTAATGTTAGATCTTATGAAATATATTCTTGAAATCCTTTCATATTCTTAATGTGAAGCGAATACCTTATAATTCCTTGAGATGTCATGATGAGATACTAACAATAAAAAGAATTAGTATTTAGGGTTATCACTAGGTCTTGACAATTACTTTAATTTTTTAGATTGAAAATCCTTAAGCAACGCATTTTGCTGTTTATCTTGAATGAAGTTCTTTTAACTGTCGTTATTTTTAATGATGAGGATTCAAACAATTGATATGATCACGAGATATACATTTGTATAAAATTATAAGGTTTGGATCTATGTAAGATATACAACGAAAATCCACGATATTCAAGACATTAAATTTAATATATGAAAATTAATACTCTTACCTTAGTGAAAAAATTATAAATATTCAATAATTTTTATTAGAGAGCTAAGCTATAGCAAAGATTTATTGTAAGAGAACTTACAGAACAAAGTAAAAGTTTGAACATATGCCCTTGCTAAGAATAGCCTTGCTAAGGTTACTTATGCTTAATTATAGCAGTTTCCTCAATATCTTGTGTAAAAGGCAAATAAGTAAAACTGCTTTGATTAAAAATTATTTCATACTACATTATTTCAAAGCAAATGCTGATTTACATGCACCAGCAATTGAATAATAATCAACTGAAACTGATAGAAGTCTAAACAAAAAACTGACCGTTGTTTTCCCCAGTAGCAGAAAAACTCGCATAGTAAAAGTTTTAAAATGTGTTTTTTAAAATTTCTTTCGTACTTCCATACATCTGAAATGTAAATATTATTTTACCTCACTACAACGCTAGTTCTCTATACAACAGCTGTCGACTTACATTGTTGGGTTTTTTCTTCCGTCAAAAACGCACGGTCAGGTAGATTTCATATAGTTTATATACTAAATTACACTATTACACATTCAATAATACTATTTAGTGAGTAAGGAAGCAATGCAAAATGCTGTATAAATACATGTTTGCTTAAATTTAAAAAAATTACCAGCAGTTAATTATTTTACATGCAATCATTTGCTTTTCCTATTTTTCAGCGTGTGAGTAAAACATCATCATAATCATATTATTTAATGTCACACTTGATAAAAAAATTTAGTTTAGTTGAAAGTAAAGTTTTAAACCAAATTAATTGGTTTCTTACAGTTATATTATGTTTTCTTCCTGTCCTAAAATACTTGATATAATGCTCTTTCATTTACTTTATTACATAAACACACACACACACACACACAGTTTATATATATATATATATATATATATATATATATATATATATATAAAATACCTACTAGTATTTTACCCATGAACTATGTAAATTTCCAAAATAGTGAAAGTAAAACATGAAGTTCGTGACATATGTTACCAAAAATATTGTTAGTTCACTTCCTGCATAACAGTTATTTTAGCAACGGTGTTTTGCCCATATGCCTCTTTATGAGAAAATACAGTTTTTGTGCTGTCAAAAAAATAAATTTAGTTGTTGGTCCTGAAAGTAATAAATAATTTAAGGAGGGCTATTCATGTCAGTAGAACCTAGTGTCATATTCATCCAGATTGGCACATCTCTACCCACAAATGTCGAGATTTAGAATTTGTAGTTTACTGAGAGGGATGTCTGTTTCAATAGGGTGGGTCAGCCTTAGGTTCATACAAGTAAAATCCTTTTCATGAGTAAGATATTACAATTTAGATGCTAGCTAAAAACGAGTTTAAGAATTTCGCAACCATTTCCTGCTCTCTTTGATCGGAAGTAGCTGGAACGGAGCTAGCCAAGTTAACAAGACTGGTTCAGTGCCTATTATCACTCCTCATGGTGGACATAACATTAGATCCTAACCGGAGATGGTCCCTGATTAACCCTGAATAACCTGTCATAATGCAAAGGTCCTTTCAAGACTAGGTGAAATGAAAGGTCTCTGAACTTCTTTCTGTAGGTGAAAAAGTAACCGTTTACAGTTGTGTCAACTAACGATTCATCTAAAGATTTAAAGTATATAAAAACACTAAAATTTGTTGATCTCTAAGTTATGTTATTTTTATTACATCAAAACCTTACTTGAATATAAATAACACCGTAAACTGTTATTTAGAACACTGAGGTAGATCGGTGGCGTGAAATATTAGCCTGCATACTTTTAAAAAGAAAAGTGTGAGTATCCCGGGGGATATCTATGTACGTGGCTTCCAGAGCGACTCCCCGGGGAGACCGTTTGTTAGCCGCCGCACGTTCTGGCCAAGTGGAAACGGTTTTCATCAATCTGAGTTGGGATAGTGTGTGAAGTTCAAATTTTATTCCACCCTCAGGAGTATTCTTGCATAAATAACAGGAGAATCCATTTATACATCTATATTGTAAGGTACATTTTGATAACTTATATAGACTTTGTACTCGATAATAGATACCACCAGGTCGTTTGTAAAGTGCTTATGCAGTTTGACAGGTAAACGTTGACATGAGTTGCAGGGACATAATTGGGATTAGGTAGGAAAAGGCGAACTTAGCAAAGAACCAATCGATGGTAGGATCTAAATCTTCGGAGAAAAACAATTAACACAAAATTCTTTAAGACTAATAGTAAAATATCTAAAAAGATGACCCGACAAGTCAATTCCTAAGCTAAGCTCTTTGCACCATCCCATATGTTTCATTAGAATCTCCGGCTAAATGAAAAAGATCAATGTCTAACAGTTTCAGTATAGTTAAGAGCTGATTTAAGTCCAAGGTTTCTAGTAGAAGGTCTATTAGTTTTTACGTGATTGAGTAACACACACATGAACACAAAGACAGACACAATTAGATCTTTATATAGTTATATAGATTACATCAGTATAATTGGTCATAAATAAACATTTCGTTTTTTACGAGTATGATAACATAGCACACTAAATCAAGAATAATAAGGCCAGAGAGATATTTTAACCTCCAAGAATAGCGCAAAGGTCCTTTTAGGACTAAGCGCGATGACAAACTATCATTTTCCCTCAGGAAGAAAAAAAACCTCCAAGAATATTTTATATTTCCACACATTTTATGTACGGATTAATGTGTATATTAAAATCCAAAATACTTCTATAAAAATTAAAATTACTTTAAGGACTATTATAAGACATGCAAATATGAATTTTAGACGTCTTGGTCCTAAAAGTGTAGGATATATAATAATTACAAAATAAAGCAATTTTTTTTAATTATTACTTTGTGTTTTCGAAACTTATCCATTCCAAAAAAGTGACTTAGGTATCTTAGAATAATAGCAATCGGTCCAGAGTTATTGTTCAATTTTTATCGTGCATTACTAAATAATTGGGTTGATTATCGAACACATTTTAAATTTAAATAAAATAGTGTATATTTTTCCGAGTCTGTAAAAATGTTAGGTTATTTTTTATTATTACTTTTATTTAATTATTAATTTTTATTTATTACAATTACACTAAGCTGCAAGGATACAATCCAACAATGCTGCATGGGCTATGGGCTTTTATTATTAATGTATTTTGGTTAAATATATTATTTTAGAAACATATGACTTCAGGACTCTGAAAATCTAATTTAACACTCTAACGAAAGCAATGTTTATATATTTTGTCTTGGCATAGACTTTAGTCAGTATCATAGATCCACAAAAATTTATAATAAATAGATAGTAGGTAGGGGTGGAATGAGAACATCAAAGATTCCTTAATGCTTGAACATTTTAAATAGGATATAAACAAATATGTTTTCACAAAAGTTATATTTATTATAAATCATATCCACTAAAGCTATATCAAAATTAAAATATCTCAACGTAGTGTAAATGGTATTTACTGTATGGATGGTTGTAAATACATATATTACATATAGTAGAATAACCAGGAATAAACAAATCAAGGAGGCAGTGCCTATTTGCGTGAGCACGCCGCAAGGTGTGACGTCTCTTGTAAACACTTTACACCTCTGTGTCAAGAAGCACTTCTTGACTCTCGTCACCCCGACTGTCAATATCAGAATAACCAAATCAGTGCTATCACACTTGCAACACTACCAAACCGTTCCTTAGTGGTGCTTTCTACAAAACGAGTTTGTTAAAGTTATACAGCAATCAGATGTATACTTTTAAAATATGAATAGATTAGGAACTAACAGGTCGTACGTTAAACTGTAAAAAATCGTTGATGTTTTTAATTTTTAATGCGAAAAATTTTTGTGTTCAAATGGTGTGTCTAAAAGTTGGTTTTCAATTGAATTAAATTACTTAAAGTAGCCTACAGTAAATATTACACAGAAATGCTTCAGTTCTACACTTAAAGTTTACAAAAATAATCCTAGATCTTTAAAACGGGTATGCTATGACACCAAACATTTGATAAATGTTTGATATTTGATATTAATATTGTTTTTGAACTTAAATGTGCATGTTATGCATACAGTGCAACTACTTGCACTTGAGCTCCAAGAATTTTGTATTTGAACGCTTTATTTGGTTTGCGATGCATTATTCTTTGTTCTGTTCTAATAACGTATAATTAATCGAAGCAGGGCCTTTTTATGTCTCTGATTACGTAATTAACTCAACTGTATATGGTATGAAATGTGAAGAGCATGAGGAAACTGTCGCTAAGTTGAGACGTTTCTTCGCTGGTTGAGAGGGGAATATATGCGCAGAGATGCATAGAGTGCGTGAACTTGAAGAGGCACAGGGGGTGGGGTTTTGTCTACTGAGAGACAAGATGTAACGATAGAACCTTAGACAGTGTCACATTAAGCGTATTTCTTGCAATATTCTCAAAGTAAATGGATTCCTGAGTTACATCAAGTTTCACACCGAGTCTAATAATTGCTGTCATAACTCGGATCTTGAAGTATTTTCACCTCGCTGTAAAAATCCATCTATATTCAACTACTGTTAGAAACAGTCAGGACCAGGGATAGTAATACACATCCGCAGGTGAGTGGAGGCTCGGAGCTTTATCATGATTGGTTAATGCTCACCCAATCGCTGATCAGTCTGACAAATAATATTCCAGACTTCCTTACCCGATATCCCATTGGCTAATCGTCCCGTCAAGCCGCAGAACTGTGACCATACAAACTTATATGCTTTTATTTTGTTACTTTTTAAAAACACTTTAGGCAATTAATTTAATATGTATAGTATTTTAAGCACTCTTTTTACTGTAACTATAACCTAAACTAACTTTTAATATTGTGTAAAACGATACAGTATTAACATATATATTACACTTGACTTAAGGTCAACTACATACCAACATTTTGAATTTTGACTTAATTTACTTCACAATAATAATTAAATATTCAAGGTAGCTGGAGTCTATCAAAAATGGCGTCACGATAGTGGTAGCTATCTAATTGAGTGGGTGACTTTTGTTTTACATGAGATATATTAAACAATCAATCAGAACTGCTCTAGAAGCACTCCCATATCTAGCCTAAACAAATAGCTTTTCTTCCATTACATATTTTATTTTCCAACACTGGCATTTGTAGAGTGTACACAAGAGATATCCAGGCCGAGTGTTCTGATCTACTTTACACACCGGGCACGTCCTCATAGTGGTAGCAATCTAATTGAGTAGATGACACTAGGTTTACATGAGATATATTAAACAATCTATCAGAACTGCTATAGAAGCTAGCCGAAACAAATAACCTTTTCTTCCATTACATATTTTATTTTCCAACACTAGCATTTGTAAGTGTACACAAGACATATCCAGGCCGAGTGTTCTGATCTACTTTACACACCGGGCACGTCCTCATAGTGGTAGCAATCTAATTGAGTAGGTGACGCTAGGTTTACACGAGATATATTAAACAATCTGTCAGAACTGCTATAGAAGCACTCACGTATCTAGCCGAAACAAATAGCTTTTCTTCCATTACATATTTTATTTTCCAACACTAGCATTTGTAAGTGTACACAAGACATATCCAGGCCGAGTGTTCTGATCTACTTTACACACCGGGCACGTCCTCATAGTGGTAGCAATCTAATTGAGTAGGTGACGCTAGGTTTACACGAGATATATTAAACAATCTGTCAGAACTGCTATAGAAGCACTCACGTATCTAGCCGAAACAAATAGCTTTTCTTCCATTACATATTTTATTTTCCAACACTAGCATTTGTAAGTGTACACAAGACATATCCAGGCCGAGTGTTCTGAGCTACTTTGCACTACGGTCACGTGCCACAAAGGAACCAATAAATGCAGTATTCTATGTTTATATTCTATTACCAATGCATGCTAGTTCCTTTTGTGTGTATTAATTTCTCTTACTGCCATATATTAACGATAAAATAAAACTCTTGATGTTTCCGAAAAATAATCGTCAGATAGCAAAACTATTGAGCATTGTATGGGTTTAAAAATGCATTTTCGAGTTATTCGTGGTTCTTAATGTAGTAGTTTAGTTTTATAATATACAGTTGTTGTTATTTAATTGTAATAGCACATAATTAGAGGTTTTATGTTACTCCTAAAAGGATTTGAAAATACTCTGGAGTATAAATCTTCCCACCTCTTATGTTCTATTTTGGCATTTATGTTAAAAACTCACTGTTGGGAGACTAAGCGTGATGGTAATTTTGATTATATCTTTTCCATATCAATTTTGGGTAAGTCTATTTCTGATAAAATTAATTATATAATATTTTTTTAAATTTTATGGGCAATCAGTCCGACAAAATATATAGTAAGGTACTACTGAGTATGTGTTTTATAACATGTAATTCCTCTATAATATTTAATAACATACATTTATTACATATGCATTGGTTCGCTGTTTCAATAAGTTATTACTAACAGTGAATTTCGTGCTATGAATTTTCCTTGAAATTATTGATCGATCTGTTCTATCAGCACACCTGTTATTCAAAACACGATTTATTTGTTCAAACTTTGGAGTTTCCTTCCACCAAAATGGTGCGTTTGCAACCGACTGCCCTCAGGATAATGTCTGTTTTATATACCCTGTTATGTCTGCAGGACCTAGGTAATCACATTTGTTTCATCCTGTGCTGGTTTCAATGGGAAGTGATTATATGACGTGAATAGCTATTCTTATTATTTGCATTAACTGTGATTTTTTAGTCAGTTTCAACTTTTGTAGGCTCAAAGTTAGCGTGAATACACGTCTAGGTTTAACCAAAAGTATTTATTTTACGCGCCTTTAACAAGGTATCTTCACTGTGCCTTCTTAACAGCTTTTCCATATGGATGTACTCTTTCACTTGAAACTTCGCATTCACCGAGATTTTTGTAGGCTATGTGAAACGGACCATCTGTGTCTAACTAACTAAATTATGTCATTGAAGGCTTAAAGATTAACAACATATTTTCGCATTATGTATGGTGATGTAATACGAAATGAAGTCCATGTTAGGGTTTTGAGTTTGAAAGAACAATAAGTTTACCTATTGATCCTGGAATCCTAGTTTGGATTTGAACTGTATAAGCACACAACCTGGGTTTCCTCAAAATATTTACAGAAATTTTATCCAAGAAATAAATTAATCGTCAGCAGTACTACGTTTCTTTGAGATCGAAATGGGAGGGAATCAAAAGAGTTACATAATTTTTTTTAATTCACTGATTATATTTTTTCAGTTTGATACATTTAGAACAAGAACTTCAGACACAAATAATAGCTTTATCGCAGTCATAAATATACTTATTTAACATGTATATACGCGTCTGACGGTTAGCTTTAAGTGTGTGAAGCTAAAGAAAACAATGATATGAGATAAAAAAATATCGTTTAATATT
The DNA here is from genome assembly GCF_021130785.1 of Homalodisca vitripennis. Taxonomy (NCBI): domain Eukaryota; kingdom Metazoa; phylum Arthropoda; class Insecta; order Hemiptera; family Cicadellidae; genus Homalodisca; species Homalodisca vitripennis. The sequence goes on along the minus strand of NC_060207.1, from coordinate 18,439,371 downwards.
TTAACCCTTTTAATACCTTCCGTTTTGACCCTCACTTGCGGACGATTGCTTTTCTTTTTTGGGTAACATTTCTCTGTATACTCGTATTTCAATAAAAACCAGGTTGTATTCCTATACAATGCATATTGGTTTTTTTTTTAATTTTCAATAACTTAATATTTTGAAGTTAATTTCCACAGTACAAAATAAAAGATATAAGCCTACGTTTCTATGCTTCACCTTAAGATCAAGGCAACAAGTAAAAATGTATACCCTTGGGTTTGGATATAACTGAAAATTTCTTTATAAATGTCCCGTTAATCAATATACTAAAAGTTTATGCTCTTTTCAAGGACATACCTCGAGGCTCCTTAAAATCTGAACGTTAACCTACAATTTACCAACTTATTTTACATACTTATTATGTAAAACATCAGCAAATTTACATGGAATATCTATAAGAAGACTCACACGTGCAACATGTACTTATTCACACAAATCACGTATCTCAATGTAAGAAATAAAGTATTACATATGTTCTTACTACTAACACATGTACTCTAGGAGTTTTCCAGGCCAAGTCTCCAGAGTTTATGCGAAGCCCAGACACGCAATTTATCAGACCTCCACCGGCCAATAATTTCCTGATATTTCATTAAAGAAAATATTATTATGGAGTTTTACTGTCAAGGAAAGATAGATTTCACGTGCCTTCTTTAAAAATAAATTTGAAGATTCATTTACACTTTTTAATGCTGTTTCTTACATCGCCGATGTAAAGATATTTTGTATTGGTTGGTATTTCTTTGAATAATCATAAGAAATTAAAATGCTCCATTAACTTGAATTCTTATAAGTCTTAAATGACATCAGAAGTTTCACATAATCACATAAAATGTATGAGGTACATATGTTGAGTATCAACACTTCATTTTTAGTACGAAACTAACTATTAAAAATTGTAAATAGTAGATATTAGTTACAAAATACCATTAAATCTATTTGGGTAGTTGTAAAAAAATCTAAACAATATTATTAACAGCCGTTAGTAATGGGTGTATTTTTATTACAATTAAATATGCCTACATATATTAGGACAAAAACGAGCGTTAATCCTAAGGAATTAATATCGTTGACCATTTAATATCAAAATCTAAAAAATATTTGACAGCGTATCGAAATGGTAAGAGACTCAGGCCATATGGAAGGAAAACTATGTAACTTATGGGTTTCTTACTATTTATGATTTCAGAGAATTTCTTTGACACGTCATAGCTTAGTTTAGACTTCCTCAATATTTCTCTATTAAGGCTATAAATTCTAATCAGTGTACCAAAACCAACGACGAATATTCCATCTAAAATATCACGTGACACATTACTTTGCGGGGTAATGTCATAAGTCTATAAGAGTGCTACTTATCAATGTTGAGTCAGTCTCCCTACCCCAGTCTAGAGCCATTAAGCTGTCAACAGTCACACATATGTGAACATTATAAGTACAAGTATAGCCGGCAACCAGACCTCACACACGTGTTTAAATCCGGACACATAAATGGCAGTTGCAATGTGTCTCCAGCGACGTTAATGTTGCCGTGGAGCGACAAACGAGCTAACATCATGGGGAATTCCATTCCTACACATTGCCTCAGTTTTCTTCAAATTTAGGGCTACTCTCAACGGGTATGGCTCTCAAAAAAAACTTTAACAGTTTGATCGATTAAAATCATTAAAGCAAATACTAACATATTGTCACGAGAAAAACAATGAGTTTATTTATTCATCATGTTAATAATGTCTTTTATATAATGCAATTTCCTTTGTTGTAATTAAAATTAACATTAAATGAACATAGCGTATATATTTTGCAATAATAGATACACACCTCACCTGGAATGACTGAACTAAAACAATAATCGGTCATCAAAATATCTAGTACAACGGATATAAAGATTTTTTCCAGACCATTTTTCCATTTTCCGTCTTGGAATACACTAAATTCCTTCTTATTCTATTTGATAGATTCCTCAGGCACACTTGTAGTATTTGTTTAGTAACCAGAATACAAATTGGTCTCTTTGGTCCATATAAAAGGATGGTTTTTAAGGTTATGATGCTATAATATTAATAATAATATTATTGCATTTTATTGATAAAACATTGCATTGCAATAGTCTTTTTATATTATTATTTAAAATCCTTTAATACACGCACATAAATCTCTTGCTTTTTCACGCCAACATTCATGAAAATGAGACTCGGGGATCTAAGTATTAATGTTTATTTAAATTTGTATGTTCTCAGCAGCCAGCTATGAACTCTTCGACAGGCAAAAACGCATTTGACACGAGCAGGCACTTCAGCAGTGTTTAAACTGGTTTAAACTATCCGACTCATGCTAATGGAGTTTAAAAAGGACATGTCCATTTTATTACGGCAATAAGACCTTGCGCCCTGTAGAACGTTATTTACTTTAATTTTTCTTCTGATGCGTTAATTCGTACATTGTTATAACGATTCAGCTTGAAGTTATAAAAGCGTAGTCAATGTTTACCGCCAGATACTACCAAACTGTACAACCAGACTGTGACATAATTGGAGATGTCCTGAAATTGCCTACAGATGAAGAAGTCACGCGAATACAACCTCGCCGCTTAATCCACACTCCTGTTAAAAGGAAAAATTAATTCGTACATTGTTATAACGATTCAGCTTGAAGTTATAAAAGCGTAGTCAATGTTTACCGCCAGATACTACCAAACTGTACAACCAGACTGTGACATAATTGGAGATGTCCTGAAATTGCCTACAGATGAAGAAGTCACGCGAATACAACCTCGCCGCTTAATCCACACTTCTGTTAAAAGGAAAAGTTGTTGAGAAAGACGTCAGTGTCGGTGTCTCAGTCGGACAAGGGACAGCTTGACACGCGCTACACGCACATCCTCGTCCCACTCCCACCGCCCAGACCTGACAGTCGAGCCGCTTCCCATCTCTGTCGGCCGTCTGCCGCCTCCTGAATACCTTATGTTCACATTTCCATCGCCCTGGAGTTTATTACTCGTATGTTTGGACTAAATGTTCTGTTTTTCCATATAAAGTTATGCGAATCGTAAACATGGACGGAATTGTCGATGCCTTAATATACAAGGAAGGTGTACGCCACACCACGAGTTTTGTTACAGTTCACTAAAGTTGCATGAAAAATTTATATTTATAGCTCACTGCAATCTCGAGATATCCTGAGCTCAGACATACAGACTGGCAATCATACGTAACAGAAATAGTTACATCCACCAGGAGAAAAAAATGTATGTAGCCAAATGTACTTAGCCAAAGTATATGATTTGAACAGAGTCAGAGAATATTTACAGTTTCCGAAATGCTTCTTATCATATCAAAGTCTATTTCGGAATAACAGTAACGTCTCCGTTCATTAGCGCGGGCAGCAGTGAAGGTGCTACTGGAAAATTTCCCAATACTAATCCGATTTAAATTTAAATTTGATTCTGTGAAAAGTTTTATGACCCACAATTTTTTAGCGGAAACATATTTTTCTAGTTATATTCGTCGTCTGTATTTAGAATCCTATCGTCTGTATATTTCCTATCAGCATGATGTCATCCTTTCCGTGAAAAATTATCAACTATGTATGAGAAGAATGAACCTTAAAATATTTAATTTTTTACTATCTTCTGACTCAACATTTTGATTGCATTTGGCTACAATAAATCTGCTATACGTAATTTTCCCTCATAAAACGAAAAAAATCCGTGAGCAGAACCTATCACGCGAAAGATCAAATTCTGGAAGTCCGATCATGTAATAAACTCTCCCAACTCACTAGGAAAAAGTTTAAATTTTGGGGTGATAAAAAGTATAACCATAACTGTTGTCTCAATGTTGGATAGCAACAGCTAAAGCTATTAAAATGTCCGTTTGTCCACAACTGTTTACCACACATCTTATGAGCATGGCACAGTGCTGTAATAAAAAAGAAGTAGGAAAACGTTTAAACACGAACAGTCCAATGTTGAAGCATGTTAATGGTACAATACTCATTGCAAGCTCTGGTCTGGGTTCAAATCGCTAGCATCATACTAACCCGTAGAGTGCCCCATTGACCTAACTTAACACACCCAGTTCTTATGATGTAAATATTGGCGAAGTACTTAGTACCATACTAATACCACGAAAACTATGTTAATGGTAATTTCTTCAAGCATTGTCTGGCCCCTAATAGTCCACGTTTGCGCAAATACATTGTTGCATTCTCGCCACTGTTTTAGCACACATGCAACTTTAAAGTTTTTGATAGTTGGTCAGTAGGGTGGTATCTTAGATTGACTAGATATTCACGGTCACGTGGAAGTCCAAATCAGAACATGTCTCAGCAGATAAAAACGATATAGAAAAGAAGAAAATCAGGTCCCAGACCTTGCACTAAGAGGAAGGTGAACATTCACATCCTTACATGCTAAACCAAGTTTACTTGTTGGCAGGCTCACTGGAGAAGGTGGAAAAATTGTATTTATGTTAATCTGTCTATCTGTTCGCGCGATATTTCAAGATCGTACTGAAATATGGTTTATGCATTTTTATGAAGCTTGATTTGCAGGTAAAATCGAGTTCTGTGATGGTGCATGACACCATAAGAGATTTACCTGAGCTTTAGTGAAATATTTTACAGTGGTCATACGTGTACGAAACTACTATCATGGTAATGATAAAATGGCAAAATAAATAAATTTGTGAACAATCAGAGTACAATCACGTGAGGTGTAATAAAGTAACAAATAAACCCCAACTATCGAAATGAAATAGCAATACGTGTTAATTCGTTATGTAGGTTATCACAATAAGAGCTAAACAAAAGGCCTATAAGACTTTCATGTACAAAACATTTTATTCTAAAACTATTCATTAAATTTTTATAGTTCTTAAATTATATTTAGAAATTATTTGTTCAAATTAACTATTTGATCAGTACTGTAAATAGGAATATGTACTGTTAATCAAAAGCAGCCACTGAATCTTTTTAGTATTTATGCAATAATTTCAATATTGGTAGTTAAACTTGAAATTTTACGCAGAAGATTTATTTATATTTTACATAACGTAGTTTTACTTCTCCAAATCGTGAAATATGGCAGTAAAAGTCACAATGAAAATGTACTTTTCCGCAATAGTCAACGTTGAGGCTGGTATTCTGCGGCACAATAAATATCAGAGAGAAGCTAACATTTGATGACTCCATGTCTGTAAAAGTTTACTCACCCACAACACATTTATGAATGACTCGATTGGATCGTAGAAGATAGAATTCCACTCAGTTTTATTCAATCCATAGTTGGCTGAGGGTTTGCAGAGCCTGTCAGTCAGGGGCTAGCAAAATCGCTCTTCCGTCTGTCTCTCCGTAGGACATCCCAAGAAGGAATTGAACTAAAGCTTTTATATTTTGCCTGATAACATTTATATTGTAATGTATATCGTGTTCAACGATGGTCGTTTCCATAATTTGACTGAGCGTTAACGAAGTGCAATTGTCCGCTGGATACATCAATAACGATCAATCTATAGATTTAAAACTTTTTATGAAACTTAATTTCAATGCATAGGTAAGTTCGAGATTTCTGATGATGCAAATTTTTTCAAGAACATTTTCTCATGTGTATCCTTAGCGAGGCTTTTTAAGCACTTGATCTGGCATTACTTCTGCATTCTAAGAGTAGTGGAAAAACTAAATTAGCTTAATTCATCTCCTCTTCGTTCTTTAGTTATAATGATTATGAGGAATCTTTAAGAAAAGTGTACCTTTTCGCCTTCGGATGTTTCGACTATAAGTTTAAAAGTACTGAAAAGTTTAATTAAAGAACATAATAACAGTTACTTTTGAATGTTAATACCTGTTAATATAATTAACCTTTACTTATAAGTGCGCACCATTACTGAATCATCTACAGATTTCTATTATGTCTTATCTTAGCTCCGTCTGAGTTACTTTACTTGTACTGGTCATAACGGAACTTACAGCTTTTTATGACTTCCTTGAATTTAATTTGATACGTGGTTTGGAAAACATGAGCTAAAAATGGATTTAGTTCTTTTTTAACCTGAAAACAATTTTATAACTTTTTTTCAAAACCGCTATATTTTAAGGCCTTATTTAAAAATGTTTGTTGCAGTAGCATACTAAAAACCTTTTTATAACGTAACTTTACGTTTTCTTAACAAAACGAGTTTTTAAGGCTTCAAAATTAAGGATAATAATATCTATAAATACCACAAAATCAAAATAAATATAGAACACAGAATTCTCAATCAATTCAGCAAACATAGGATTGCCATAGGATAGTCACAACGTATATAAATAAACTATATAATCCATAATCTTCAATCCATTTAAAAGAAAGAGCACGATAAATTTATGTGTTTGTACAATTCATAATCATACTAGAAGTTTTTTCCCACTTCCAGTACTGACTATTGGTTATAAAATAATCTTAAATTTAAATATTAACAAAGATTTAACACCATTAACAAAATAACAGGTTACGTCAGTTTAGGCAATTATGACCGAGTCATATAAGACTAGGTAAAAATGTCACGGAAAAAGATTTCCTAAGGTTGCATGAGAAACTTCAGGACTATTGCTTATTTCATTAGGCTATATGTGTTTCCATATCGCCTGTTAAAACTTCATATGATTGTACTAAAATTGTTTATTAATTTACTTATTCTGAAATTTATCGTTGTCATCATTTTTACCCATGGACCCATGTTCGCTAACGCTCAGCCAAATCACGTTTAGTGAAATGCACCGTCATTGAACCCCATGTTACTTATTTACATATCGAAGCTTCAGGCAAAATTTTAAGTGCGTATAGTTCTTTCTCAAAATATCATGTAGATAGAGAACAGAAATAAAATTAAAAAACTTTCTGGTACTCGATAGGCTTCCCTAACGCTCAGAAGATACTATATTACTTAATCAAAACTTTATATACAATATTATAGCTAAATAATATTCTATCTCTTTGATGTGTTCATATACCAAGTATTTCTTTTATACATAATTTAAAAATATGTAAACACTCTTGAACATAAAGTAATTTCACTTTACTGTTATATTAGGTACATTGTATACCATTATTGGAATATCTATAATTATTTTAAATAACAACTTTATACAGTTGCTCAGACTACTGTATATTATAAACTGTTTAAGAATTTGAAATGAAACGAATACAATTATTATGTTTAATAACAATGCTTTGGTTCTTTTGATCTGTGAAGTGTATACTCATTCTTTGTTACATTTTCTTACGCGGGATCTTTCAGTGAAGTACTTAAAATAAGAAGAGGCCTATGCACTATGTAAAGGAATTTAATAATCTCTAACGGCGTTCCAAAGGAGCCTTGTAATAACATCAAGTCTTTGAAATGCCCCCCTAGTACTCACATTAAGTCTTCTCCCCGTTTGGGCATTTTGTTAGTATAATTATGTGTTGAAAGTTACTCCACTGTACTAAATTTGGATGACCTCTGCTTATTCTTTGACCGGAACGACTGTCTGTTTACGATAGCATGACAGAAGAGTTACGTCTGCATTAAACTGACAGACATTAAGTACTTCTCCTCTTTAAACGCCCTCTTAGACCATCGGACCTGAACTGTGCAGGACCCGTGACTGATATGTGGACGGTTATGAATAGAGAGAGGGCCGCCACACCCAGGCTGGCTTCCTCAGCCATCACTTTTTCTAACGACCGATTTAATCTACTTAGAAGGTCGAATAGTTCGTTGGTAATTTATTCGGGGAGACTTTAATAAGCGGCGTACATTCGTTATTCGGTTGTTTTTATCGAACAATTCGATATATTATCCAACTTCGATATGTAAAAATTGTACACAATAAGACTTATAATAAATTACCGTAACAAGAAAACAACAAAACCAACTATGGCCTAGACTTAGACATCAAAGAAACCTGACAATGTTTAGAACTTGCTCAGCTTCATACCAATGAGTAACCGCTTTTGTAAAATGGAAGAAATAAAGTAACCAGGAGCCAAAACTACTAGTTGAAGCCATGAAACAAGTCTCGTCACTTCTGAGAAATATCTCACATTTATTTATGATATTCATCGCCATTTTCAAATACTCTAAATAATAGTTACTTCTAGCTGTTTATTGTTTAAATTAAAATTACTATATCTAATAAGTTGAAATGATATGCTAAGTTGAATAAATTGTAATATCGGAATTAATCCTTCGGATAAAACATCGAATCATTCAATAAAAACAACCGAATAATGAGAGTAGGCCGCTTACTGAAGTCTAACCATTTATTCAGTTTAATTTCCACTCCGTAAAGAAAATTCGAACACGATTCGGTACGTTTATGTAACGTACGTTGAAAGTTTTGGATTATTCCTTAAACTCACTGGTACATAAAAACCGAATAAGATCTGTTGGAATTGCAATGTATAGAGGTGCAATGGGGTAAGTGATCGTTATTCAATCCCTTTGTAACTATCCAAGAATGACAAAAATGTAGTAAGTTAATAAATGTTTTAAATATACTTAACGTATAATTATGTTGAACACTATAACTTGGTTATTTTTCAACCAAGTTATAGAAATTTTTAAGTAGAAGCGATCAGGTTTTGTTGGTGAAATACAACAATTGCTTAGTATTTAACATTACCTGACAATTTTTATTTTCACTCTAAGAGAAATTGTATGCAATTTAAGGCAATTTTGTCACCAGGCTCAAGAAAAAAGCCGATAATACTGACATGAGTATTTTACAATATGCGAAGAAAGTACAATTTTAAGGAAACTTGGTACTAATTTAACCTAGTCTTATGTGTTAGATTAGATTTGATCCACCTAAGAAACTGATCAGATTGCAGATCTTGAACCGTAGTGTTACCGATTTGCTGTATCAGTGAAAGATCGAGAATGTCCCTTAACATTTTTTATCAAACGTTAACTTAAAGAAATTTCATTTTTTAAATGAATTATACTAAATAAAAATATATTTAAAAATTATATAAAGCTTAAAAATACCACATTGCAATATAAAACATGTTGTTTTGTTCAGTCAATCTCCACAAATGAATATTGATAAAACTTCACTCCTACTTCAGAGGTTTTTCTGTGAGACGGATTAAAAAAGTACTCAATATTTAAATATCTGCAATTACTCATGAAATTATTTTCTTTGCTATTCTTTCGATAGAAAAGAAAAGAAAAATTAGATAAGAAAGATAGTTTATAGAAAGACTAGATTAGATTAAAAAGAAAGAATATAAGGGGAGTATATTAATAGGCTGCAACTGTAACGTTTACCATAACATACCATAAATTACCATTCATTCAGATACTTCTTGGGTTTCTAAAATAATCATGTGAAATTCCTTATGTAGATGAAACTACAAAACTAGTATTTCCGAGAACCTCAGTTACTTATATTAACTCTGTGTTGTGTGCTAGTGATGAAAGTTATTACACGAAACATTTTTTTTACACGAACTACAAATCATCAAACAATTTTAAGGCAAATCTTGACATTTTAGAAAATAAATTTCACTCTTCAAGGGAAGTAATTCTTCACTAACCAAATTCTATCCTTTTATCAAAATTCCAACAATTTTAAATATGTTTTGCTTCTTAAGTCTATATTTACGTACTAAAGCTTAAGCGTGTGACAAAAACTAGATTAAACACATATTTTATGGCCGTTTGGTGTATATGCTAAGAGTTTGAGAAACCATAATCACATTCAGTTAGTAACAATAATGTAGCTATATCCCTAATGTACAACGTAGCTATTAATAGTGGTGTAACACTGTGTGATTATAGTGCAGTTATGCATATCTCTGATTACCTTAGATGATAGTGTGTGGTGTTAATATCACCAACCACAGCATGTATACATTGATACAGATTGTAAATTTGATATTGTAATGCCACTATCAATAAAAATTATTGCGCAATTAATTATAGTTTGTCATAAAATGTCAATTATATGCTCTTATTTGTGTAGTGTTTTAGCTAAATTTAGTGATTGGGATATTATGTTTCATGTGATAAATTATAGTAGGATACTGCCCCTTTCATTATTTACTAAATTTAATTAATTATTAAATTATTTTACCCATCAAAATAAAACGAGGTATGAGACATAAAATCGCCATAGAAATACAAAAATTATCTGGGTGTGAATAATAAAATTAGGCATTCATTATAAGCGTTCTTTCTTTGATACGGCCTTGTCAATAAGGGTGTACGTATTTTACATTGTGTATTTTATTTGTACATATTTATAAATCATCTATAGTAAGTGATGAATGGAAATCTCCTATCAGAATGTCGTATTCTTACTCAACAAGGCGACTTATGGCAAAAATATTAAAGCTTAATATTATTTTGATGTTTATGGGCCTCTTTAAAAAAATATAAATATTGCAGTTATTTATCGGTTACTTTGAGTAATCGTACATTTTCGTGACAAAGTAAAAAAGTTATTAAAGCATTTTATTGTTTTATTAAACATCAAATGTAACTAGTATCACAATACGTGTAATAAAACTTTTGTGTATATTATATTACGCAAACCTAGCAAAAACGTCATTGTTTATAGTTTTTAAATTTAGAATTAAACAAATTTACAATTCATTAATAGACATTGTTAAATAACTATTTACAATTCAACTAGTGAAGACGAAGTGGCTTAAAATAACTATGTAAAAATCTTTGGAGAGTGGATTAATAGGGCCAAATAAAGAGATGTATGCTCATGTAACATGGTTTACATTACTTTATAATTAATTTTCATTATAATAGAAAAATAAATTTTCAAGAATCGAACTTTATTCGCTTTCCTCTCGAAAAGTATTTCTTTAATGAGAGGCCGACCCACTATTAAGCCTTACCCGCCCGTGCTCGTCGGCCACTGGCCTGTGTGAGGATCTTATCAAACAGAATAAGGAATCAGTACATTACAAGCTCGATGGTACTGATAAAAAGTGCAACGGCCACAGGCAGGATTTGAACCTGCGCTATCTCTAACCCAAATGGAAAGTCCGATGTCTAATACCGCTCGGCCATCGCCTGTCCTAATTCTAAAACAAGGTTAAGCATGTATAATAGTAAGCAATTTGAACACACAACAGTATAAGTTAAACATCCAAACGATGAAAATATAATTTAACCTACACTCGCTTAACATCTGAAAAAGAGCAGTATTTTGTAACTTATAATACATAATGATGGTAAAAATTTGTGATCTTGATATCTTTTAGTATATGCAATCATTGATAATGGACTCTAAACAAATGCGGTTCACGATATCCAGTTGTTGGTTGCTACAGTTTTTATGTATAAAGTGAAAAAGCAGGCACCCAAATTAAAACGTTTGCGTTATTCCGTAGTTTATTACGCAAAACACAAAGAGCTGCTTGTTTAAATAAAACCAGACTGTACTGTTTATGCATGTTTTAAGAGCATATTGGTTGCAGAGCATTACCGACCACAAATCATCGATACCGATATATCTGACCAGTTGTTACCTGTTATTCCACCCCATCAACCAACATCTCTGCGCCATTATGCTGGCAGCTAGAGTATAGATGGGCCATTAGCTCGGAGACCTTACATTCATGTGCAAAAGTGGTCACATCAGTGGAGCACAAAGATAAATCGATAGTGTTACTATTTTCTTTGTGCAAGGGTATAGTTTATTTTATGGTTAAAATATGTGTTACTTCTTATTTTGTTCAAACCAGATTTGTTGTCGCTGTTAAACAGGTTTTACAAAATATTTTGTTTTAGTTTTCGTTGAAACAATAAACTATTAACGAATAACTAATCAATTCAAATCCAAAATAATGTTACTGTCTACAGTTACTGGAATATTTGTTGATTGTTTTAATAAATAGTTTTTAATTAAGCTAAAACAAGATAGTTTCAGTCCAAGCGAATGGTTATAATATCTCGGGCCAAACAACAGAAGTCCTAGCGGTTATAAAACATCAAACTATTGGCCTTTAAGCCTTCAAGTCCTTATAGCGCGAAGTATTCCAAAAACGTGAGCTTCTAGAGGCCAAAAGCTCTATTGGTATCCAAGGCTAGGCCAACGGCTTTCAGTCAAATCAAGAATTAAATTAATAATCATCGTCCATCTATTATAGAATTTCTTACACATTGTATACGTTAACATATGATTTGACGTCTCTAATATAACGTATTTATTATTATTAGTATAATAGTCATATGTGACTGTTTACATTAATAACAATAGATGCAATATTTAAATTTGAATATATTCTATACATATATTCTATACAACAAAATGTTATAAGATGTAAGAATTGTATTTAAATGTATGTGTTTATCTATGTTTGTTTTTGTTACAGGTAAACTCCCAGTGAACTGATGGCATTGTGAGTTAAAATTAAATCTTTTCATCAAAGTTTAATGCTGTGCAGACTGAAAGACAAATACTTAAAGATTTTAAACTATGTACCTCCCATGCTTGTGCCACTGACATGTTTGCAGCAAATTTCGTAGATATAGACTAATACAACTGCAACCCACAGTTTCTTGTATATTATCTCAGAGTATTAAGTGTTAGTTGCAATCACTCTTAAATACATCACAATTTTTTTTTTATAAATGGGGTAAAATTAATGTCTTCACAAGAATACCTTTAAATACACCATCTTTTATTTATTGATCTCTTAATATACGATACATTGTCTGTGTGTGTCCATCTATCTATTCGTCTGCGCGATAACGTTGTATAGACAGGTCCTAGAAACTTGAGACTTGGAATAAAATTTCCTCTTCTTTCAAGTTAGAACTCTGTTTGGTCAAAAAGACAACGAAGTTGAGGTTAAATCCTTTAAAGAATGCCGGGAAGATTTGAAATGCCTCGTTACGTTACGTATGATCCTTTAATACCAATCTTTGTTTGTTTTATTCCCACTTTTCACTTGTTACATCCTTCGAAAAAAAACGTGAGCATAAAAATACAACATCATGGATACTTTGTTGGAATATGCCCAAGGTTCAAACTGACACATCTAGAATTGAGTGAACTTTTCCATGATATTACAGATGTTAAATGGGTATATTTCAGTAGCAAGCTGGTGGGTGCAATGTGGCGATATTTACAGCTAGGTGAGAGTGTCAGACCGGCCATAGACATAACTCACCGCGACACTCTTGAGCCATGCAGAGGGCGACCCACTTGGTCGGGCCTTTCCACTGTGGCGTTATGTCTGTCTATTCCAATACCCGTTGATGACAAATTTAAACTGTATTGTTTATTAGCAGCGATGCATGGTATTGTTTGAAATTTCCTCCTCAGTATAGGAACACTATGGTTATATGACTTTTAAATGGTACTCGAAATACTCCAGATATGGAAAATTACTGAAAGATTGTGATCGCTTGGAAAAGGTATTCCAATTAATATTAATTATCCATTGGTATTAATAATAATTGGAATTTAAGTTTAAAGAGACCTTTTGATAGGTGTAAGTAAGTATTAGTACAGTGATAGTAACACTTTTTGTAACTACCAATAGGTGTCGAAATTTCTCTGCAACATTCCATAATATTTATAGAATAACTTCAACGAATTCAGAAACACTTCAACAGTTGTAAGCCAGTGTGGAAGAATTTTAAAACCTAATTACTAACATTTTAGTTATAAAGTGTTTTGATACTCTATTTCCTTTTGAAACGGAATTAGGCATGTTTTATGTGCATAATGAGTTCAGAGACAAGTAAACTACAATGTCAGGTTTTGTGCGTGTAGGACCATTTCTGGTTTGAATGATTTCTATTTTCGATGCCATTGCTGAGTTCGCCTTTTTTCCTGATCAAACACAATATACATACGCAGGTTTGACAAGTCTATTCTGGTCTATAAGTTTACTTCCCGTAATTGCAATCTATTTACGGTCTGAGATATTTCTGGGGCCGTTCCTTCTGCCAAGAACCCAAATTCAGCTTATTTAAAAGGTGTTACTTTCAAGATCATAAATGTAAAAACAAACCTATTTCGTGAATTTCGACAGAAAACATGTTATAATATCATTGAAATTGGGATTGCGGTTCATGAATTTTATTATTATTATTATTATTTTCGCGATTTAAGTGATATCTTGGGACACTTTTGTGCTCAGATTCGTCAATTTTTAAATTGTGTATACTAGAACCTATGGTTTATTTTAGTTAGTTGCCGAACATGTTTGAGATTTTTATGACTGTTTTTGGGTAGATTTCTATACATTTTGTACTACGAATTTAAATAAACGTGACAATGGTCACAGATGAGGAGGTTAGAATCAAAGTGCACACGATCCAAAATATTCAATTTTGGTAAATTGAGAAAAATCTAATCAATATATTTCTAGCAGCAAACTGTTAACAAAGAAAAGTGGGTTTGAATAGAAAACTATAGCAAGATTTTATTAAATCAGTAAAAAAGATCAAAATTTCATGTTAAAAAACTGTTAATAAGTTTGGAACATGTGAGTTTTGGAACTGACTTGAGGATCATGTGAGTTTTGAAAATCATTGATTAGAACATGTGAGTTATGGAATTGCAGATATTTTAAGAGCAATATCAGTAAGTAGCTAAAAATGTACGGTACCACTTGGCCAGAAAATGTAAACCAATCCTCTGATTCAATTTCAATGAAGTTTCAGATCCGGCTTATGCTCTCAAAACTGAACTTAGAAACCATTTCAATAGGTCAGGAAATAAAAAATATGGCGAATAATATAGTATAAACAAACTTTATCTACAATGTCAAGAGTGGATTACAATTTTCCAAAGTTGTCTAAATTAATAATATTGGAATTTCTTCACACGGTTCACACATGGTTAATTGATTTCCGTTGACCGACCTATGGTTCACCTTCTATGTTTTTTTTTTATAAAAAATGGAGATTGTCATTATTTTTCCAAGTCTCTCCAAAGTGCTTACATAGAAGTTTGTCAACGTCTTTTTTCTTTTCTAAAAAGATAGCCTAGTCCTACCTGGCTATCTTTTCTTTGGCTTTCTTCCAGTTACTTTTATTAGGAGTCCTTTTTGTAAGCCTTTCATCTTCAACTGAAGTTTCACTCACAATATACAGATTTTAGGTTAGGCAACCTCTTGTTTTGCTTCACAACTCAGTTCTTATTGGTCGAGAAGAGTCACGTGACTTGGCTGATTTCATAGTCTGTCAAAACTCACAAGTTCCAGTGGAACATGTGAGTTGTGTTGCCAACCTTACTTTTTTCAACATTAAATTACATAGGAACATGATTTTTTAGGAACAAACCTAAAGCTTAGCAATTTGCAGGGCAACGAGGCGAAAAAAAATACACTGCTATCTAAATTTCGAATTTTTTGGAACATGTGCACTTTGATTCTAAACTCCTCATATAAGGTTCATTTTAGACTTTATTATTTTTACATTGTGTTGCAGATAAAAGGTTGGAAATGTAATTCTATACAAATACTTTATGGATAAAATTGATGTAGTGTTGCAAATAATATAAGATGTCTTATTTCTTAGGCTTAAGCGCGCAGTGTGAACCGATATCTTATATGTTAATTATAAAATATTGTTATATTACAGTAAAATACGCTAAAGTAATAAAAAAGTAATGTTCTACTGAAGAAAAACGTTTTCTTTAGATTTGCATATGAATATTTTGTATAACAACTTATTGTGGCAGCGTTTAGGATTATAGATCTTGATTAGAGTTTTAATTGGTAATGATGTTTTAATGGTAACGTATGCAATTAGAACTATAAAGAACAAGTTTTAGTTGTCAAACAATTTCTGACCTTTAAATATTTTAATGAACATCAAATAATAGTCAACAACATTTTTATATTAATCTACACATATTAATGTGTACGCGCATATAGCAAAAGGTCAATCCTTTAATACACGTAAACAAGTGAGATATTATTCCATAAGTCACATTTATATATTGCTGATCTATTTCACCTTTATAACTACAAATACTTCCTCACTGTTGCTTTTTTATTCATCCGAAGGTTTACTATCATGATTACTTAACAGTGTTTTAATTATTAAAGTACATGCATACAATTAATTTTGCAGAGTAATATATATCCAAGCACATTAAACTAAGACACTATATTATATACTTGTTGCTAATCGGAAATTCAAGACTAAAACTGGCACTATGATGATTATTTAATCTTTTAGTTTTAAATATGGTGTTGTTAATAAAATATGTATAGAAAATCTGTGTCAAAAACTTCTTTGGGAGGAACAGACCGGGATTAAGGTGTGATGATAATTTATGAAAAACTTACAGCCTATTCCCCTATTACAACCTATAATTATAGTCTATTCTACATTATTATAATGCGGTTCTTTCTAGCGAATTTGGAGAGAATTGCAACATACAAAGCTTGAAAGAGTTAGATATAAAGTTGTCTGACACAAAATATTTGACCACGTGACTGACTCCTGAACATGTGCAGTAAATGAACATCAGTTGTAATTAGTAGTGTTAAATACAAACTAACAATTTGTACGCGACTTATTCCCGTGTAGCCGTGACAGATGAGGCTGGCGATGTTTCGTGCAGAACACAGAGAGGGTTGGGCACCCTCCACCACTCCCTTTGTTTTATCAATTATTGTAATGGCCGCAGTCACTTGTTCTTTTTCCCTCCATTGTCTTTGATAATCGGTTCGTTAGGACCTCCGTGAGGGTAATTTCATCTACGCGTTTTGTGTGGAATTGGTATTACAAAAATAATAAAACTGGCAATTATTTGATATTAGATTACAGTGATGACCACCGTCTATCCAGACTATGCACCAGTGGAGTGGAATAAACTCGTGTGTCGGACCAATTTGACTGGATTTCTTCTCAAGTATGTATCTACGACCACACTTACATAAAAAGCTCAATAATAATGTGCAAATATTTGCATAATATTGTGGAAGAATCAAACTTAATTAATACTAAATATTAAACCTTGATCCTCCATTTCTACAATTTGTTGAACTAGAAAACTGATTGCCCAGATCTTCTTGCCTCGATACATATTACATGCTCCTCTCGCACCCATACGAAGCATTTCTTCGAGATGCTTTACATCCTTCATGTATCACTCCACATGCCTAGGCTTCACCGGTTGGGGAACAGGGCCTCTATGTCGGGTAGACTTCTTTTCTGACTCCGAACTGACTGTCCGTAGAAAAGTGAAGAGATTAAGCTCTTCAACTACATATCACACAAAAGCATGCAATAATTACCTGACGATCCTGCGAATAAGGCACCGTTTTTTATTATTTTCATGACTCCTTAGTGACAGTCCGATTATTATGATATACGTAATTTCTGTAACAATTTAAGTATTAATAACTTCGAGCATGTTTGCTGTCTCTGTAAATGTTTGCTATAGTTTATTTGTTAGTTATTCTTATGCCGTTCCCTTATTTATTATTGTTACAAATGCTGTTTTGTCATATCTATATATTATTAATTGTCATAGGTATAATTTGTGGCTGTATCAAGTTAAGTAAGTGACGTGGTTTCTCCCTCAATACAATACGTTCTGTGTCCTGTTGGTTACTTGACAAATTGCTCGTAGTTGTATATTTCTCAGTTTTGTTTTAATTTCTGTTGAATTGTGCAATAAGTGATTATATCGACATATGTTTTTAGTTTTTTTGTAGTGTTTTATTTTTTCATTTTTATAGACATAGTTCTTTTTATAGTATGAACCTATTATGTATTTATATTAAATAAATATACACACACATTTTTTGCAGTAACGTCTTGGTGCCTTGATTTTGTAGCCAATTCCTATAGACATCCTTGATGTATTTGTATTTTATCTTTTAGGACTTACGTAATGTATACTTTGTTTGCTTATTGTAAAAATGTTTATTTTTCTGTTAAATAACATACATAAATAACAATATAATTAAATTACATGGGAGACAGCACATTGAAATATAAGGTATAACAAGTCACATTTCAAACACAAATTATAATACAAATTTAAATTTAAATATATCTTACATATGTTCAGAAGAGGCAAAACTAATTAGTGGAGAAAAATTAGTTTAATTAAAAATACAACTGAAAAAAAGTTGAAATATTTCAAACATTAAGTTAGGATCGGATGAGATGTGTAAATCCTGCAGAACTAATTACACTAGCCGTAACTAGCACAAGTGTTTAGAAAATTTAAATACCTTTAACTGTGGATTGTTCATTTTGTTCATAAACACAATTACTATTCTCATATTAATTCCACTCAACCAATCGGGTTTTACACAAAAATTGTTTAGGCGTTGTTGCCTAATATAAGATTCTTCCCGTTGACACAGGCCAAGAAACCAATACCAAATAATCGAAATGTTACTGGTTGTATCTCGTAGACTAACGTTTTGCTATCCAATGTCAAGTTTCGCTTCATACAAGCATTTCAAGTTAGACATTCGACGTTTGTCAGCTGTTGTGACAGGAAAACATACGTTATTACAATTGAGTTGAGTAAGGCGTCTGTGATGTAATACTTGGAAAGAAAAGTAGTAGGAAGTAACAAGTAAAGACATAATTATAATACACAGCAGGATAGGTTTTAATGTTTTTAGACACAGAATCTTTTTTGTAAAAGTAAGATAAAAATATTCTAGTACATCTTGGATGTACTTTGATCAAATTAGTATCCCCAGGTGGGTTCACTTAGGGGTGGTTTATCTGCCAGTACAACATACAATGGGTACAGCAAAAACAGATGTGACACATCTGGCCAACCCAATGGATGTCCAGGAGCGGCACATTACTAACCGCAAATGTCGAGATATTGGGATAAAGGGTTGATCAATAGGTTTTATTTACTGCGGAGGATAACTGTTGGAATTGATGATAAAGGTTTTTGCAAGAATTTACAACGGGGTATGTCTTCTGTCCACTTTGATTAGGAGGGGCTGGAACAAAGTTAGTAACCTCCCCTCTTCCAAGAGATACCCGACATCTCTTCTCATGGCTGATGTAACAATGGGACCTCAACAAGAGGTGGCTCCTACCATCAACCTTACCCATTCTAAATATCTCTCAGGAAGCAGCGTAGAATGTCATTGTAAGACTAGTACTTCCAAGGATAGTTTACGTCTCGCTGTCTTATACATTCCAGTTGAACCTACACTTGGTACATAAATAGAAAATACCGATATGTCACTTAAATCTGGGCAACCTTATGGATATCCAGGAGTGCAAATTTCAAAGTGCAAAAATAGATCGATAAGGCTACTCTACCACAGGTGTTACTGGTGGGTACCTAAGTGTAAAAAGGCAGTTGCTGGCCTAGACATAAGGGCATGCATGCCACCGCCCCCCCCCCATGCTTTGACTGCACAGTTCACAATGCTGACTTCTTCTTCTAAGAAGACAGGACTGAGATTACTGCAATAAATTCCTCCTCGTGGATCTCGACAGGAAACGGCCTTTACTCAAGCCTGCCTCTACTTATTGTCAATCCGGAAGCATTGCAAAGGTTCTATAAGCACTAAGCACAATTCCTCAGCTTCTTATCCTAAGAAAACAAAAAAATAGTACTGATAGGTTTCGTCAGGTCCTAAGTGCACAGAACAATTTTCACAATTTTCACTTATAAAGTAATTGGCACCTAGACTATTTTTATTTCAGTGTTAAATTTATAAACTAAACTAGAGTCAACACTAATTTTTTCACCTAATGATTATCTGTGATAAGTCTACAAACACATTTTTTATAAGTGATTATCGTTTGGATATATTTAGTGTTCAAGTCTATGACCATTTACATAAACAAACTTCAGTAAATCATCGCCAATATATAATAAAAATAAATAAAAACCCCTATGTTATTAACTAAAACAATAGCTTTAACATTTGTAACTAGCCAGAGCACATGCGATTGCTATTTTTCAAATATATATCTCCTGTTAAATTTCAAATGGTAAAACCCACCACGAGAGTAACTATATTATATGCACCCGAACAATAACGGCTACTGTTTATACACGGAAAAGTTTTCGCCAAACTAACAAACACAGTCGATGCATTAGTATGCCATTAGAGAACCCCTGTTTATTTTCCAAGGGATCAAGCGTGATCCCACTACAACCTTTGTATAAACGTTTGTATAAAATACACAAGAGGAGCTTAGCACCCGCAGAAGTGAGCAAACAAATATACAACTTATATTATAAGTTGGGAAAGTTCAGAGGTGTACATCAAAGGCCATATAAGAACTACTCGTAGTTGTGTTTCAGTATTAAACCGAGATGTAATCTGTTCCACAAATATTATGAAGAATAGCAATGATTTGAAATAATATTGACTTATTTAAATGGATAGACGACACCTGTCCCTTTATGTATTTAGCCATATATGCACATTATCTCATTAAATTGTGGATGTCTTTTGGTTAGGCATAAACTTTCAGTACACATATAGGAATTACATCCTGGAAATGTACATTGATTACTGAAGCATTTAAAGATAAGTACCAACCAGCCTATCAAGGTCATAGATAAAAGCAAAAATGAATAAGTGCCAAAGTAAGGTATACATAGTGTACAGTTTATAAAAAAAGTAAATTAATCAATGTAAAATAAACTAAAATTTAACTTCCGAAACAAACAGACAAAGACGTTTGATGAATACATTGCATTTGTAGATCTTATAAGTTGTTGTATTATTTACATAGTGTTACAGTACTACTTTTATTACATAAATTCGAAATAAATCAAATTATAAACTATATTTCTAGATAAAATTTTAAATTAATACATAAACAACTGTTTAGTTCAAAAGTAAAATACTTAATAATAGGTAGATTGAATTGGAATAAAATTATCTTCACATCCTTATATGTTTATTTTCATAAATGAAATGCGACCCAAAAATCACATTATACTACCTTATAATAAACACTTAAATATTAAATATAATAAAATTAACTTGTTTTCTGTTAATGGCTGTTATTGTTTTACAATTACTTTGAAATAAAAAGATTCGTCAATTTTATATTTAACGTTGAATTTCGCACCATTACTTTTTTATTATTTGGAGCTAACAAAATTCTATAAGAATTTGAAAGTAATTCAGTTAACACTTAATTCTTTTAGTATTTAAATTTCTGTTTTACTTTCAAATTCAAAATGTCCTTGTTTTCTTAAGTAATTTTGTAATTTTATTATGGTTAGTTTCTAATAAGTTTTCTGTGCAGTTTACATTTTGACAGTATATTAAATCAGTATTAATATCTAATACAATCCATTAAAAATTAATGTATATAAGACAATTAATTGCCGTGGTGTTTAGACAGAAAAACAGTTAAATAATCTATATGCCAGATTTTGAATGTAGAGTCTATGAAAATGAATGTATTACTTTAAAATCTTACTAAACAATACAAATGAAATAAAAATAGCAAACTAGTGTTTTAGTGCTTCTCAAAACTAAGAGGTTCCAAAAACACAAGGTTATTACAGAAGAACGACTGTACACGAAGCACTTACAACACCGTCTATGATCTATTAAAAGTAACATTTGTGAAGACTACAATTTATAGCCGACTACATCGGGCTGCTGTGTGAAGTAAAGTCATGAATCACAAGTTATAATATGTCCCGGCCACCACTGCCAGCAAACTAACGAGCAGACATCTTACACATTCTCATGGTTCGTATTTTTGTCTGGTCATAAATTACTCCTTTTGTATTTTCACTTTCTTGATTACTCACCGTTAAAGATGGCCAGAACAGCCATTCCATTGCGAATTGCTAGTAACATGCAGTCGGGAAGAACAAAGAAGGGTGTTGAATATAACATTAAATAATTTGATTTTTATTTGTAAAGGAATTAAATTTGCATCTTTTGAAACATTTGACATTGTTAAAATAGCCTTGCTGATGTGGGCACTATCTAACGAACAAAATTTACCTTACTTGAAACACGTAAGGTAAATGGTAACATGAGTAAGGTTTATATTTTTTCCTGTGTTACACAGAAAAAAATATAATTTCAGTTGAAGATAAAATCAATTTTGAACTTAAAGCAATTCAGTGGTGGTTTTCAGAAAATCACATGCTATTAAATGTAGACAAAACAAAGTATATGATATTTAGTTTAAGAAAAGAGGTTAATTTTAGTAATCCAGTAATTTATAAATGTATTAGGTGTCTATGTGAAAACAAAATTTGTCATGAAGCATGTAAGGAAGTTGGGAGAGTCAACACTATAAAATATCTTGGAATGTTGCTGGATCAAGAATTGAAATGGATAGTACATATCTCATCACTAAAAAATAAACTTAGCAATACAATTAGGTATTTCTTTTTTGTAAAAGGGATATGTGATAAAAATATTTTTTAAATGCTTTATTATTCGTTAGTTCAAAGCAGAATAGAGTATGGTTTGGTCTTTTTGTGCGGTACCTATGATTCAAATATTTATCCAATTAACATGATACAAAAGTTCTTTATACGCTTGATTTCAAATAAGAGTAAATATGAAACGACATGTCCAATATTTAGTTCTCTTAATATTTTACCTCTAAGAAATTTGTTTATATATATATAAGGTTTTAAAGCTATTTTATAACAGAAGTGGACACACACAACAATACAATAGTTACAAATGCATATTAAGAAATCCAAATCAAGCATTATTACTGAAACCATATACCACTTTTTTTACCAAAACTTACAACTTTTTAGCTCCAAGAATTTATCATAAAATCCCCCCTTAAAGCAATCAAAATGTAAGAATACCTTCTTAAAGCGTCTGAAACAGTGGCTTTTGAAATTTGAAGATGTAAACTTTCTTTTAAATATTCAAACGTAGTATTTTGTTTTTTTTTCTGAATAAGTTAATTTTTTTATTTAACTGTTAATTAGATTCTTTTATATATTGTTGTATATAAGTTGTATAAGCTATCTCTAATTTATAAACTTTTTAGACTCATGAAATATTTTGTTTTAGCACTAGAAGATTATTTTTTATTATATGTCTAATGTCTCTGAGAGCTGATATTTATTTTTGTTATTTCTATTTTAGCAATGGAGCCCCTAAACAGGTTTTTACCTTAGAGGTCCTAAATTTTCACTCTTGATTTAATATAAATACTTGTATGTAATATGTAATAATTTCTCTAATACTTATTGATATTATTTTTTTGTTTAGTTCCTAGATTAAATATAAATTTGACTAAGATTTTTTTGTACAGTCATTCCTGGCATGATGCTCTATTATTCTTAGTGTTAGCTAGTGCTCTCTTTTATTGTTTTCATTTTGTAATTTTTTTTCTAAGAATCTTTTTACTGTACAAGTATTTATTTTTGTAAAAACATTATGTACAAAAGAAGTGAAAATAAATTATTCTTATTCTTATGTGTTACTGTTTAACATTTAAACATTTAAAACATAAGTTATTTTAAAAACTTCAGGAGGTAATGTAATAACAAAGCAGTAGCTGTATCTTTTAATCCAAAATCCAAAAGCCAAAAGTCAATTTAGTATAAGAACGCAACATGGATTTTCTTGAAATAGATGGAGCATTTATCCTAATTAGGAATTCGATCGTCAGCCACGCTGGTTTTCTTAGATATTGAAATTGGAGAGTATTAAAATACTTGAAAATATGAAACAATAACTGTTTTCTCAGGTTATGTGTTTGTTTACTTGTTGTTTACTATCAGACATATACGTAAATGTTATCTCGTCGTCATATAACTAAATGAAGAGGCTAAATTATCTACTTTAACGGCCTGTACATGATTAGTTGTCGCTGATTTAATATTCATTGACGTATCTGACGTTGGTTAGAAGTGTGCTAAGCTAAGAAAAATACGAACTGAGAAAGCAATTATAATTTCATAATTTAACCTTTTTTATACCTTCCTATTTTGACTTCCTCAAAATTTATCATTTCTGATGATCGATTTCTTCACAAAGGAAATTTATCTATCAATTTTTAGAAAAATTTAGTTGTTCTTATATAATGTAAATCGGTTCTCAGCTCCCATAATATTTAGACTGTTTTGAGTTATATCTTTTTGTTTGACTGTAATTTAATTTATTTTATCTGTAATACAGTTTTCTTCAAATGCGTTATTTACCTTATTGTATACTTATACATTATGTGTAATTGTAATTTTATGATTTGCAAAAAATTTAGAGTATGAACTATATGACTAAAAGAGTGTTCAAGTTTATATAAATTTAATTTTGATTAATAATACATCTAATAATGTTATCGTTGCAAGCAAGAATATTTAGTTTTTCCCCACAGTTCTTAAAAATGTTTTCCCCACTGGGAAAAAAATACTAATTATTGAAGAAAAATATGTTTCTCTAGCTACATGAGAATTCACTCTTTTATAGGATATTAACACATACATACACATATATCATATTATATTTAATTATCGTAGAAAATAAACATTTCTTTCTGGACCAAAATCGAAAAATTCGAAAATTCCAAATAGGGGTCAGAATAAAGAACACAAGAGGGCATGACCTACTTATAAATGTATAAAGTATTTCGAATACTTTGTGAATCAAAACAGGTTCACACTATACGGTTGTATAACCATCAGATAACCAATGACCAGGGTATAACAGAGGGAATGATCAGCTATTGGTCTATCACAGAAACAGGTCGCGTACTCGTGTTAGTATCTTCT
The DNA here is from genome assembly GCF_021130785.1 of Homalodisca vitripennis. Lineage (NCBI taxonomy): Eukaryota > Metazoa > Arthropoda > Insecta > Hemiptera > Cicadellidae > Homalodisca > Homalodisca vitripennis. The sequence goes on along the minus strand of NC_060207.1, from coordinate 18,414,645 downwards.
TCCGGCTACAATCATCTTTGTAGACAGCAAAACTTTACTGATACCTTCGTTACCTTGTTCAACAACTGGATATTCTCTCTAAGTCCGATATCTTATCATCCTTTATTGCAACCAATACCGTAAATTTATTCTAGGGGACCGTATTATATATTTAGTTTATATCAAAACGTAAAATAATTGTTTTAAAAACTATTGTCCACTTCAAGTATGCTAAAATGGAACAAAACTGATGATGCATATTAATAACATGGTATTTGGACAATGAGTTCCAAAAATGGAAAGAATTGTAAAATTTAGCCTTTTTTTTGTTCTCTTAGCACAAGAAGCTTATAAATTCCACCTAGTCCTGTAAGAACCTTTGCGCTGCTTCCGGAGTGACAGGATATTCAGGATGGGTAAGGTTATGGCGTAGGGGCCGCCTCCTATCGAGACCCATGAGGAAGAATTAGGGCAGTACATCTCAAAGTCGTGTGTCCCCGGAAGAAGGGGAGGCCAGCTCTGAACCAGCCTCTCCAGTCAAAGTAGGCAGGGATCACACCCTTGTTGAGGCTAGCAAGAACCTCTGAGGTTAGAGAATAAACCCCACCAACTCCAACAGTCATTTCCTATAGTAGACCAGACCTATCGAATTGCCCATGAACCCCAGAATCTCGAAATTTGCGGTTAGTGATGTGCCTCTCCTGGACATAAGGTTACCCTGGATAATAAGGTTGCCCAGATTTAAGTGACACATCGGTTTTTGCTGTGCCCAGTGGAGGGGCAGAAAATTGATAATTTTCTGTACGATATCTTGGCAACATGTAATAGCAGACTTCAAATTTTGCATAAACTGAATTTTAATAAAGGCAATGTCCAGTTTCATGTTGTTGGTGCATGCAACACCATGGGATTTAGCTGAAAGTAACGAATATTTTCATCGTTCTTATTGGTAAACATAGTCTAATGAGAGAATCGCAAATAAATAAATGTATAAATCAACTGATTACAGTCGAATGCCATTTTAGCAAGTGATATAATATTTAAACATTTGCCATAAATGTGATATGCAACCTGAACGAAGCCTTTCCAAAACACTTCGATTGTGCATATAACTATTATTTAAGTGTAGTACATATATATTGTTCAATAAAAGTACGCTGCAGAAGTAATCAAATCAGGTAAACTGTCCGGAACCGAGTTTGAAAGTGATTCTGTATTGGAAAAGAGGAGAAGAAGATACTTAATCCAATTATTGGCAAACATACTCCTCCCTGGAGGGTTGCAACACATTTGAAGATTTACAGGATTTTATACATGTTCTAATCCTTGTATAAAGGTATGGTTAACACGATAAAATGATTTTTCCTTATGCCTGATAAGCGTTTAAACTATAATACATTCTTATTAGATCTGGTCAAATTTAAACTGTGAAATATTTTTAATAAGTTATTTATTGCAACATTTACAAATATTTATCTTATTACATTATAATTATGTAAACTAATTTTCTGCAATAACTCACATCGGATATAAGAAACATGAATGATATGTTTTAAAAACAATTATACAATTATCTATGTATTCAAACTATAAAAGATAAATTTCATAAAATTTATTGTACGTTTGATTCAAAGCTCTTGAGTCATAAAACTGCCTAATTTTCCAGATTTACTATAACATAATTTGCATATTATATACAGTTAATAAGTCCATAATTATTTGAGTAAATAATTATGAGTGTCAATAATTTAATAAATAATTATTAGTTAAATAAATTATTATTTTGTTTAAATTGAAGACTAATTTGATACCTCAAAATTAAAAAATACCATTTTTTAATATCTTTTATTAAGTTACAACAAGCATACCATTTTAGATGAGTGATTCACTAACCAACTTCAGAGACACACTCTTCATCAGTTTTAGAGTGCCTCCATTTATGGCATCACGACTTGTAGTACAGCCACGACGAGTCCTTATGGAAATTAATTAATAAGTAATTACCGTAATCCAAGCTTCGACCTTGAGTTAGTCTATCAAATCGTTAAGTGCTCTAGCTTACCACTTCACACTTGTAGATCTCTCGTATCCGCAGTTTGTGAAAGAAATATGAGTAGACTTTGTGAGCAGACTTACAAAGTTTCTTATAAATGAATAAAATACTTCTTGATTCTGTATATCAAAGTGCGTTTTCAAATGAAAAATTGAGAAAATGACTGTGATTGCATACTAGAGAGAATAAGCGTTCAGAAAACGTTAAGTTTGATGAAGATCCCATTGCTGCCCTATAAGAGTTACAGCTTCATAATGAACTCGCTCAGCTCATAATGATTCAGCTTTAATTAATTCGTTCATACACAGTATCACTAAACGATTGACTTTGACAAGTGAACACCTGTGACAAGTACACATGGTGAGACGATGGGAACACCTCTTCGTGTAGTATACACTGAATGGGTGCTGGCTAAACTAGACAACCCCTTTTGTAGTCTAGGTGTGTCTAGTGTCGAAACGATAAAACGAGTTCATTTTAAACGTCGTTTTCATCTCTTAAGACGTGGACTCGAGATTCTAGGAATGGATTTAGAGGCCGCAGTCTGATAGGGCCACACCAAGTGTCAGTTATGTATACAGAATTCTAATATCATTGACTACCGCGCTGCGACAGATTGGCCATTCCAATCATTAAGTTTTGAATCATTTTTTTAAATCTGAGATAAAGTTGTCTTTCCATATAAATCTCAACAACCGTTAAAATCTAACGTTCGCAAAACAGACAATAAAGCCGTATATCATTGTCTACCGCACACGATATAGTAATTCTACGTCCACTATCTTCATGTCGTATTGTAATTTGGCTTTTAAATTCTTTAAAAGAAAAGTTTGACTGTGAAAATTCAATTATCTCCTAGCTAAGGCGTGAGAGCACTCAACTGTAAATTGAGAGATGAAGACTCGAATCCCACCAAAAACAACATGTTTTCATCGTCAAAAAAAGTTTTATATATATATATATATATATATATATATATATATATATATACATATATATATTATTTTCAACTCATTTCACAAATCAGAGATTATGCAAAGATGTCTTTCCATATCAAATGCAATAATCGTTAAAAGAAAACGGTGGCGACCTAGCTGCGTAATTCTAAAGTCATTGTCTAAACCGGTGATAAAGTAGTTCTCCTACGGCAATACCGCCCTTTTAGTTTGGTTTTGTTGTAAAGGGCCAAAACTTACCCTTCTTTGTTGTTATCAGCATAAAAACTTGACATTATCTTTATTGTAAATATTTTTGTGTCAGAACGCTGAAATAAACACGTTAAATTTTAACGTAACTCCTGTTATTGTAGCTCTAATGTTTAGTTTATGCTAACCTTTAAACTCGGCCATCTAAACTTTACAATCCAAGAGTAGTAATTCGAAGTCATTAAAAATACGTATTTCATCGCCAAGAGTAATAAAGTTATATGCTAGATTTTAGGTTAACAATTCATCAAATCAAACGTTACAATCAGAATTTGTTACTTCTATGTGCTAAATTAAATCAATGTTGGAGATATAAGTCTATAACACATAAGCACAAACAAAAAGTGATATGCAACCCTATTACTCTCAAAACATAAATTATAATACATTTCTTAACTTAAAAGGTTCTATGCAGGTCACTTTACTATATTTATTCATAAATAATTATTAATGTTAAACCTATGATTACTAAATGTCTACTGTTCAACATATATATATAGTTCATAATACTATATAACTATTTTAAATTTAAAGCAATACACAAAACTTGATATATGAAATTTCAAAGTTTAAAATTTAAATATTGTTTAATATTTAAATATTTAGTTAAATTTAGTTTAAATATTAAATATAAAGTTTAAATATTTAAAAGTTAAATATTAAACATACAACCATATTATTCTGAGATAGCAATATACTCTCTTTAAATATAAAAGTAAAGAAAAAAAAAATATATATATATATATATATGTCTGTTTCTAGTTTAAATAACGTAATAAAGCTTTTTATTATCTCATAATAAAAATTATTAGATACATTTTTATCTAATAATCTGTTATCACAGTAAACTATAAGTTTAATCGTAATTTAAAATTCAGATAAATAGGAGAGAGGAGGCCGCACTGAATTTGGCTCAGGCCCTCAAAAAATGGAACTCTAGCACTGTCTAGGATACAAGTCTGCGACAGTGTCTGATGTCACGCACTACACTATGAGGAAGGTAAAATGGAACTCTAGCACTGTCTAGGATACAAGTCTGCGACAGTGTCTGATGTCACCCACTACACTATGAGGAAGGTAAAATGGAACTCTAGCACTGTCTAGGATACAAGTCTGCGACAGTGTCTGATGTCACGCACTACACTATGAGGAAGGTAAAATGGAACTCTAGCACTGTCTAGGATACAAGTCTGCGACAGTGTCTGATGTCACGCACTACACTATGAGGAAGGTAAAATGGAACTCTAGCACTGTCTAGGATACAAGTCTGCGACAGTGTCTGATGTCACGCACTACACTATGAGGAAGGTAAAATGGAACTCTAGCACTGTCTAGGATACAAGTCTGCGTCAGTGTCTGATGTCACGCACTACACTATGAGGAAGGTAAAATGGAACTCTAGCACTGTCTAGGATACAAGTCTGCGACAGTGTCTGATGTCACGCACTACACTATGAGGAAGGTAAAATGGAACTCTAGCACTGTCTAGGATACAAGTCTGCGACAGTGTCTGATGTCACGCACTACACTATGAGGAAGGTAAAATGGAACTCTAGCACTGTCTAGGATACAAGTCTGCGACAGTGTCTGATGTCACGCACTACACTATGAGGAATGTAAAATGGAACTCTAGCACTGTCTAGGATACAAGTCTGCGACAGTGTCTGATGTCACGCACTACACTATGAGGAAGGTAAAATGGAACTCAATATCAGCGTTAAGGCTACCCATCCCACTATAGGTACGTCATATGTAGAAAACTCAGTTGCTCTTTTGTTGTTGGGTGTCCTTGATATAACAGATTAGATGCCATGGAAGAAGTTTATTTTGAACGTCTTCGTCACCGACTTTGTATCTGTTCAGATTGACGTGGACTCCTGATTCTAGGATTCTCTGTCAGATTTCAGACACTCTAATAAGCGGAAGATGAAAAGCAGCTAAACTCGTATTTCGCAGTGAATCACCACAAGAAGGTTATGAATACCATTGCATCAGTAATGTCAAGCACTACCATGTAAGGTACTCCTGAATTAATATAAAATATAACGGTTACTCCTCAGACGGGAGTACGCTGTAGCAGTGGGACAGTACGGCACCGGCAGTTTGACACGCGCCACACGCACTTCCGTCCTGCGCTCTACCTTGCTGATGGCTGAGGAGCTTCCTACCAGCGCCGTCACGTGCTCCTGCTTCAACCTTGAGAATACGTGATCCTGTTTCATAAAAATATCCTTCTATAAGAGAGGATTGTAATTGTGAGAGAACGCCGATGCCCGCACGGTCTGAGTTAGAGATAGAACAGGTTCAAATACTGTCTGTGACCGAAACACTTTTATCGGTACTGTCGACCTTGTACTGTGGCGACACCCACCCCTTATTCTCGCTTAGGCAGTAAAACAAGAAGAAGAGGATAGACTTCTCCTTTATAAAAACAAAAGCTAAAGTGTTCAGAATACTCAGTAGTGTGAGTACTACCTGCAGCTTGACACCCTCATCTAGTCGTAGATATTGCCACATTGCCACCAACATACTGTCACTAGCATGGCTCTACCTACAATAACTTGCTGACCTGGTAGTTTAAGCTTACAATATATTATACAGACGAGACCTGCAGCTTGACACCCTCATCTAGTCGTAAATATCGCCGCATTGCCACCAACATACTGTCACTAGCATGGCTCTACCTACAATATTGTTTTAACCTGGTAATTTAAACTTACAATATATTATACAGACGAGACCTGCAGCTTGACACCCTCATCTAGTCGTAAATATTGCCACATTGCCACCAACATACTGTCACTAGCATGGCTCTACCTACAATATCGTTTTGACCTGGTAATTTAAACTTACAATATATTATACAGACGAGACCTGCAGCTTGACACCCTCATCTAGTCGTAAATATTGCCACATTGCCACCAACATACTGTCACTAGCATGGCTCTACCTACAATATCGTTTTGACCTGGTAATTTAAACTTACAATATATTATATAGACGAGACCTGCAGCTTGACACCCTCATCTAGTCGTAAATATTGCCACATTGCCACCAACATACTGTCACTAGCATGGCTCTACCTACAATATCGTTTTGACCTGGTAATTTAAACTTACAATATATTATACAGACGAGACCTGCAGCTTGACACCCTCATCTAGTCGTAGATATTGCCACATTGCCACCAACATACTGTCACTAGCATGGCTCTACCTGCAGTATCTTGCTCACCTGGTAGTTTAAACTTACAATATATTATACAGGCGTGACCTTCAGCTTGACACCCTCATCTAGTCGTAAATACTGCCACATTGCCACCAACATACTGTCACTAGCATGGCTCTACCTACAATATCGTTTTTACCTGGTAATTTAAACTTACAATATATTATACAGGCGTGACCTTCAGCTTGACACCCTCATCTAGTCGTAGATATTGCCACATTGCCACCAACATACTGTCACTAGCATGGCTCTACCTACAGTATCTTGCTCACCTGGTAGTTTAAACTTACAATATATTATACAGACGAGACCTGCAGCTTGACACCCTCATCTAGTCGTAAACCACATTGCCACCAACATACTGTCACTAGCATGGCTCTACCTACAATATCGTTTTGACCTGGTAATTTAAACTTACAATATATTATACAGCCGAGAGCTGCAGCTTGACACTCTCATCTAGTCGTAAATATTATTACATTTCCACCAACATACTGTGACTAGCATGGCTCTACCTACAATATCTTGCTGACCTGGTAGTTTAAACTTACAATATATTATACAGGCGTGACCTTCAGCATGACACTCTCATCTAGTCGTAAATATTGCCTTATGGCCACCAACATACTGTCACTTGCATGACTACTCATACATATGGTGTTGTGGTTATTTAAATTTACAATAAATCTTACAGTCGAGATCTGTAGTTTAATATGTCAGTATCGACTTCAATAACACAACTCTATAGGTATGTGCTGGGGTGTGTTAGTGTAACAAAATATCTGTAACAATAAGGTTTATCAAAGGTCTGTGTCTTTAAAAAAATGGTAAGGAAGAGGGCCGGTGTTTTAGAACGCCTGTTATAACTTCCACATAACATTTCTTGTGGGGGGTATAACTTCATATAACTTGTAGGCTACAAGTATTTACTTTTATATCTATTCAACTTGAGAATTATAATACATAGTTTATAGTGTTTTGACTCTAGTGCCGATATACAAGTATTTGTTTTAAGTAGGTGTTAAATAATTACCTTCAAGATATTATATTGGAATGTTCTACTAGGTTTAACCTTTAAGCTTGCTATTTTTTGAGCTCTTAAGCTTTGCTCTTATCTTTAATACTGTACAAAAGTACGGCTTGTTTTTGAAATATATTTTTATCGATGGATGAAACTTCAGTTATCCTTTAGTTTGAAAATATTCTACCTCCACATTTTCCGAGTAGACCGTCCATGTACGTTCGAATCAAAATCCATTGTTGTGTGTTTCCAGTTTATGAAATTAAACGAATTGACATCATGATATTGTGTATAATATTGCGTTAAAAATTACTTTTTTTGACGATGCATTCTGGCACCAATAGTATTATTGATCGATCATAAAGTAAAATGAAAAATTTTAAACCATTTTTAATGATGCATCATCTTTTACAGACACCATGTTATACCTATATGAGGTAACCTACTTTCATAGCTTAATATAAGAACGCATGAGGTACGTACAAGCCTGCTGGACTTTCATATGATATCATCGTTGCCAACCGTACATACCGGCATACAATTAATGAAGTATCGGTATCACTTGGTTTTTACTTTAAAACTGTTCAATAAATTGAATTTAGAGTGATAAGAAAGTATGAATTTGTGAAATTGTTTTCTCATTATAAGAGGTAATACACGCAGAAACTAGGTCGCTTCTGTAACGCCGCGCCGTGGTGCTTCAGATAGAAATAGATCTATTAAGTAAACGTGAGTGGTTCTTTGAAATCCATCCTGTCAGTTGAAGTCCCAGCTTTAGTTACTTATTGCGTCACGAAGTAATATGAATCTCATCAAAAACTTATCGCATCCCTGAGGATTTATTAATAAAAGACAGTAGTGCTATTTATTTAAAATAAAAATTCACCAATCTATTATAGTGTTAAATCTTCTTTGTATATTGTATGTCTCTTACAAGGAAAATACATGATTTAAATTTAACCGGCGGTAATACTTTTCGTTGGCAGGTATAGAAAACAATAAGTAATTGGGAATTAAGTGAGACTAATTTAGATACGGACGACAAATATATAATTACTCTAGACTCGTATTTTTTTCAAACTTAAGATCATTCTTTTAGCTGTAAATCAATGTCTGTACCAGGATAACTATAGTGCTTAGTTTCTTAGTTGTAAGTTTTAATTTGTAATAGTAATTACTGTAATTTACATATAAAGGAGGTAACTCAAAAGTTGAGCTGATATAAATCACATTTACTTTTTAATTGAAACAAAAAAGTGTGAATTTTTTTCAAGAATTTTAGTATTTTCCGCAGTAATTTGCTAATAGAATCTACAAAACCTCTACTTTTGGTCCAGTAAAATACAGGTTTTGATCTTAATAAGGTATTTTATGATATTAAGTGATTCATTTTGTTACGAAATTACGGTAAAAATAGTTATGTGGGAATAATAATTATAAGAGATTTAGCTCCTATTAGATTTTCTTTAAATGTTTATGAAGTTGCTTTAATGAATCAAGCGGTATTTTGCGATAGAGTTCTCTAAAATGGTATAGTCTAAAATTATCTCGAACAAAGTGTTTCAATATTATAAGTAAAATTAAAATAAAGGATATCTTATTTTACCAGGCGATGTTAGGATTAGGAAGCCCTCTCTAACACAATCTGAGAACCAACGGTTTAAAGGTGACTTCCGAACCACCATCAATGGACGGTCGGGCGGACTGCTTGCTAGGGCAGGCCCGCCATCCAACCAGCAGTCACACTCGACGTTGCGTTGTTTGTTTCCGTCATTTTGCGACAACCGCTGTACCCGTTACATTTCTCGATTACCAATATTTGATTATATGAAGTAAAATTAAACACTTCAGTGTGTAGCTTACCAGTTCAAAGAAACTTTAAATTGTAATTCCCTTGTCTTAAATGTTCTAAAACTAAACTATCTTAGGAAATTATATCGTAGCGAGCTTTGCAAACTATAACGCTACGACAAGTGAACTGAACCAGATTGGTCCAAAGCAGTAGTAGTGTTTTCATTATGTTAGTGGCAATGTGTCAAGCTGCTGGTCTCGTCTGTAGGATATATTGTAAGTTACCAGATCAGCACGATATGTTAGGTAGAGCCATGCTAGTGACAGTATGGTGGTGGCAATGTGGCGATATTTACGACTAGGTGAGGGTGTCAAGCTGCAGGTCTCGTCAGTAGGATATATTGTAAGTTACCAGGTTAGCACGATATGTTACGTAGAGCCATGCTAGTAACAGTATGGTGGTGGCAATGTGGCGATATTTACGACTAGGTGAGGGTGTCAAGCTGCAGGTCTCGTCAGTAGGATATATTGTAAGTTACCAGGTTAGCACGATATGTTACGTAGAGCCATGCTAGTAACAGTATGGTGGTGGCAATGTGGCGATATTTACGACTAGGTGAGGGTGTCAAGCTGCAGGTCTCGTCAGTAGGATATATTGTAAGTTACCAGGTTAGCACGATATGTTACGTAGAGCCATGCTAGTAACAGTATGGTGGTGGCAATGTGGCGATATTTACGACTAGGTGAGGGTGTCAAGCTGCAGGTCTCGTCAGTTGGATATATTGTAAGTTACCAGGTCAGCACGATATGTTAGGTAGAGCCATGCTAGTGACAGTATGGTGGTGGCAATGTGACGATATTTACGACTAGGTGAGGGTGTCAAGCTGCAGGTCTCGTCAGTAGGATATATTGTAAGTTACCAGGTCAGCACGATATGTTAGGTAGAGCCATGCTAGTGACAGTATGGTGGTGGCAATGTGACGATATTTACGACTAGGTGAGGGTGTCAAGCTGCAGGTCTCGTCAGTAGGATATATTGTAAGTTACCAGGTTAGCACGATATGTTACGTAGAGCCATGCTAGTAACAGTATGGTGGTGGCAATGTGACGATATTTACGACTAGGTGAGGGTGTCAAGCTGCAGGTCTCGTCAGCAGGATATATTGTAAGTTACCAGGTTAGCACGATATGTTACGTAGAGCCATGCTAGTAACAGTATGGTGGTGGCAATGTGGCGATATTTACGACTAGGTGAGGGTGTCAAGCTGCAGGTCTCGTCAGTAGGATATATTGTAAGTTACCAGGTTAGCACGATATGTTACGTAGAGCCATGCTAGTGACAGTATGGTGGTGGCAATGTGACGATATTTACGACTAGGTGAGGGTGTCAAGCTGCAGGTCTCGTCAGTAGGATATATTGTAAGTTACCAGGTTAGCACGATATGTTACGTAGAGCCATGCTAGTGACAGTATGGTGGTGGCAATGTGACGATATTTACGACTAGGTGAGGGTGTCAAGCTGCAGGTCTCGTCAGTAGGATATATTGTAAGTTACCAGGTCAGCACGATATGTTAGGTAGAGCCATGCTAGTGACAGTATGGTGGTGGCAATGTGGCGATATTTACGACTAGGTGAGGGTGTCAAGCTGCAGGTCTCGTCAGTAGGATATATTGTAAGTTACCAGGTCAGCACGATATGTTAGGTAGAGCCATGCTAGTGACAGTATGGTGGTGGCAATGTGACGATATTTACGACTAGGTGAGGGTGTCAAGTTGACCGTTGTCGTTACTCACCCTAGCTCTTGAGTCGTTGTCCTCATGGTAGCTATAAATGCCTGTAGTTACTGTATATATTTAGCAGTAGCATATAATTTGACATAATTTTAGTTTCCAATACGAGTTTTATAATTTAAAATATATGGTAACTAAATTACTTATTTCCTTAACATTAAAATACGAATAAAGCACAGCATTTAAGCACTAAATTAAGATTTAAGATTTTTACGAGAAGCATCTTATAACATACAATTGATTATTTACCAGTTTTGATGGGTAAAAATTAATATACGAGTATAAAAAACAAATACATCGCCGTAATTATTGAAAAGTAAGCTTACTCGTGCATTTTACAACGTTATTTAAAATTAACGACAGGGATGTCTAATTATGTAACAATATCTATGTGTCTTATTCAGGAATAAAGAAGGAGTATGAGGCATAACAATTAAAGACATTAGTTAATATATATTATACGTAACGTATCAGAACTCCTATAATTAAAAAATGACCACAAAGTTGTTTATTCATAGAATGATGAACATGAAGCGTATTACAATACCATTTGTAAAATTTAAAGTAATCTCTTATGTTCCGCTCTTTCAAAAAACAAAAAATGTCTTTCACAGTCAGAACGAGTTGACACTAAGCATTTTAAAGTACCATGTCTGAACTTTTTAAAGTTATCTCAGAGACTTTTGACTTGAATGATTACATGAATCCGTTCATTTAAAAAATAAAACCTAAATTCTTTATACGATCGATCGTGCTTGTTCAAAGTGTTTTAAAATTCAATTTATGAATTATCAAGTAACGTCAGTTCCATTGCTTTACACATAAAATTTTTACTTCTCTCGATTCAAAACCAAGTAGATATTTTACAATTCCATCACGTTTTTTTAGAAATACCCAAAATTGTTTAATTAAAGAGCGAAAGTCCGCATATCAATCATCTTTATACATCATTAATCGCCATTAAGCATGATAAATGCAATAAATGTCAAAACGTATAATATATAAATAATACATTGAATTATGTGTCACGACATATATTATTTATATACTATGTAAAATTAGAGAAAATACTTAATAAACCATATGCATTATCCTTACCAACAAATGACTTGGTTCCAGTTCCTAAACCAAATTCTACATTTTTTACAAGAACATTAAATTTTTATAGCACCAATAATTTTTAACAAATTACCAAGCAATATTAAAGAATTATTGAATATTGACACATTTTTGAAAAGACTTAGAGAGTGGCTGCTAACTTTGGAACACATTGACTTTCTGATTCAAATTCAGCAATAACATTTATGTTTGTATACCATAAATATTTTCCATCTTTTTCGCCTGGATGCTCTTTTACATACAGTAAACTAAAAATAAATAAATATATATATTTTTATATGACATATTTTCTATTATTTTTGTTTCAATAATTTATCAAGCAACAAAGAAAAGAAGCACTGATAGTAAGAAGAAAATTGGCCAAAAAAGTTTAAATAAAATATTCATTCTTTCACAATCTGGACGCTGTAAAACAAGTTTAATGTTTAATATTTGGAACCTCCGAACAGGCCACGTGCCTTGGTGGCCCTAAATTTTCTCTTCTGATATTTATATAATCTAGTATTTTACAAGTTTTTTTTATAACAATATTATATGTAAGGAGACTGAAAAAATTTATGTTAAGTTATTTTTTAAGTTACGTTATGTTATTTTTTTTAATCTAAAACATGTTCATTTAGTACATATAGTCAGTCTTGGCAAGTATAACTATATTGTTTATGGTTTTTAATCATGTAAGTTCTTCATATATTTTATGTATGTTTTTGTGGCAGAAAGAGAAAATAAATACATTTATTTATTTAGTTCAGTCTTGAACAGATAAAAATTGCTAAACAATAAAAATGAAACAACTTATAAGCATTAAAAAGGCACAACAGTTGGCCATAATATAATATTATATAAGTAATCTGATACATAACAGGACACAATGGCATGAAATGTTAAAACTAAGGAAGAAAGGTACATTAAGGCTTAGTTAAATCAACAAGTTCATAACTAAATGTATAGTAGAGATTTAATAGGTGATAAAAAGTACTAAAATAAGAAACCCTAAATAGTACACAACAAGGATGCTTAAAACTAACAAAGAAACATGTCTGACAAAGTTACATTGAAATTCGTGTATACTGTTAAAAGGATTTAAAACCAACTACTTATAAATTATACACTCAAAGTTCTCGTAACACTCCGTACTAAAAGTTATCCGCTAGGTATACAATCCATATATCCAGTTATGTCAGGTTGTGACATAAGTCACAAGTTATAATGTATCGTGACCACGGCTGCCAACAAACTAACGAGCAGAAAAATATTCTTATACCTCGTATATCTGGCTGCACATAATTTATTATTGTTTATTAGTTTCTGCTTTACATTAGAGAATTCCAGAATATTAATTTCATCAGAAGTTTTTTTTTTAATTTATCTAAAGGAGAAAAAGACTTATGTTCTTAAACCATGTTCTGTATGTCAATAAAACTATAATCTGCAGGGCTAAGTGAAAATAAAAAGACAATCCACCATTGGCTTGCTTAAGTCTCTTCCAAGAGGACGATCCTTAAAACAAAAAACAATAAAATAAACAGCCATGGACTGTCGGTTTTGTCCCCCAAATTTTGCAGAGTTTCTAAATTAACAAAAATGAAATGAAATAATAGAGGGTCAGTAGGAAAGTTAGTTATTGTTAAAGACAAAACGAATTGACCGTTATTAAAACACCGTGTTTTGTTTGATAAAATTATTATCAATTTCATTAATACTGAATGTTGCAATTAATAAAATTGCTAAGCTGTTGTTTTTAAAACAGCAAAGAACAGTTTGAAACCATATTTTATCGTGAAAATATATTTTTTGATAACCATTGTATTTTTTTCCATTTACAGTGTCTTAAATGTCAGACGCAAATGAGCTTTTAAGCTGGTTATTGCATATAACTCGCAGACATAAATGATATAATACAAAGTGAAAACCCCTAAATTGAATAATTACAACTGACAAGATTATTTTAGAAAATAATGCAGCCTACAGTGTCATATAATGTATTGAGTTTTGTAAATTTGAATGGTTTTGTGCTACAATAAAACTATTGCTATTGATCATTATAACTATTAACAAACAATTTCTGGGCTAATTAATTATTAATATTAATCGTTGTTGCACCTAAATGTTTCATTATACTTCATTAATGTTTCACAGTAAGAATTAAATTCAATTTATATAACAAAATATTCCATTAGTTCTCCATGTTTGCATGACACAACTGCAGTTGTTAATCATTGAGTTATTATGAGGTACGAACCCATAAATTCCATTCCCACCTAATAGTCAGCATTATCTGCAGCAGTAAGGTATTTGAAAGGTACTTCGGCTAACCACGAGCTGGGCGCATGACGTTTATCTGCATGTTTGCATGACACAACTGCAGTTGGGAAGCTATTGAGTTATCATGATGTGTGACCATATAAAGGCTTATTCCCACTTAATATCCTGCATTACCTGCAGCAGTAAGGCATTTCAAAGGTACATCGGCTAACCACGAGCAGGTCGCATGACTTTCATCTGCATCCAGTACCAGGTTAAACCATCCCACGCGTAAATTACCTTAAACGCGATACTCATATAAATTTTCAGAAGATAAAGTTCCTAAAATACTAGCATACCAAACCATGTCTCAAAAGTTAGTTTTCCTAGTATAAGGGGTTACACCTATTGATTTTTAGACCACAAAATACTTACATTATAGGTACAAAAGAATCTTCTGCTGGATACGGAGATGTTTTCTGGACAACTACGAGAAAAAGTCTATGAGTTAAAAGTGCAGTGTTCTTCAGCTTTGTGTTATTATCACTTTGTTAACTTGGTTTTTTTTTAGGTAGGGATAGAATTGAAAAGAGATATATTTTTAACTAAGATGGTTAAAGCTTTTTAAGAATACGTTTTTGAATCGTAAGATGTAGTGCAAAGTTTTACATGAAGTATTCCACTCAAAATTATTCTCTAGCCCAAACCCAAAGAACGGTCCGTAACTAGAAACAGACGTCCTTGTAAACAGCTTTTATGTACTCAAGATGCGGAGGAACTTTGAAAATTGATGATATTTGAAATACAAATTTTGAATATTAAATTTTGCAACCAAATTACACTTGTTTTGCTCATTTATTTACGGTATATACATTTTCGAACAGATTTTACAAGTTATAAAAACAGCGCACAATTTCAGGTTATTTCATATATCTATCTTAAACAATTTTTATACTCTTAATAAACTCGTATATACAAAAACAATCTTAATAAAGTTATTGAGAGCAAAACTACTTTCACAGACTGCTTTTTTCACTTTGGTCTCTCAGAAAGTAGACTTGTATAATTTTACACATATTAATAGGAAACAGTGCAGCTTTATTATAACTTTTAGTTTTAATTATATATTGTCAATGTACTTATTATGCTTTATTCATGCGTGATATTAAACAAGTGAATAAGAATTATGTTTATTTTCTCTTGTTAAATTATTATACAATACTTTGAACAGCTAACGGCACTTTTTTGATATTGATGTGTGAACCATGAATGCTGTTCAGTTTTTTCTGTTGGTTATTGGTGTTATTATTTTATTCCTTTTCACAAATTTGAGCTCGTTTTCAATTAATACTACTTTAAAATCGCGTAAAACTGTTTCACCACGTCTACTTCTAAATAAGTATGATTGGCTAAGTTGTACATTTTATTAAAATTATTATCTCAAATCACAGTATAATCAACATATATTCTCTTAAAATTTCTTGGATACTCTTTTATTAAATTTGACTACTCTGAATAGGTTCATGGACTGTAAATAAGTATTCTAATGAACTAAGCGCAAGAAATCTGTGAAAATAAAAGAAATAAGCATGTCAAAAATACTTTGTTATAAACATGAATAAAACTAAAGTTTATTTTAAATTAGCAATACCCACGCTAACTCACAAACTTTAAAAACCCATATATAAATACATTCATACAATCTCAAAGAAAATTTATATTTATCTCATATTTAGAAAAATACATTCTTGAAGCTCTTCTCTTATTGGAAATTATCTATTAATTCAATTTAGAAAAATATTTGAAATTTTAAGTTTACATCCAATAAAACCATGTATATTTTTATTTTCACGTCCTTTTTAGTCTAATAATTTGTTTTCAGTATATTCTCTAAATAATCTATAAGCATAACATATGTAATAGACCAAATAAGCTGATAATAATATTTTATTTAAACCAATTAATTCTTGGTAAAAGTTAATGCAAGTACATGGGAGTATCAGGGTCCAGGAAATTCGAGTAAAAGGTTAAGGATATAACAGTTGTTGTTACATCACTGGAGATCTGGAACCGATCCTCCCGTTATTCTTATAGCAAACCGACCGTCTCAAAAGCTATTATTTTGATCTTAAAGTAATGATTTCAATCACGTATTATTCAAAACTATTTTACATAAACATATTCATCGGTCCAAGCATTACAAATGGAGTTTTAAAAGTTTGTAAATATGTAAGAAGGATGGTTCCCTTTTAATTTTCATAATGGATACATACACCTGACTCGCTTGTCTTTACTTAGACAGTAAGTGAGATAAAATGCTTTGTATGTGCGTTAGTAGTAGTTTTCTTAATAAATGGATAACTTCTTGTACGAATTATAGGATTAATTAATTTAACGAAGTACAGCTGGTATTTGGCTTGCAGTGGAAAATTTCAACGTTTGAATGTCTGTAAAAATTATAGAAGACGTATTTTATATTATATTTGCTAACTGTTCTCTTAATATAAAAAACAACATGTTGCTAATAAACTCTCTGGAACTGTTTTGAGGTAGGGTACGATAAGCGGACTCGGTTTTTTATATCGAAATTGGCAAACGATATTACTTAATCATAACCACCGATATAATCAATCGATACTGATTAATTATTTTGAACAAATAACTTGAATAATCTATATAAACAGCTGTAAACACTTTCAAATAATACACGTAAGGTAATATTTAAATTTTATATATAAGTAACATTTGATTATTAAAAATGGCAGTCAATTATAGAAAACTACACGACATTGCTTTGAAAGATGATAAGGCATGTTTTAAGTGGCTTCAACATGTTGGACTCGTACCGAAAAATCCATTATGTGAAATTTGTGGGAAACAAACAACTGTAACTGTGAGAGGATCAAATATGGTCGTCTTCAGTTTTCCTAATTTTGCTTATGATAATTTGTTTCATCACTGTAAATATTAAATCCATGTTTTAAATTAAAACATATGATTTTTATTGTGGACTATAAATACTTTTATATCGATTCATAGTCTAGGATTTGAGATGCGAATATTAGGTATCGATGATACATTCTTCGATATAAAAAACCGGGTCCGCTTATCGTACTCTACCCCTGTTTTGCAAGATGTATAGCGTACATCTGGAGAAACATATTTCACAATATAAACATGGGTATTTTTGAATTCTTTTCGTATATCGGCCCGTTTGTGTTTCATATTAATTATGTATTTTATATCTCACTATTGTTTCATAGATTAATATTTGAAATTGGTAATGATATATAAACAGTCTATATTTAGAACTGGAGCTTTGGCATTAAAAGTATCATATTCAACATCAACATAGTAATTTTATGGACCGATCAAAATTCAAGGCTTCATTTCAGTTAAAATGATTGAATCGATTTTGAAATGGAAGCAGAGAACCAATCGACCGGTCTGGGTCCCTTGTCATTGTACGGGTCTTGCACAAATGTAACATAGATATACTACAGCGTATGTCTTACCCGGGTTTATATTGAACATGTCTGAAGCAAAGGGTCAATGGTGCAGCGTTAAATCTATATTCAATAACTCTGTTCTGACGATATTGTTAGAGGAAAGCTCTTCACCAATCAGGAAAATGGGATTTCAAGGAGAAGTAATAACGCTACTCACATACAGCATAACTAGTTGTAATTCAATTTTTATATATTTGTAATCAGGATTAAATTTCGTTTCAGGCTAACATATAACGTATTTTACTGTTTTAATGTTATTAACCGAATTTTTTACAGTGATTATATATTCATAATTTTGTTTTATTTAAAGTATTTAATAAATTATCCACTATAGTTGAAAATGTTATTGGTAATATAAAAGTATCCAATAAACTATTATATTTTTCTTTATGAATAGTTTAACATAATTACTGATTGGACAATTTAGTTTTTAATTTTATATGTCGTAGTTTGGTTCCATTTTATCGCTCAAAATTAGTTGGCCAATCACGGCATTTGTTAAACGAGTTTTCAATTTGAACTAGAGTATTTTTATAGAAGTAAAATTCATAAACCTTTTGATAATTTGTAGATTTTATTTATACAATGTACATTTCAGATTCAAAGAATCCATCATAAGATACTTACGGATGAATTCTTTGAAACCGAAACATACATTGTACAATTAAAATCTACAAAACTGTGTTAAAAGGTTTATTATTGTTCATTTATATCAAACACTTTTCGAAAATACATTTCAAATATTTTTTATAATTTCCGATATAAACATTTGTTTAACATTTCGTAATTGTAAATTTGTAAAAGCACTGTAAGACAAGTCAAAACAGTTTCACGCTATACTGTTGTAAAAGCATCAGATAACCAATGACCAGGGTATAACAGAGGGAATGATCAGCTATTGGTCTATCACTGAAACAGGTCGCGTACTCGTGTTAGTATCTTCTTCCGGCTACAATCATCTTTGTAGACAGCAAAACTTTACTGATACCTTCGTTACCTTGTTCAACAACTGGATATTCTCTCTAAGTCCGATATCTTATCCTCCTTTATTGCAACCAATACCGGGCATTTATTCCAGGGGACTGTATTGTATCTTTAGTATATATAAAAACGTAAAATACTCGTTTTCTAAAACTATTGTCCACATCAAGTATGCTACAAATGCAACACAACTGATGCATATTTGTAACACAGTATTTGTACAATGAAACAGGTTGGTAGGATTAGTTTTAAATATGTTTCTGAGAAGTAAAGCAAGCACTTTATATGATTAAAAAAACGTTTAAAAAGTCTTATATGTCCTTTCTAAGAAAATTAATTTTTAAAGGAGAGGTGGATCTCTTTTTAAGTCTTATTCTTTCCGCCTTCATGGACCACTGGGCACAGTACCTCAGTACAAGGTCGATGTTAGGCTACTGATATAACGTGCTAATGTCACAGAGAAGATTTTAAAATGTACTACTTCTAGATCATATCCAAAGTCCTACGTGTTAGACCGCTGCCATTGGGTCTCCAACTTTGAGTATGCAATCATTAATAAAGTGAACAGGTTTAACCTTCTTGAACCAATATTTTGAGCACTTTAGATGTTTGTAACTGTTTATAGCAGTGGGAGTTTCGATGGCCGAGTGGTTTAAGACGTTGGAATTTGGGTCTGAGTTAAAGATAGTTCAAATCCTGTCTGTGACAGAAACACTTTTATCAGTACCACTGACCTTGTACGGTATCGAAAATCTTCTTTATTTTGTTTGATAGATCCTCGCACAGGCCAGTGACCCATGAGAACGTGCAGAATAAAGCTTAAAAGGGGATCTGCCTTTCCGTTTTTTGTTTTGTTTTTTTTTTAAGTAAAAGTAATAGCAACTGTTAGCAATTTAACTGCTTTTTATTGACCAATATACAGGGTGGTTATTAATTATTGTACACATTTTAAGATTGAATAAATAAATAACCAATCAACTTAAAAACATTGGAATTGTTTTATTAAATTGTTAATTTAAAACAGTTTTATATACTGACTGAAAATTATTAATTGTACACATTACAATAATTATAAAAAGTAGTTATAAAAAGAAAGTAAAAATGTCACTTAAACTGTGGGTGTAAGGTATGATTCTTCTTAATGACTTGTGTTGTGACATAGTCAGCTAGTCAACAATGGATCTTTCCACACCAGCTGTTAATTACAGTTGACTAAACAAACACGAAACTAACCTCAGTATCAAAATGGCTAGTGTGCAAGAAAAAAGCAAGGTGTGTTCTTTGCTTTCATTAAAGCAGATCTGTAATAACTGTTCAAAGAATGTTTCGTTTAGAGTATGGCCGCAATCCTCCGAGTAACAATTCTATAAAACGCTAGTATAGGCAGTTTGAACAGACGGGAAGTGTCCAACATAGAAAAGGTGCTGGTATACCTCCAGTTTCTGAAGCTATTGTTGATCAAGTAAGAGAATTGTTTACGAGGAACCCTGGTAAGTCTACTCGGCGTGCAAGTTTGGAATTAGGATTACCTCAATCAACAGTCTTAAAAATTTTGCACAAACACCTTAAGCTCCTCCATCCATACAAAATTCAGTTATTACATGAACTAAAACCTAACGATAAACCTCGACGCTACGATTTTGCTGTTAGATTACTTGACCTCAAAGAACAAACAATAATCATTGGAGAAAGCAATTTCGCGAAAAAAGTAATTTTTTCTGATGAAGCAACCTTTCATGTTTCTGGTAAGGTGAATAGACACAATTGTAGGATTTGGGGCACTGAAAATCCTCATAATGTTCGAGAACAAGAAAGAGACAGCCCTAAAATAAACGTTTGGTGTGCATTGGCTATAGATGAAGTGTGCCTTTTTCTTCGCAGAACCGACAGTCACTAAAGAGGTATACCTCGACATGCTTGAACTTTTTGCAATACCGCAAATTGAGCATAGACAACCAAATGTTTACTCGCAGCAAGATTGTACCCCTCCACACTGGGGTAAGATAGTACGTGACTACCTAAATGACACGTTTCCTGGTCGTTGGATTGGACGGGATGGTCCAATTCCTTGGCCTCCACGTTCCCCAGACATTACACCCTTAGACTTTTTTTGTGGGGCTATGTCAAGGACAGAGTCTTCGCCAAAAAAGTTCAAGATATTGAGGAACTCAAGAATAGAGTTCGAGAGGTTATTGGAAGCATAACTCCAGCAATGCTCAGAAACACATGGTGTGAGGTTGAATTTAGACTACAAACTTTGCGTGCAAACCTCGGAGAGCACGTGGAATTAGTTTAGTTTCCTTGTAAAAGTATGAGTAACAGTAATCTTTCTGTCCTTCATTGCTAATAAAACTGTTTTAAATTTGCTATTTAATAAAACAATTTCCATGTTTTTAAGTTGATTGGTTATTTATTTATTCAATCTTAAAATGTGTACAATAATTTATAACCACCCTGTATAACAGATATTTAACACGTTACTCTGAATAGAAATAGTGTTTTAGGAGTAATGAAATCTGTTAACTGTCCAGAATAAGGGTTGAAAGTGGATCTGTATTGGAAAAAAGGAGAGACGATACTTAATCCAATTATTGACAAACATACTCCTCCCTCAAGAGTTGAAACACATGTGCAGACATAAAATGTTTCTATTTTTTATTACTATAAATACATATGTCTCTCTAATAAAACTAATATTTACCAAGCGCAAAGGGTGCAGTAATAACGATAATACAGGTTTATTAAACCAGCCTTCGGATATATTTATATACACAGCTAAAAAATTATCGGATTTTAATATTTTACTTATTAAATAAACTGATTACATAAAATGGGAATCACAAATTAACGAAACTAAAACTCTTCGAATAGTTATAAATAACTATAATCTATAGGCTATTCTAAAACTAAGTGTTATTTTTCAAGCGAGATGATATTAGTTCTTACTAAATTCTGATAATATTGTGGATTTAGGCAGTTTTTTTGTATGCTGCAAATTGCATTCCACAATAGATAGACACTCATATTTGCTATAGATAACATAGCTATATGAGGAAGAGTTGATTCTATTTGAATGTTAAATTTTGCTCCAGATCACCTTCCTTTAATAGCGGCGTCTGTTATATGACGCTGTCTTAGACTTGACTCCTGGAATCTGGAGTCTGGTCCGTCTAAAGAGATACAAAGAAAGTCGGTGACGATTAAGCTCAAAACGAATCTGTACATCGTTTCGACATCAGAGATACATAGAAATAGGTGAAGTGTCAGTCTCATTGTCTCATCAGGTGTACAATTGATTGCACCATGAATTTTACGATCTCTAAGCATGGTGGAGAATCCGAGTTTTCTATACATAACGTAGGGTAGGAAGGGTTAATTCAGTTTGAATGTTGAATTTTTGCAATAGCTCACCTTCCTTTTATACTTATAGCATATTCATCAACGTCATATAGGGCATTAAATCGAATAAATATCGTATTGTTTACACCTAACTCCGTCTATTTAGATAAATAGCTCATCTGATATCATCAAACTAGAGCTTGCGATAAACGTTGTACATAGCATTATAACGTTAGGTACAGCCACAAGGAGTTTGGTGGCAGCTTGGTATCACGGCTGTGTCATTGTCTTAAATTAGCAACTAATTCGGCATTCAATTACAAATTTTATTTTGTAAATGATTTTCGACAGAAACTTAAATGAAAATTATGCTCGCCAGTCCAAGATATGATACGTAAGACAGTCATTGTGAAACTATTTGAGTTGAAACACTCTGACCCACTATTAAACTATTATTTCATTCGTTCATGTTGTTTATGTGTACCTACTGTCAAAGATTGATTATGGATATAAGCCATCTCGGTTTTCATTTTCATGGAGCGCATCCAAAGCATATGAAAGAAAAGATTCTGTGCAAAGAAGGATGAAAGCAAATATGCATTTAGAAAAATCTTAATTTAGTAACAAAATAATGATATTTGAATTTAAAAATTAGCTTTTTATTTTTAATCGGTTAGTTTATTATGTCCTACTTCAACAGACCTTACTGCTCGAGGCTGTCATCGTAGGTATACTGGGACAATTATCAGGATAGTCCTGATTTCGAGTATCCCTGAGTCAGAAAATTTAGTTGTAAGAGAATAAATTATCATCTCCTAAACATTTTATTTATCCTAGTTACTTAATTCCTTCCAGCTGGTGGCTTCTAAAATTATTTTTAGGAACCACTGCATTGTAAAAATTTATTTTTAAAAATGGGGAAATGGGAGGAACGTTGCCCTACTGCGTTCAGCTGTTTTGCTAATTGTGTTCTCCGATCTTAAAAAATTTCCAAATCATTATCAGTAAAATCTAGGATAAATGTTAAATTTTCATAGCCTAAAGGATCTATCTTCAACTTATCTTGATGTTTTAAAATCAATAACTACAGTTTTCAATAACTTTGAAATTCCCGGGCAATTTCGCCGTTAAAACTAAGGTGTATATTGTAAAAACTAAAAGTAATACGAATGTTGAAATTTCACAATGTGTAGGTAAGATACTTAAAAAAAAAATCACTGAATCTTATCAATCATCTGATACCCCTAAGTAGGATGAAAGTGAGCTTTGCTATAAATAACGACAAGCATACACTATGTTTCTGTTAATCCATAGAAGCAATAATATAACAAAACTCTAACACGAAAACCAACTAAAATAAACAAGACGTAACATTTGCATGCCATTAAAGAACCCTTGTTTATTTTCCAAGAGATTAAACTGAAATCCCTTTACGACCCCTGTTTATCTGTAAAGTTTAATAAATTCAACACTTACTTCATAAACTTCCACCTCTAATTAAAACAACACACTCAAGAGTTCAAGGAAACCGGTAGATTTTTATAAAGTGCGTCAATATTTCAACGAACATACGTAATAATATTCAGTTCCACACTTTTTCAATGGACAATAACCCATTTTATTAATGTATAAAGAAATGGACATAAAGAGTACAGTCATTTATAAGTGATTAAAACATGATGTAACGAATTGCTAAAAAGTTAAAATGCAATTCAATATTCAGTTCCTCAGAATTTAAAGATTCTATCTAAAAACCTAGAAACAGTAGCCTAAGTAGGGATTTACAAATCAAACAATGGAACATTGTCTTAATTAAACATGTTTGAAATGAAATAACTGATAAAACTATGCAAACAATATGCCATAGTATTTAGTTTTTAATGGTATGTTCTGAACTTAAACAAATCGCATAAATGAAAGACATTCTAAAGTTTAATACTGCCTTGATTAAGATAACTAGAAATACCTTTAAGAATATCTCAAGCAGAGTATACGTAATTAAATCAACCACAGACTCCTTTAATAAGGTTTAATCAGAGGAATAATGCGAATATTGATATTGTTCAATATCACATTCCGCTTAGTGCCGCGTCTGAAATATGACACTGCCATAGACTTACCTCCTGGAATCTGAAATCCAAGTCCTTCTGAATAGATCTAAATGCGTTGGCGACGAGAATGTTCAAAACGCTACACTAGGTGAAAGGTGGAAATGGAGCTCTAAACTCAACATTCACATTGAATGCCGTAGCTACGTTACGTGATGAAAATTTGGTTGCTCTGTCGTGTTTTAGGAAGGTGTCTAAATCTTCGTAGCCATTATGCATCCATTATGCATCTGATGAGACAAAGAGATAGATAGAGTTTATTGCGTAGTATTGATTTGTGTGGTACCCCTTACCGATTCATATTATCTTATCATTTCGGAAGAAGATTTTATATTTTGCGTTGTAATAAAATTGTACCGGCATCCCATCGTATAGAACAAAAAAACCATAGGCGTTTTATGAGAGTAAACTTCATGTTACATTTTCATTACTTATTGCTAACTCATCTTCAGTATGGACACTCATACAAGTTTCCTTATTGCCGATGAAGATAATTTATTGTATAGGATAGCGAATAAATTATGATTTCAATATTATAATCCAACAATGAACCATTCAATCAGAAATACTACCTCATTAGTAAAACTATTTATTTATGATTTTATAAACCCGACACAAAAAACAAATTAGCTTAGAAGATCTATAAGATATTTACACGTGAAATACCCCCACATGGGAGACTCCTAAGATGTTCTATTATCAAATACAAACGTCTAAATAAGCTGCGTTATTGGAAGTTGAAAGTGTTTAAAACCTGTCTTACTATTTTAAAACCACTTACTTTATTGGATAACGAAATTAAATTTTGGTAACCACACAGAAATATTAATGTGAGAATACTTGCTGCAAAATATACAGTTTACTCTACTAATGAACTGCCTACTCTAAAAGTTTTTATTAATTTAATGTTAACAAACATAAATGTGAAATAATTTAAAAGATTTAAAATAATTAGGAACCCTTTGATTACAGTAATTTTAACACAAATGAATATTGTTGGTGTAAATTTTTTTTTTTTTATCATAGTAGCTATAGTCCCTCCAGAGTTCTAGTTTTTAATTGCATACTGATATTATATTTATTAACTTACAGGTATCTTGTGTAGGATATAATTTAAGATTAAATTAACCTCAGTACGAAACGTTAGGTGGAACGAAATGCTAGTCACAGTATGGTAGTAGCTATGTGACGATATTTACGACTAGGTGAGGGTGTCAAACTGACCGTTGCCATAACTAACTCCAGCTCTTGAGTCGCAGTACCCCTGTGTAGTGGCAATGTGACGATATTTACGACTAGGTGAGGGTGCCAAGCTCACCTCCACATGTGTTTTCCATAACTCATCCAAGCTCTTGAGTCGCAGTACCCACGTGTAGTGGCAATGTGACGATATTTACGACTAGGTGAGGGTGTCAAACTGACCGTTGCCATAACTCACTCCAAGCTCTTGAGTCACATGTACTCCTGTGTGGTGGCAATGTGACGATATTTACGACTAGGTGAGGGTGTCAAACTGACCGTTGCCATAACTAACTCCAGCTCTTGAGTCACAGTACCCCTGTGTAGTGGCAATGTGACGATATTTACGACTAGGTGAGTGTGCCAAGCTGACCTTACTAGAGGTCACCTCCACATTTGTTTTCCATAACTCATCCAAGCTCTTAACATGTATTCCACGTGTAGTGGCAATGTGACGATATTTACGACTAGGTGAGGGTGTCAAACTGATCGTTGCCATAACTTACCCTAGCTCTTGAGTCGTAGTACTCCTGTGTGGTGGCAATGTGACGATATCTTCGTGTAGTTGAAGATGTTTAGCTACAAATATCTTCTGTAGAATATATTGTAGGTTTAAATTACGATGTCAGTATGATATGTTAGGTAGAGCCATGCTAGTGACAGTATTGTGGTGGCAATGTGACGATATTTACGACTAGGTGACGGTGTCAAGCTGACCGTTGCCATAACTCACCCCAGCTCTTGAGTCTTGGTCCTCTAGGCCACTGTTAATATGAATAACTCAGTCAATGTATCTGTTTATTAGAGAAAATCAGAGTTTTAGCTTATTCAAAATGGTTTAATTTTTATTAACCTTCTCTTGGATTCTCTCGTATCCATTGGTTCAATTATAATATTGTCGTTTTCGTTATATGCTATAGGAATCGCGTATCAGTTTTTGATAAATAATTGTACAAATAAAATTGGCAACAACTACGTGTCAATTCATATTTCCAAAAGGTTTTTTTTACGATAGGAAAATGCATTATGCACCGTGCAGGGACAGGTGTTCGCCCTGGTGTGTGGGACTCTCACCCACTAAAAACCTACCGGTCCAGGCATTGGAAACCCTCTCGGGAACGCATCTCTGCAACTACTTCAAGAGGGTGCCATCGTTCGCCCAATGGGCATTACTTCATTCTAAAATCCACCAGCATGAGCTATTCTGGTGCTTTATAGCTGCTCTCTTCTTTTTTGCCTTAGCACCCTCTTGCAGAACGCAGCGACAGCGTTCCACGATTCGGGACTGGACAACATCTCTTCTATAAGAGTCTCCGGCGAAACATGCCCGATAGCTGCCTCCAGCTCCCTTCTCTCCGTTTCCCACCTTCTACATTTGAAGAAGGTGTGCAGGGCATCGTCCGCATCCGAATCCCCGTACTGGCATTCCGGACTCGGGATCTTCCCCATTCTGTTAAGATAGAAGCCGAAACAACCGTGCCCAGTGAGAAGGTGGGTAAGGTAGAAGTCTACCTCTCCATGCTCTCTTTCAGTCCATCCCCTCAGATCACCTATGAGCCTAAAAGACCAACGTCCTCGACTCTCCGTCTCCCATCGAGTTTGCCACTCATCCATTGTGTGCGAACGGGCACAATTTTTCCAAAAGGTTGGTAAAATTTGAATAGGTTATCTCACACATATGTTTTTACTGTTAATTTATTTTGTTTATGTAAAATCCATTATACAAATATAATGATCGGTTAAATTCAGATTGTATCCGGATCCAATTCAATACCAATTTACCAATACAAATTCAAAAAAGCGTGTTTATGTTTTTTTTTCTAGAAATGTTCTCAATCCAAAAGTGTTTAATTTCAGCCAGTTCAACTTTCTCTTTATTGAGGTAACTAATTACATAACTTTTTAAATTTTAGTCAGGCCAGTTTATTTTCTAATTTCCTGGCAAAAATTGAAAACGTGTACGTTAAGGAAACCATTAATAGCGTTTCAGTTTCGAACGGCTGTGGGAAAAATTTACATTAATGTTTCTTCTCAGATCAAGAAAAAGAATGATATTACCCACTCAAAAATACTAATATTACTGAACTTTTATAAATAGGCAACTTTCAGATTTTACATCAGTAACGCTGTTTATATTTAACCCATTTCATAATTAGTCCTGTATTTATAGAGTTTGAAACGTTTCGTCTATATTATTTCCTTAACTTTGTAGTATTAGCCAAAAATATTTTACCAGTCTTTTTCGGGGCTTCAATATATATTAATCTTAGGCATTTCCGATTCCAATTAACTCATATATTCATTTAATATTGAAGAAATTCCCCAATTAGTTCATTGCAAGTTTTTAAAACTTAAACATTTAGTGAATCGGAAAATGTTATGCACAATGATATCTTTCAATGACTTACTTATCTCAGAAATTTTCGGAGTCACCTTTTATGCAATGTTATTCTCCAAGAAATACAAATTAAGTCTAGACTAGTAAAACGCAATACTTGTATTCTTTTTAGAAACGTGTTCAAATCATTCAGGCGATATATAATTGAGGTACCCTTACCTCACCCTCGTATTAAGAAATTCAAAAGGCGAGAGCTATGCAATGTTTAAAGTAAAATAAAATAAAGTAATTTGTAATGTATTTACCGGGCAAAATTAGAGCTATGAAGCTCTCTCTAAAGTATAACCTGGGGATCAATGATTTAAAGGTGACTTCCGAACCACCACCTTCGTCGGTGGACTGCTTGCAAGGACAGCCATCCAACAAGCAGCCACACTCGACGTTGCTCGATTTCAACATTGATGTTTACATTGGTTTTGGCAATAAAGGAATATTTGATTGTACTGTAGAGTTTTATAACCATTCGTACAGTTCTCAAATTATACATTGAACGGTTCTTAAAATTGAACTATTTTGCTTTTTAAAGGCCATCCTAATAAAAACGGAAGCTTAGTACTGGAAAGGAAAGAAAAATAATATTTTTAGTCCTATTATTTACCATATCATATTCTTCCTTATATGAAGTTTTAGAACATTATTCCATAAAATGTACCTAACTATACTATGGACTATTAACTTAACTTAACGTAACGATTCATTTATAGGTAGCACACATGAGATTGTCATAGATTCGGGAGTATGTCGAAACAGCTGTAACCAATTTCTCTTTCTGTAATCGTCGTTGTGGTAGAGATAAAATTAAAATCCCACTACGAACATAGATTTTTTAGACCTGCACATTCTTGTCGCTTGTGCAATTGAATTTTAAATGAATCACACAAGTCTTGGCTTTTGGGTTGAAGGAGAACAATGTTTGGTCTAAATGCTCTCAACCGCCAACATTTGGCATCGCTGTAACGTGGATTGTCCATCTCCAAAGGGAAAGTTTCATAAATAATACCGCCGACAAGAGATCCCACTTTAGACAACACAACTTGCGGCCAATATTTTCTTTCCGGTTGCTATTGTTTATTCTGTTCAATACCACATGTTCCATAATTTACAGATAATGGTTTGTGACTGCTAAACAGTTAGTTAATACATACATTCCCATTAAATACAATTAGAGCTTGAAATGTGCACCTCACTAATGCAAATTACCATTTAACTTTCCAGGAGTAAATTGCCGTATTTCATTTCGAATGTCGTTTCGTTATCGTTAGTTTCAACGTTTCTAAACCACAATTAGTGGTCATGGATACATTTCAATTTTTAAACACGTATTTGTAAGTGTAAACACGCTCAGAAACAAACAAAGTTATTAAATCCCATCGTATTAATCAATTTTATAAATAATTATGTCAGTGCATGACTATTACTTTTCTCAGAAAAATAAATTCAACTCAAATCCCACAGCTAAAATCGATCATTGACATGTGACTAATAAAAGTTTGATAACATCTGGCACAATGATCTATCGGAATGAATGGGTATAACGAGGGCTCATACATCAACCCCCATTAGCTCGTTTAACTTTTTACCATTTGACGATTGATCGTCTCCGCGGGTGAGCGCCCCCCCCCCCCACTGGCAACTGACACTCAAGTATTCCAATTACTCTCACACCTTGACTTGCCCCACCACCACTGGGAGCCTGTAATGTCTCGTGACGGATGGTCGTAGTCTAGTCTGCATGAAAATACTTTTATCTAGGGTCAAGTGTGTTTTCTAAATGCTTTAGTCATAATAAACTGTTAACTGAGAAACGGGTAAAACAGTGCTTTAGCGTTTTCAAGCAAACAATTTTTGACCATTAAAAAAGGTGACCTATTTATTGGAGAGTGTAATAAGTGACCTTTACGTTATAAATTTAGTTTGTTATGAATTAATCTATTTTTTTAAATCGAAGTAATGAATTTTTCGATAATCTCAGATACCACTATGAAATTTTCCTGTGATTTATATTAGTATCTCGAAAAAATTTTGTATTGTATTTAATTTGAGGGTCTGGCCTACTGGCTTTTAGTAGTAAAAAATACTAACATACTGAGTCTTTCAGTGCCTTTGATCTTCTCTGGCATTGATAGGTTGCAAGGATCAATGTTTATACTCAATTATTTCAGCTAAGTTGTGAGCTTTTCCGTCGTTCCCAGGTCCCTTCGCTTAATTTTTGAATATTAAAACCATTGGTCAGATTTACTTCTTGGCTTTCTACTACGAGGTTTTATATCAGTACAACCGATTGTAGTTTGATCCAGTCAAATGTTTGACAAGGAACTCTGTCCATGGTTTTCTGATAAAAGAATTCAGTAAAAGTGACTATCGGAATGAACAGATCAGACGGTCAGAATTATCTTACCGTATCCCAATCACCTCGACAGATATGTGGGGTATCTCAACAATCAATATAGGACAGTCCTAGGCAATAGCGTCTGAATACACTAATCCTTTTGCATCTGTTTTAGCAATCGTAAACCTAAGCCAATGAGAGAACAATAAAATCCTTAAAAAAACATCTACCTTCTACAGGAAGTCGGCTATTGTCACGTGCCATTGAACTTTAAACATCAGCTCATAAAGGTGAGATTATTACTGATCACACAAATCCATGTCTCTATGGGTACCATGATTTTTGCAACATTATTTCCTTATCTCGCAAACGATATTCTTTATAATGATCCGGAAATGAATTTGGCCCATTTTGCAAGATGTTTTTTATTTACTTAAAACAAGAAGGTGAGAAATCTAACATTTCACATAGTCCTAAAAGGACCTTTATGTTTCCTTCCGGTGTGCCAGCATATTTAAGGATAGGGTAGGATCCTGTTG
This sequence comes from Homalodisca vitripennis, assembly GCF_021130785.1. NCBI lineage: Eukaryota > Metazoa > Arthropoda > Insecta > Hemiptera > Cicadellidae > Homalodisca > Homalodisca vitripennis. Next base: position 18,383,775 of record NC_060207.1, on the reverse strand, counting down.
GGATCCCATGAGAAAGGACAGCTGGCGTTATATCTCACCTTGGAAGAAGGGGGAAGCTAGATCTGTTCCAGCCTTTCAAGTCAAACAAGAGCAGAGGCCCGCACTTTCTCATGTTTAGGCTACCAACAGCATTTAACGCTAAGGAGCACCACTCACTCAACAGTCGTCATCTGCATTACACTAAAACTAATGATCCACCCTTCCACCCAAACATCCTAACATTTTTGTTTAGTGATATTCCGCTCCAGGTATAGGTGACACATCAGATTTTGCTGTACTCAATTTAAGTTCAATGGAAATATATAAACCAGCCGTAAGTGAACCTTCGTTACTGGTATTTTTTAAGATACGTACTATTAATTGACGAGTAGCAAAAATTTAAACGGAATACCGACAAAGGAGGTAATACGCGATACTACTCAAAAATATCTAAGAGCTCTTGTCCCTTATTTATGGCACTTGTTCTGAGCTTGTCAGGAAACAGATAATATCATCATGATCAGAGAGTTCCGATCTTCTAAACTCTTGGTGCTACTTGTATGGTATTTCCCCATATTGAGAGTAGATGCCTTATAAATTAAACAATTTTTTTTTCGAATAAACCTATTATAAATTTGACTCTGCCACAATGTTTAACTGGCAGCAATTAGCAACCTCTCAGTTTCAGTTTCATTATCTTTCATAAACACTCTTAAAAGAGGCACAACTCGACGGTGGCTTATATTTAAAACTTCTGATAAGTTTGAATTTCGTAGATGCAGACTTTAAAATGTTAATAAATAAAGGATATCCACATCTGTGATTTACCCTGTATGGGCGATTGGTTTATAGGCAGTTGGGGTTCCAACCGTTGCATTAACGTAATAGGCTCCAAAAACTAAAAGCAAATCTTTGCAAAATATATAACTAACTATGTTATTTTGTTAAAACCAATTAAGTTTTTTTATTTGTCTTGTGTTAATATTAATTATTTATTACAGTAAACGACAAATTTTATTGCAAAATTTACTTGATAAGATTTATAAAAATACTGATAAATTCTTCCCACTTTAATTTTTTACAGTCAATTCCATACGTTACTGTGTTAACCACACGATGTACTCGTATTTCTATTTTCGGATATCAGGGAGGTATGGAATAAAGGTAAAGTGTTAAATTTCATCCTATCGGCTCATCGTAAACTCCTCAGCCAAGGAAAATACTTTTGACACAAAAACTGTCTTGATAAAGGTTTGAATTGTTGGGGTTCATTGATTCGTCTGATATCTCCAGGGAGTTTATTGATTATCTTGTCTTCTAATTGAGACGCAAGTGTAGGTGTAGTCGTTCTGTGCCGTTCAATTCTTAACTTGTTCCCGACTCTGGTCTCGTATTGGTGGACGTCCTTGCCCTAAACCAGTTCGAATTTGAATCAGCAGTTACAAAGTGACGTCGAGAATTTAGCGCTTGGCATTATTTATCAAGAATTATACAGGGTGGCGCATATGTCAGTTTCCCCATAAATAGGGATATTGTTTCGATAGGTTTCAAACAATGTTAAGTTTGTTTACAGCAACACGGAGTAAGTTCATTGTTGTCTGTTAAAGTGGCTAGTGTAAAGTGACGAGTTTACATCCTTTAGTTGTGGTGGAAGAACAATAAAAAATAGTGTTATAATAATTAAAGAATTTAGTGGTAAATATCCAGATGTAGCTCAGAAACAAACCTGTTTTCAATATTCGCTCACGCGCAAATTTCGATATCCAAGTTTGAGATTTTTTAAATAATACATTTAATGAATGGATTGGTCACCGTGGTACAATCGATTGGCCTGCGCGCTCGCCAGACCTGACCTCATGTGATTTTTCACTGTGGGGTAATATGAAGGAGACTGTATATGCTTAAAAACCGCAAAATCTTGACGAACTTAGAAAACTAATTAGAAATGCATTTTAAATTGTTAATAACGATAAACCTTTATTGCTAAAAATGTGTTATTCTGTTCTCAGTCGTTGTATGAAGTGTGTACAAAATCAAGGTGGACATTTCAAACAACCGCTATAACATTGTATGGTAATATGTAAGTAATTTCATATAATAAATTTGTGTTCTTGCCTAAAAGTGTTTGATTCTATTAACCTATAACGCCTTTAAATTACTCTTCTGGGGAAACTGACATGCGCCACCCTGTATCTCTCAATATACTGAATGGCCGTATACATTATAAACCTATAGTATATTTCACCAACGTGTCTATACACATCACTTGTAGCACTGACCTGTCCCCACTACTTGC